>NC_065531.1:987003-1316004 GCF_020184175.1 Aphis gossypii
CACACAATCGTTTGTTGCCAAAATGAGGTAAGTTTTATTAATTTTAAAAGTAATATAATTAACTTAGACTATAGTGATATTTGTTTGACGATGCATTTCTGTTAAATGACATAATTAATTACGCACTTGTTTATTTTTAAAATCTAATACTTTCATTGTTATGCATTTTTAATTTCAAAACGTTATCAATCTTTATTACTTTAATCAATAATATTAATTTTATTAAGTTTAAACTTAATTATACCAATTTCTAACATAAAATATTGACATTATATAGAAGCTATTGTACTGTGGATAGATCATAAATTAAAATTATCTAAATAAACTACATGTCGAGTTGATGGTAACTAATTTCTCACCGGATAATGGGTCACCTCCAACAACCACAAATCAACACTACGTCGGAGGTGGAGAGGAAACACAAATTTTATCACGTATCTAAACTTTCCCTCTTCCTTCTAGACCTTAGTGGATTTGGACCCAAGTTACAGTGTATCCTAAGCATAGATACAATCATCAAAGTTTCTCTATAAAGTGTGTCTATAGGAATTTCCTTGGTACTATAAACATTAGGACTGTGGTTAACTTCCAGAGCTTCACTGGATTTGGTTTTAAAGCTTTTGAACTATTGTAATTTTATTGAATACATTGACTTGAAATAAACAAAATACAATTTCTGAAATATTTTCACCATGTAAATGCGATAGAATTGAGGTTTTAAACCTGACTTTGAAATCGACATGGAGTTAAACAAGTATATATAATATATTCTGGTTCTTTTTTGTACTTTATTGAAACTCTAAACAATACTGGGAAACTATGAATATATATATATTATGATCGAAAGAACTTTTCTTACTAATTTTGAATTCAGCTTCAATATTTTATAAGTAATTTGTTTCTAACAGTACAACGCCATTGTTTTTAAGATACAATAATTTTAATGGTAATATATATATCGGGTTAAGTATAAAGTATTTTTCGAAAAAGAAAAAACATGTATCATAAAGTTAGAAGAAAACAACATACCTAATTGTTTGTTTTGTTAAGTATTTGTTATTGTAACATAAATTTACCATTAAACCTACCATTAAGTATACACATTATTTAATTTAATAATGTCATTTAATTTTAAATATAGCTTAAAATAGTTTTACTTGTTGTTATCCTGATGATTCTATTTATATTAATAAAAAAATCCTAATTTATTGTTGAAATAATCAGGAAAAACTAAATAAAAAGTAAAAAAAAACTGGAATTTTTTATAGAAAATCTATTTTTTACAGAAATGAACAACTGAGTAATCTTGATATTTTCATAAAACATTGATGTTAATATTATCTAGAAAATCCTTCTACTTATACATTTTATTTTAATATTAACTATTTTATTAAGATATTATAAAATAAAAATGCAACTTGTGTAAGTGTATAAGTAATATAAAAATAAATTACAAATAGCAATACTAATATAAAATAACAAACTCTTAAAAATATTTTCTTTGTTTTTGATCGTGTATAATGATAAATGTATATTTTATCATTGAATTAAAATTTAACACAACTATGACAGTGATCTACTGAATCACGAGATATACAAAACACCTATTATACAGCAAAACTTACAGACAAACTCCTCTTTGTTTTTATAAAATAGCTGTAGTATTATAATATGTTTGAATATCAAATAAAAAATAAAATAAATGATCTTTTATTATAATATAGAAAAATAGATTTATAACATAAAATCGAACCAAAAGTTTATCCAAACAGAATCATATATTTCATATATTACGTTTCCACTACAAAGCTATTATTTCCATGTTATAATTTATATATTGTTTTTCACTAATATCTAATAACGACTACAAGGATTCTGTGTTCCCAGCATATATTTTCCAAATGAAAGAACAAACGATATTAATTTATATATTACGGTTGTACATTTGAAATCCATTACTTGTAATAAATAATCATTTTTGGCCATAATTATATTACGGGACTTGGTTTTATCTACTTTAATATAATAGTTATTCATGATTACGCTATTTATAACTAACTGATATCAAAATATATCTTATATATTTATAACTTTATATTCTGAGTAAAGCGCTAAATGTATTAGTTTTACAACGATGTGTTTTTTTTTTATTAATATTTTTATGAGTAAAGACATTTTCTATATGATTTAAATTTTATTGATTATTACCATTGTATATAAACAAACAAAGAAAAATTTAATTATTTTTTTGTAATTTAAAAAATATTTTTATTTTTAATTTGAAAATTTTCACAAATACACGATAATATTTTAACCATATTTGTATAGCCAATACTATACTAGATATCTACTAATGTAAAAATATGAAATAACTTTTTAAATATACTGTCTCAGCTAAAAATAATTTTCTGTATTCAATGATGTATAGCCGTATAGGTAACAATGAATTCAAATTGAAGATATCCATTACAATGACTGAGTGACCTACTCAATAAAAAGTTACACTCGATAACTTCTATATAGTAGAACGATTTCAGTGGTTTTTAAAAAAATATATTTATATTGTACAAGAACATCAAATTAACTATTATTATTTCATCACTAAAGTGAATTGTTCATATTTATTATTCTATTTATTATTATAATTATAACAATTTTAAATTGCAATAAACTCAAGAATTATAATATTCTTATAATCAAGATACAGCCTTTTATCATCAACTTTATAAATTGTTTTTAAAAAACAACTTTTGTACTTTTTTCCTATATAAATCTTAACCTATTATTTGACAAAAATGATAAAATGATAATTAATTATTAGTATTTCAACTTCTATAATTCATTGTCTAGGTTGAATTTTCTTATTTAAATTTTAAATTATTGAAAATTAATAAAAGATGATCTTGATATAATATGACGTGCAAATAATTGATTATTTTTTGCATATTTTAATTGTTGGTATATTTTGTTTATATTATCAGGTTAAAGCTTATAATAATCAAAACAATAAAAACACATTTTAAAATACAGTACTCGTATACACTTTAAATACGATATTTCTTATGAAAGCTAGTTCCAACATAGTTCTATATATATCTATAAGCTATAGTAGATTATTTGAAATAAATCGCTTAGAGAACAAAAAGAACTTGTAAGCAGATTTTGATTAAACAAACGTAACTGTTCCGACCGTACACGGGTACCTGCCGAAGTATATTGGATGGATGTTGTCTTATATGTTACTTGCTGTCGAATATATAGGAAATGTTTGTGGTGGAGATGGTGGTGGTGGTGGTGGTGGTGGTGGTGGTGGTGGTGGTGGTGGTGGTGGTGGTGATGGTGGCGATGGTGGTAGTAGTAGACAGTTGTAGTGGTAGTGTCGGTGGTGGAGGTAGCAGTATGATAGGAGTAGGAAATAGCGGTGGTGGTGGTTTACCCGTCTTGTGACTCGAACGTAAGAAAATGCACATCTGTAATTGGAAAATAACTCGATTTTTGTTCTACGACCAACCGCATACAATAATTCTCTTGGAGAATCCAATTTGATAGTTCACTGGGCCAACAGTAAGGGGCAGCCGTATTTCCATCGTGATTTTTTTTCTTAGGAATTTTTATTCGAAATCGTCATTATATTTATATTTTACCTCGCTTTTTCTTTTGATTTTTTTTCTCCATCTCTTTCGTCGTTCTGCCTATCCTTAACGCATCCCTTTAAGCGTAAGGTGTTTCGCTGAACAAAAGAGGTGGTTGCTTAAAATGCCGGACGCGCTTTGAAGGAAACAATGGTCTTGTCGCGACGGACGTCATTCTCCATTTGACGGGGTGTTTTCTTTAGAGTCTTGGAGAAATAAATACGATTAAATAATACAAGAGATATAATATTATTTAGTAAATTTCCGTGTAAAATGTAATAATAATAATATTAATATGATAAATATGATAAATTTAATTTCATAATGGACTGTAACAAACAATGCATACATATTTTAATATACATTATATGTTCAGCAGCACATAATCGTTAAAATATTATTATCACCCCTTTTTAAATTTATCCGACTTCTGCTAAAATGAGCTACTGTGATTTTGATTCATTACGTGTAATTTATTATAGACTACAGTCTCCTTCTTTCAGTATATACCGGAAGTATTATCTATGAGAAATCGTGCCGTTCGCTGCTTTTGTCATTGCTTTCAGCTAATTCAATTTAAAATGTAGTAAAATACTTATTCATGTATTGTTGACCGGTATTAACTTGAGAAACCTAAAATTAATGTCAGTTAATCAACTTTTTAAATCTATTTTTTTCTCAAATTTATAATTTACATTTAACTGATTTAAATTAAATTAAAATATGATATAGATAATATGAAATCGTGCAAGAAAATTTAATTATACTTATTTAGGCGTAAAAATGAATGCAACTAAAATAAACATTATTTCTAAGATTTAATTTTGAAATTTAGTTTCTCTAACATTTTTCAAATTAAAATATATTTATATGATTGAATTTATAAAATACTTAACTGTCAAAAAATTGTAATAAAAATAAAATCATTACAACTGTAATAATAAAATAATAACAAGTAGATAATCGCAAATCCTAACTTATTTAAATACTATATAGTATACTTAGCACTTATTGTTATGTGAATATATTATTTTGTAGAAGATTAAACTGATCTAATTTACCTTCGGTATTAACATTTTTAATTGAGCGTATAAATCTGTAAATTTGTTTTGTATTAAAATATGTAATCCACCATTTTGCAGTATTTATATATATATATATGTAAATCTTACTCGATTGGGAGGATTTGTGGTATTGTTAAGTCACAAATGGAAGATAAAGTTTCTGGCTATCACGCTAACGGTTTCAACATTAATATAGATAAGTTTTTGATCATCAACTTGGGTCCACTCAATGAATATTTATTATAGTAATTTAAATTTTGACCATCTATATTGTAATAATTTTCTATTCACCGAGATGTATCTACAGCTAATAATTTATTTTATTTTATTTTTTTATTTTTAGTTTAAGACGTTTAAGTAAAATTAATTATACCGTTGCAGTTGTGTACTTGTGTATGTATCGCGTGTACATAACTCATAGAGAGTATAATAATATGCATATTATATATATCGTCAATACGACTTTTTGACGACACGCGACTCGTCTCGGTTAATTACGATCGGTCGGAGATAAGCCACCGGGGACAAACACTGCGACAGAAATGGTGCAATGTTTTTGCTCATATATTATATATATATAATTTATACATATATTAACTTATATGGGTGAGAGAGAAAGAGAGGAGAGAGATTGATATTGAGATTTAATTTGGTACAACGCGTGTTTTGCAGCGGACACGATCGGCTCCACGATGGTAGGTGATGAGATGTAGGGGGTGTGTAATCGGATTGGTTTTGACGAGCATCATATACACACCCGCAACCTACTGTATACGAGGATTACTTAGGGCGTATATATCTACGCAACACTCGACACGTTCAAACAAGCGACGCACAATATATCATTATACATATATATATATATATATTATTATTATAACTGGCGGCGCTTCTGTTATTATATATATTGTACAACACCAAACACGTATCCTATCACATGTTGGCCGCGTGTGTGTAGTATTATATATTATATATTTCACATACTCGTGCACCCATAGGCGGACGGACGGACGATAACAATGTGTCAACAGTTCACGTGGATCGTCGAATAACATTAGACGCAGTCATGAGGTGTGCTGCGAGAACGGCTGCCGCGGGGAGGGTTGTATATTCCAATATACCTGCTTAGGATACAGACACGATAACATTACATATACACGTGCACGTATATGTGTATAGGTAATGGCGTGAGTGTATGTCATCGTTTTCCTGAGTACAATACCAATTTACACGAATTATGTCTGTACAGTATTCCTATCAAACAATCAAACATCTCCACCTGGCGTAATTGAGGCCACTTGTTTGTTGTCGTACACTTCACCCTCAAAACTTGTGCAACCATAATCATCAGTTGACGACAGTTATGACTCACAACCGCATTGCCTTTATTTCGATCGTCTCATTAACCCCCACCACTAATATCATTTTCGACAAAACGGAAAGTGTGCTCGCTACGAGGGTTAGTGATTAGGTATATTTCCATTTACAATATTATCGTGGTATAGAAGATCATCGTTGTTATTATGTTATAAGACGTACGAGATAGGTTTCGAAAAAAATTCACTATTATTGAAACTTGTGATTTACCGTGTTTTGTTTTCAAATTCACTAAACAGATCATTTACAAACTTCCAATCGACATATTTTAATATATACAAATACGCACAATACACGTTTCAATAAAACTTAACAAATTGTTAAATCCGTCTAAATAAAAAAAAGGAAAAGTTTTTTTAAATTAAATTTATTTTTATCACCCTCATTATTGTTTTCACAAAAATCTTATCAGCTTAATTAAAATAAAAAAAAAACAATATTACTAAATTTATAATTTTACCACAATTTGTTACACGGCGTCTTGGATAGGCAAAAGAAGTACATAAATAGTCTTCGATAATCGATATTATATTGTAAAAAATATCATTGATATTATTTATACTTAGTTAGTGGATAAAATACCGATTACAATGAAAAAATTGAAATATGTTTGTAAATTATTATTTATAATAATCATTATTCATATTTTCTAAACGTATACCTAAAACAAATCATAATATAAAATATTATTGAACCTATAATCGAAATGTTCTCTAACCTCAATTGTTAATATAATTTAGTGGTTATTTTTTGTGCAATGATATAAAATTATTTTTATTTATAATAATATAAAAATAAAATAATAAAATATTTACTAATTATTAATTTAATCTACTTAGTATCTAATTTAGTGATACAAAAATAAGTATAATTTAGTTTATTTTATTATTTTATGATTGCCAATATTGTATTTAATAATAAAATTATTCTAATTCAATTTTTTTAATTATACTATAAAAAATATTAAGTCCATGATCGAAGAAGATGTTATAATTTTTGGGCTACAGTTGTATGAAAATTATTGTTATTTATATTAATCTAAAAATGTTTTATACTGTCTTTTTTTTTTAATAATCTAAGTAAATAACAGATTAAATATTAGTTTTGTTAAATCACTTTTTAAAATCATTCTTAGGCCTCAATAGTCAATAGTGAAACAACACCTAGTATATACGTTTTAATAACTTAAAAACTATTTATTCAATTTTTAATTTATGAATTTAATCAATTTTTTTTTTATATATATACATTAGTTCATATATGATCATTATAAAATATAATATTTTAATTTTAGAAGCAAAAATATTAAAAGTTTTCACTACAGACAAATTATTATTAATAATTTCGAAATAGAATTTAATCAATTTGAGATACAAGTCTGCTCTCATATATTACACAGCAACTATACATTGGATTATACAACAGTAATTTCAACTGTATCCATGTGGATTACTTCTAAATGTCAACAATAGCAGTACTTCAGGCGATTTTTCGAGGGTTCAAACTATATATATGTGATGACATAATGAAATGTTTGGCCGTTACCAAGAGGATGCAGCTGTGATAACATTGTTATTATCTCTCGTTTATCAGAGATGTATAAATAATCCCTAACCCCATCAAAGGTAAACCCGTTTTTAATTATAAAACACGTATAATACACGTTTGTTTTTGTATTACCTATTTCTATGAACGGTGTTTGAATATGCTTTCCAGCGGTAAATATTAAATACGAGTCAAAATATTTTAAGCAGAAGAATATAATAATAATAATAAAACGCAATAATATTTTTTAGCAATGCATAATTATAAATATCTACCAGTGTTTAGAATTTTGATTAGTTTAGAATTTTTTTATTATACAATTTAACAATGAATTACTCACAGTTAATATATTTGATTACTGAATTTGGCTCGATGTTTTCCTTACTATTCGAATAAAATTTCAATACAATTGTATTCAATTGACAGTTGGCACGTGTCATTTTTAGTATAATAATAATAGTTGTAAAAATATTTGTTTGAACAATGAAAATATATAAAAAAAAAAATTCTTAGCTATTGCCGTTGTGGGTATTTTAGTTCTTTTGCGATAAATTTGCGAAACGGTAAAACTGGCTATCGAATAAAATCAACAATGAAATAGGCAAGGTACATACAGCATATGGATACTCCGATTTCTAGAACTTATTGCGCATTACAATGGAAACGAACTAGGATAAAATCTGTTCACGCTCAATTACGTGATTTGACCAACAACAAATGTCGTTATTCCGACTACACTGTTACAAAATTGATACTAAATTCTCTTTTACTTCTACAGCTTTATATTAAGATTGTGCTCAAACCGAGGAATCTATTAGTCTTACAATAATGTATATTTGCGTCTTATTTCTGTTTCAACTATACAATGGATTTTAAAGGTAGAACGAAAACTCCAAAATTGAGAGGTTAAACTATTATACCTATCTTAAGTTTGAAAACAAGATCTTGATAAATTGTTTTTTTTTTTTTTTTGTTATTATATTTCTTACAATTCTGAAATTTTAAATTTGTATTAATGCGTATTTAAAGATCAAATATTAATGTACATTATTTTATACACATGTATAACATATATGGTATGTATCAGTATCAGATAATATGAAATTGTGTAGATACGTAAAACATTATTTTATAATTTTATTTTGAAATATACAATATACTTGAAATATAATTTAAAATATATCCAATAAAATGAAAGAGTGTAAATAATGATATTTTTAGTTGATATAAGTATATTTTTATATTTTAATTAATGCTATAATTTTATGTTACTTTTTAAAGAATTTAATTTGGAAAAATGCGTCAATTCATTCAAAAATCTCCTAAAATATTATCCACTCAGTTCAGTGAATTAAATTTAAAACCACTTTTCATCCTTTGAAAAGATTTGACTGTAATATTTTATTCATTTTATTCCGATTTACGATTTTTTGCTGTTCAATTGTGTTACCTACTTTAATTTTTATTTATATTAAAGCGTTTGATTTATGAAAATAATTTGATGTTCTATAATAATATAATGCAAAAAAAAAATTTGCATTATCCTAAGAATTATTATTATTGTTTTGGTGGAATGGAATAATTTATTAATCAATAAAATAGAAGAGAAATCAAAAAAACATTATGCATACATTAAAAAACGCACTTTCAATTCAAACAAATTCTAAATACCTACACCATATCATTTTTTATGATAATATTACAAATATAACTTTGAGTATAAATCATAAAACTATTTCAGTATATGATCTCATCATTGTTATTATTATTGTACGTGTTAAAAATTATGGATTTTATTTAGTCATATAATATACTGTTTTATATATTTATAACTTAAACCATTTATTTATTTAATTTAGCTTAACAAACATAGTATAATAATCTTTAACTACACATAATATTATATTAATTTATCATATGACAAATATTGGAAACTGTGTTATACAATTTATACGAATTGACGAATAGTATTTGTAATAAATTATACAAAAATATAAATAGGTATACCTATTAACAAATTTCTATTCCATTCAATTCCATAACAATATTTATGCAGATTTAATCATTAATTTTAACTGTTATTCAATATAATGCACAACTAAATAATAAAGCAATACAACTAATGTAGTTTTCAATATTTTTGATAAAAAAAAAAAGATGCATACCACACAATACCCAATTTTAACTGTACGAAAGAAAAACTCATGGTTTATAGTCAACAATCTTTTTCAGTTTTAATAGGGTTTTAATAGGTAAAATATTTTATAATGGTCCATTATAATATGATGATATACATCGAGTTTGTAGAAACATTTATTTTTTAAGAAAAATAATATTAAGTATATTGGTATAAAATTGTTTAAAGTAATAATTTATAGATTTTAAACAGCATATGACTAAATTGAACTAATTTAATTTCACGAGTTAATACAATACTTTAGATTCTGAGTGTAGCAACGCTTATGTATTAGTTTTACAATGATATCTTTGTGGTTTTTATTTTGCATTTCTGATGAAAAATTTTATATTTTCAATCCATTGCATAAATTTAATTTTTGAAAAAAAAAAATGCATAACTGGTACTTTCAATGATAAAAAAGTAAAAATTCCTCAGTTTTATTTCTTTGACTACCTACCTTTTTATTAACATGTGGTGTTTAGATATGTATATCTAACTACAGTTTAGGTTCATAATATCGTATATTAGTTTTTATAATTCCTAACTTTATAACTATCTAATTAAACATATCTAAATTGTATGTATAATATTTTCTAAAATTTTAATTTAATATACATCGAATGTTTATCTATAATTAAAAAAGTTTTTTTTTCTTTGGAAAATTAAACTTTGTTATAAAAATGTGTGATGATTAAAAAAGTTAAGGTGTATTAAACAGCTATATTTTCCTTAATAAACAAAATAATAAAAATTGTTATTTTAAAAAAAAATACACATTAGTTACATTTTATAACTAAAAAAAGTTGTTAGTATTATACTATTATTACTATATTATAAAAACGTTGGTGTTTTTTTTATTCCTGAAGCATACATAAGTGGTATATATCATGATATATAAATGCATGAACTTAATGTTTTGTTTGTATTTCTCATTTCTCATTTTTTTTTTTTTTTTTTTTTTTTTCTGTAGTGACAATACTTAGGTTTGGGTTATAAAGAAGTACTGCAAAATAATTAACAATATTATTTAAACAACTGTTTTATATTTTATAACAACTAAATAATATAATAATAGTAGAAGGCTTAATAAAACAATGAATAATATCTTTAGATAGTGAACTAAACATATCGTTAAACAATAGATGTTAGTATACTATGTAGTATGGTTACCATAGGAACAAAATTTGTATTGGTTTTCATGATATATTATTATAATTATCCATTCTTATTGGTGAGATAAAAACGTATAAGTAATAAATATAATATTTATTGTACTGGTATTAAGTATTAAAGATTTAAGAATAATATTTTTGATGAGAATTTTTAATTGAATATCAATTATGTAAATTAATGTAACTGACAAAATACTCATTTTTTTTTTACTTCGTAAATAATTTATCAAAGTGAATTATCTATAAAATAAAAGTTTAAAATAAGTAAAATACAGTTACTCATGATAGTTTTAAAGCAGCATTTTAAATTTTAGGGATCATGTAGCATAGGTGCAATTTAAATGTTTTACTTTAAAGGCTGAACAATATTATTTATACCTAACAAAACTATGAAAGCTTATAGAGAACTATACAATCCCACACTACCCTCCTTACTTTTAACTTTTTTTTTAAATCTTATGATTTTTTCAGATTGCATTTTAATGATACATTGTCAATTCAGACTTATAATTTAAGAAGTGTAGCCGTGTAGGATTTATCACATCTACTAAATTAAATTAAAACACTTATTAATAAGGAACAATATGAAAAATTGATAGCTATAATAAAAATTCTTTATTATGCTAAATTAAATAAGCACTGATTTATTATATTGTATATTATCTATTAAGTTAATATTATATAATCAAATATAAATTATATATGTATATAATACATATATATTTTTAATCATAAATATGAATAACTAACAATATGTTTGTAGTTTACAGTTGTTTCTGTTGTAGCTGGATAGGATTTAAGATTTACGTGATCAGTTGATAAAAAAATCTCATACATTTCATAAAATATCAATATTATAATTTATATTTTGAATAATTGTTATTTTTTGTAAGTATTGTGGGAGGACTGACCCCCCTCCCACTAGCCACAAAAACTATTATTGTGCTTATTATAGTAGCTATTTACTAATGTTAACAAAGTTTGAAATAAAATTAGTTACTTCACTTTGGTCAAAAAATTTGGCCCCACAAGTACTGAAATAGAAACAAATATGATTTTTGAAATAAAATTAAAAGTTAATGAACTATAGATAAATAAACTCACACCAACACAAAAACACAAAATTAATAAAATACAAAAAAAAATTATGTTTGATAAATCAACATTTATTTTTCTTATAATTGATCATTGATATACTAATTCTAAATAAAACCAATACTTTTAAAATGAAATTAAAAAAGATTGTTAAAAAATAAAAAATAATAATACAAGTTAAACAATCTACCCTAATTGAAAGGTTTTGCTATGCTATATGGTATACGCAATATACATTATACGTATTATAATTATGTGTTATAATAACGATGGAATGTTACTATATATATTATAGTTATACGAGTTTGATATAAACTGGTAAATGAACAAATATGGAATTGTGTACAAATTCGTAAGATATATCATATTCGTAGAATCATGGTAGATAGAACTTTCAACTTCATGGAATAATTTAACCGAAATAGAGGTTAAGTAAAATCCGGTAGTAACAATAGCTATAGTGCTTAAATTATGGTATATAATAATAATATAATATGTGTATTTGCTCGGTGTCCTTCATTGCTAAGCGTGCCAAAGGTATACCTAGCTATTATATAAGTTAAAATATCATTTTTTTGGCAATAGTAAATCTACGAAATCGTATAAGAACTGCTTAAAATTTTTAATGCTTAACGAGAATTACTTTGTTTTCGTCTTAGTTTTTAGTTAGTAACATTTTCTATAATGTTTAAAAAAATAAAATAAACACAAGATTAGAAATCCGCAAATTTTGGGAAACAATAGGAATCACAAACCGTTATAGGTGTAATTCTGAAATAAAAAATAAAAACAGTATTTTCTAAAAATTCGGTTTTTAAATAATCATATACTTCAGTAAATTATTATTATTATTATTATTATTAATTACAGCAGTTCATATTTTGTTTTAACGGTATAACATTTTTATTACAATATAATTTATTTTTAAGTTTTATTATACTCTTATAATATAATATAATATACCTATACCTATCCAAAAAATCTAAATAATCAAACCTTTTTACTGTATCAAGCAGAAAAAAATATATTTTACACAAAATTATGTATTTTATTCATTTAGTCTTGAATATTTTCATTAATTGTGAAGATATCATCACAAGTAGGAATCTGAAACAATTAAACAGACTAGAAGGCATTTCAATTATAGTTTTGCAAAGAATTTATAATTTCACCAAACAGAACTTAGTTTAATAGTATTATAATGTTTTTGTTCCACACGTGTATGCACTTGCATTATTTTTCACTTTCAAAACGTTCTTGCTATTATTACTTTCTACAGACGTGAAATATACAAATTATTACTATACACACACACACACACACACACACACGCACACGTATACTGTTACTATTAGTTATTACATTTAAACTGTATATAACACACATTTGACATCTAATAATATTGAATAAATAACTTCAAAACACCAACCTAAATATATATATATATATTTAAATCAATAACAGTAAGTTGTTATACATACGATAATTATTACATGTTACTGTCGTATATTGGCTTCACTCTTACACTTCCAACAGATTACAGATTATGATAAATAATTGTATATGTGACAAATTTTCAATATCATCTGGTGTTCTACATTTGGACATATTTCCCCATTACTGTTTAATTTATATGTGAACGATGTGTATTTGAGTTTTAGTAAATAAACTTAAGTATATTTTCTGATGATTAAAAATTATTTCGTATCATTTATGCTGACTGACTTCTTCTATTTAAAAAATGAATTAAATAATTTAAGTGTTTGAGACCTTCATATAATTATCATTGTAAAATCGACACAAACCCTATAGGTTTCATTTAAGGAATATGCAATACATTACTTATATTATTAAATTGGATCATTAAAATCGATAGTAGGTAACACTAGTTTAGTCAGTACTTAATACGATTCAGTTATTTTGAGTCTATTTCAAACTGTTTTTAGTAAAAAACTTTAAAATGTGCAAAATACATTTTCATCTAAGTATCTAACCTGATTAAGTTATAAATTGCCGTTAAGAGTAGTTTAACAAATTCACTTTTTGATTTCTAAGTGTATTTTTTAGATGATATTTTTATTTTTATTTTTAAATCATTACTTAAATTAATTGCTAAATTAATGATAGCCATCGTCTGAGTCTACTTTTAATTGGTGGTTATTAACTGGTACTTCACTTCACGTAATAACACTCACTATGTTAATTTGTTTTAATCGTCTTGTGCCAAAATTCTGTTGTTATACTACCTATTTTAGTTTTATATCATCACATCTTTGAATGCATATTTAATAAAAAAAAGTACGTATTTTATATTTATTACCCTTAAAAACTGTTTTATTTATTATCTATTTTTATATAATTTTTATTGATTATATGGTATTTGATAAACCTATTATTATTTTACTGAACTTTATACTTTTGGATCTTAAATTTAATATATTTTACTATCAAATTAGGCGTAATAGGTGATAAAATCCATTGGATAAGTGGGGCAAACAATCTTGATACCATTTTAATAAATATAAACATATATTATATATATATAACATTTAAGCTAAAATGTAGCAGGTCTAGTATTCTTGTCTGTAGAAATAATGCACTCGACGAGATAACAGAGAAATATCGTCGCGAACGTGCCCACGGGATCACTCAATATTTATTTGCCACACGAGACATTTGCAGCATCAGTACCACCTAAAGCGTATTGTTTACAATACTTAAAAAAAAATACACTCACACAATCATTCGCATACTCCGTCAGTGACGTTCTTATAGAGCGCCACGTACGAAATACTCATCTACCGCTCAGCATTGTCTGTGTGCACGTAACGGCGTAGTATGCACGTCGTACCTATAATAATAATAATAATAATAATAATATATATATTTATATATTTCAATCAACTTCAACTTGGGTTACTTAATATTATATACCTACACTCGTATTTCTTTCGGATTCTTTTCGTCAGACATTATAACAACATCATAATATAGACATTATACGTTCAAATAATTTCATACTTTCCATTATTATTATATCTCATCCAGCAAACGGCTCGCTGTTTAGAATAATAAACTAATATGAGTTATTTAGTGCAGTGAATATTTTTTCATCGCGATATTTCGATGAAATACTACTGCATATAGGCGAATATTTCTGCATAAATGTGTGGATTGTAATCATAGTAGGGCATAGCAATAGGATACATAACTTTGAATGAATCAAATTCTCAGAAAATCAATAAGATATCTATTAAATTATTTATAATTCCGAATAATATAATAGTTTTTTATTTGGTAATCGAATTTTACTTGATCAGTAATATCCAACCTACTTTTCTCTGATGAGATGCAATTGATAGTAAAATGTTGACTTTGTTCAGGATACCATGGATTGACATTTAATATCTAATCACTTAATTGGATCTAATTGATAACTGTATACATGGACTTATACAGTTAACAATATAATCCTTATTATTGTTATATCTATAATTTTATTGTTTATATTGCTATACACAGCTTTTATGAAATATATGATTATAATTTTAGAATCTGAGTGGAGCAATGGATGTATTAAATTTACAATGATGTATTTTTTTCTATTTGTCATCAGTCATCACCTTTCGAGACAAAAAATGCTCTGATTTTCAAAAATAAAGGTGGTTTCTGGTAGCAAATTGTATCTTGTTGAAACTTTGAAGGTCATAAGAAAAAAAATTATTAAGAGAAAATGTAAATCCAATTTTAGAACAAATAAATTTTGTTTTTATGGTGTAAATCATCTACGAATAACCATATGATGTCTATACTTACAATAATTTTCATAGAATATTAATATTATTATTTTCTATTCACGAATGGATTTTCAAAATATTTTGAATATCTTGGAGCTATTTATAGATATGAGAAAATTGTTTTTATACATTTTAATTAAAAGTTATTTTCTTAATATAGGAATGAATGAAAATAGAATACAAAGCTTCTTAAAATTTGTTGATTTTTTATCTAAAAAATATCTGTCACAATATTTATTTATAGTTTTTTCAAGTTAAAATTTTGACAAAATTCATAAAAATTACGTGAATCACTCAATCATTTTATATTTAAAAATTCATAAACATTTTTGTTTTTAAAACCTAAGATCTGAATATTTAATAAAAACGTCTTTATAAGTTTTTCAACCTTAATATAACAAAAAAAAAAACTACTGGTAAGATAAATTCATTTTTATAAGCATTTTAAGTTAAAATTTTTATGACTTTTGATATTTACCAGTGAAATAATTATTTCCCTTCAAAAAATGTTTGGTATTATGTTGTATTAAATTTCAACAGCAATTTCATTATTGCTGCTGAAAATAAAAGGTCTAATCAACTAGTTTTTTTAAGAAATACTTTGTCAACATACTAAATTAGCCAATTTTCATAAATTTCATATATATTTATAAAGCTTTTCGTACTTAAATTATACATTCATTTTATTTTATATTATAAGTTCACTAAAACTAAACAGACGATTAGGTTTATTTTGGATTTTACAAGGCCCTATTTGCACATTATAATATTATGTAAATACAATAAACAAAGTAACCATAATCCACAGCAATAGGTACTAAATATTTATAAAGTATTCTAAATATCATCATATAGTGCTACTATTTTACCGATGATTAACTTAGTTGTTACATTATTCTAAATTTATACGAATTTATCTAAGCATATCATGTGTATTATAATATTTAAGTTACACAATTCTTAAATAATACCAATATAACGATCTTAGAAGCGGATGAATAATAATAATAGCTTTATAGTTTATATAGGTAACAAATGAAATGTCATAGTATGACAGTATGATATTATTGGCATCCTGTGTATCAGTATCTTATTTCACGGAGCTCTCAAATATAACGCAATGTTCATTCTAAATTATAATATACACTTTTTGGCTTTTGCTTCATATCAATTATCAATGATAATATTTACAATTCACATCACTTTCTCACCCCTTTTATGATTTGTCACACTATACATCACTATTTTAATTGTATTATTAAGTACTCACACACATGCGATAATTCTAGGTTAAATTTTACTTCATTAAGTTTCTCAGAAATTTTTAAAAAAAATTGGAGCTTACATATTTTTACCAATTTAAAAACGATGGTATAATTAAAAATCGTTACTCAGACTTTATTTCAATATTATAACTTATAACTATTTGAATATATATTTCGAAGTTTTATTTATTGCGAAAATAACCCATTCGACTATAGTGTCACATGATTGTGAAGCATTGATAACTGCAAATTTCCAATAAGTTGTATTGATAAGTATATCATAATTACAGATTAACGTGGTCGATAAATATTGTAATCTCTTTAGAAATATTTTTTTATTGATTGTAGGTATAAACGCTATAAACATGAATTTATTGTATTCAAATAATCTTAAAAAACTTATTCTCCCATCAATATGATTACTAATCTAATCATTGATTGGATACTTAAATGTGTTAAATTTTCTTTTCTAAATTTATTTTTAATTTTAAATGTTATAATTTATATAAAATTATTTTTTATTGTTAACAATTTATTTACTTTCATAAGAATGGTGAGAGATGACAAAAAAAATTAACAGAAAGGCGTGACAGTTTTGAATTTATCTCTGACCTTACATCAGTACCTATATAATTTAATTATTATGTCGCAATTAATTATTTGTTACATTTATCATATCTTATAAATAGATACTAAATATATATAATTTAAATTTATGCAACATATAATATAATAAATGTTTTATCGTATACATCGCCTATTGTTATTTTATTCAACACATTTTAAAACTGTACAAATCATATGTGCGTCGCGTTTATTTAAATTAAATGTATTTAACAATATATTGCAAACTATTCGGAAAAGTATTAGTTAAAAGATTTTATTTTCACAAAAACGGAAATTAATTACTGGAGTAAATTACGATTGTGCTCGTATAGTTGTAATTTTTTTTGGTAGTACAATTGTGTCAGTTGCCATTTGTCACTTGGTTAAAAATAGTTTTTTTTATATATTAAACATATAATTTATAGTGAAATATAATAATGGCTTTACTATATTAGACAAAGTAGTAATAACTAATAGTATTTTATAAAAACTAATATCAAATTGTAACAATTAGGTATACTCACAATTTTTTTTTTTTTTAATTATTTAATGCCGCTTAATTCTTGGAATAGATTTTCTGTTAGCTAAAAAAAATATAAAATATATTAAATGCTATAAACAATAATTTTATAAATGCCAAAAATATTTTTAATTTAATTATTGTTACAGCATGTCACTGTAAGTTTCAATAATAAACGATGAACAAATTTGGCATTCGTCTAACTTTATTTAAAAAATATAAAATATTTTTGTATTTCATCTACACAATAGTTTCCAGTTTTTAATTAATCTATCGTATTCAATGGTTACATTAAAATTCATCATTAAAATAAATTTAACACGTCCCTCACCATCCTAAGAGATATATGTTTTTTTTAAATATAGTTATCACAATACTCAATAAAATTGAATATTATATATATTTTTTATTAAAATTTTAATCAAAATATGTAACATCAAAATTTTTTTAAATATAATAATTTTTAAAGCTAGATCTAATTTTTGAAATTTTTTTTCGATATTTTATCTATTATAAACTAACTAATCCATTTAATCAATCTTAATTTTTAACAAATAATAGTTTATTATTTTTGAAATTTAATGACAAATATTTAATCTCAATACATATCAATACAAACACACATACAATAATTTGTTTATATTCTTACTTAAGTCACACTATTTTTTAATACGTATGTCTTAACTAACTCTTTTTAAAGTTTAAAATGTACACTCAGATGTGATGGTGGCAATTAATCAATGAAATGTTTCAAATTTTAAATATATTAAGTAATATTTTAGAATCACACTAGGTGAGAACTTGTAGACCAAAATTCAGAACCATATGAGTTCTGTTTAAAATTGTAATTCCATGTTCTACAAGTGAAATATACAAGTCTAACCAATGTTTTAAATTAAGTTTCTTCATTATCAGTTAGAAATAATTTTTTTAAAAATAAACATTTAAGTCTTATAAAAAATCTAAAATTATCGGCTATCATCTTCCATCTTAGCAACTGTTTCTCGTACCTACATGTTTTTACTACATTGGTCCAACTTATAATATATTGAACATAAAACTATTAAATATAAAACTAACTATATAAAACATATTAAATACACTAGTAAAACGCCAATTTATAATTATTTTTTTTTTATATTTTATAAATGATTGTTTAAACAAAAATCAACATTACAGTTTAATACGTATATAATATATGTGATACATAACGTGACAATGTAATATTTAAAACACCATTTGATGTAAAATAAATAAATTTTTTGCTAATTACGTCATTTAACAGTAGCACATTAGTCACTAAACGCACATATTGTACATTAATATATTACCAACGTCTACGAATTCACCGTGACGTATTGTTTCCAATTAAATGTTTCAAACGTATTAAATATATTAAGCGAATGCATACGTTTAATGTCTATATTATGTGAAGTTTCGATTAAATCGTTAATTAACTTGGTCTTTCAGTCAATCCGAGTTATAACTAATAAAATTAGGTCAGCCGACTGCATTAATTAATCATTCAACTAATAATATAATATATTTGTTATTTTAATATTTAGTCTGGAAATATAAATATTGGGTTTGTTTGTCACAACTTCATTCAATGTCAATTTTTAAAATGAAATACTACATCACGTTCAGATTATCAAAGTAAATTAAAAATTATATATATCTACAGTTATATAATATATAGTAGGTACTTGGTGTTTGGCACCGAAAACAATGGTGGACGAAATTCGATTTTCGAAACTGTTGTCGCGTATAATAATTGTTCCAAATCGACCGTGTTGATGAAACTTTCCTTTATTTCTGATATAATTCACAAACATACAGTAAAAACATATAAATATATATCGTTGGTTGAACGATTCGATTGTGACTCACACACAATAGTCTGAAAATAATTATAAGGACAGAGTTAGATTCTACTATAAATTATTTATAGTAAAATCAGTACCTACAATTTAAGCATTATATAAAATGCCAATTAATGATAGAAAAACACTGATTTGAAAATAATTAATTAATAAACATCATACACTTATGTATATATAAAGTTCTATAGTATCGCTTGGTATTCTCAACAACCCGGCATTTAAAACTTTAAAATGCCGATAGTGATGGAGTTAATTTTAAAATATCCATGAACATTGAACATTCATGATGAATTTTAATTTCATGAAAATATCTAAATAAAATGAAGAATCAAGTGATAACGATAAATAACACTTATTCTACAATTCTACTACACATTTAATGTAATTATTGTTTTCATTCATTGATTAAACTATTTTTAATGGTGAGTAGTAGCAAGTAAAAAGCACAATGTAAAGTGTAAAATATAGATAAATTGGCGACTCACCAAATATGAAAGACTCCATTTTTCATTAATTAATAATTTTATTGAACTAATTAAATATACTTAAAGATAATATATTATTCAAATCATTAAGATTGTTTTTTCTACTTAAGAAGTATCCTGTAGTGATAATTTTTTTTCAAATGATTATCTCTTTTTCTTATAAACTTATAAGTTAATATTAACTTATATACCTAGTTAATTATTCAGTATAAAAATAGTAAATAAATTTTTTTAATATTAATGTACCAGGCATCTAAATTAAAATTTGAACTATTTTTCAATAGTAGTTATTAAAATATTTGTATTACAACTAAAAATACTTAAAAATGGTTATACCAAAATATAAAATAGATATAATATTAGTTCTATCCTAACCTGGCCATTTCTAAAAATTATAAATATTACTATATTAGGTAATATTGCTAATTAAAATTTTCAAATCTCCATTAACATCCATTTTCAGCATATCTTAAGAAACCATTATCATTGAACTATTGTTCTTAGTACACAAAGATAATTACTCAAAATAGGTACAGATATTTTTTCATTACTTGAACTTTATTCATTAAGCTTATAACATTTTTGGATCTTTTCTGTTATACACAGTGGCATAATTACGGAGGGTGGGATTTTTGTGATTTTTTATAAAAAAATGGTTAACTAAATTATTCACTGATATTATTGTAAATTATTGAATAATTTGTTATTATTTGTTTCCATGTCACATGCGTAAATATATTTATTTTACAGAAAAGAGGTGAACAAATTACGCAACTGGTTATACGTATACCACTATTACATGATCTCAGTTGTATACATTTCCAAATATTTAAGTATTTATTATATTTTATATTTATATTTTTATTACCTATTTATAATGGAAAAGATTCCACTTTTTGGTTGAAAATAAGAATTGTTGAGTAATGATGCGTACGTTGCCAATCACTCTGTGCGCTAAGCTCGGACAAAAAAAATCGAAAATATCCCTCGACTCGTTGTGTAAACTACCTTGGGTAGGCTTCGGAGCCAAAAAAAGTTCAAAAATTACAATAAAAACTACCAACTTTAAATAGCTATAAACTTAGGGTGCCCGGTAAAGTAGAAATATAGTATAATATTCATGAATGCTTATACCTGGGATTACATAATAGTGGTATTATAGTGGCATACGTTTAACGGAGAAGATCCGTATTTTTCGTATAAAACATAATAATTGTGATCACAAAACGTTATGAAATCTATAATAATATTTTAAGTGTAACTACAGGTAAATATTTCCCTTTTGACCTTACAAAATGATATTTTTATAAATAATAAAAATAAGTTCTGAAATGCCATAAAATTAATTTCTTTTTAGATAAAAAATATTATTATAATAGGTATTAATATTAAAAAAATGTATATATTATATAATATTATTGGAATTCCAACAATTTAAATTATTTAATACAATTTGAAGCCATTTTTTTACTTTTTTTTATTCATCATGATTAAATTTATCAATTGATGTGCTATTTTTACTTGATTTACAGATGGTGCACTCCATTAGTCAGCATCAGCCTGTGCCTTATGTTGGCTGGATGTGTTTTTTCGTTTAGTGGACACTTCTACAAAGACCAGAAGACACTGATCGCATCGTCTTTACACACATTAGCTGGTAAGTAAAAATAAACATAAATATATTTTACAGCAACTACTGATTGCACATAATACTAGGTATGTGTATATTTTAATAATATAAAACACTATGTTTTTTATATTCACTGTTCCAATACGCCTCGAAAATAATAATGCACTAGTTAATGTAATACTATGCTAAGTGGAATTTGAAGAAACGCGCAAAATAAGGATTAGGTATACCTGATATAATTATTTTCAACTGAAAATTAAACAATAGTAAATAATAAATATCATAACTTGAGAAACCAAAGAAAAATATACTGCATGCATATACTACTTATACTAATATTATAACGCTCACGATCAAACATATCATTGAGAAACGCATAAAGTACAAAAAACAAAAAAAAGAAACTCAACATAAGCCACTTATTAAAACAAGTCTAAGTCCAAATTCATGTAACAAAAATTTCAATGTACATAAATATTTAAATATTTAATTTAAAAACTGTATTTTTTTTGTTTTTTTTTTTATTATATGTAATATATAAAATAAGTATACATAGGTACAAATATAATTATAATCGCCTGCATAGTCGGTTCAGAAATTTTATAATTTAGACCAATAAAAATAATAATAATAATAATAATAATATTAGAAAACAATTCCTAAATATTGAAAACTACAAATATTATGATAACGAGCTAAATAATACAAAATAATATAATATATGATGTACTATAAGCGTCAATTTTTTTTTCAAAAACATTTACATTGTATTCAATTTTGAAAACATGAAGTACGTCTATACGCATTTTAAATAAAAAAATCTTAGATTATAATAATTCTTAGTTACAATTTATGTTTAAATAAAATCATATTGTTACTTATTAAGTTATAAAACTTCTAGAAATTTAAATAATATATTAAACTCGTTATATCATATAATATAAAGATAAAATATAATGAACGACATTTGACTCTACTATTGTTATTGCCGATCTTTTCAACAATTTACGAAATTTTAAAAAGTACAATTTAAGAAAGTGACTCTTTTTTTAAGACAATAATCGTTTACGTTGAAATAAGATATTATATAAAATATTTGATACTTTAGTACTTCGCTTGGCCAGATATCCATGAAAACTAAACACTGCGAATTGTACAGACTTTAAATTTAAATTAAATAACTTAAGTGTCCGTCTATTATTCTTAAGACGTTTCCTGACTTTTCAATTTATGACATAGATTATTTTATTTTGATAATCATGTTTAAACTGTACTAATTTTCATAAACAATAAATTCAAATCGTAAACAATTTTTCCACGATAAAGTAAATCAAAAGCAAATATTAAGTTAGATGCACTTATTTTAATAAATTAAATAAATATTTTTTAACTCTCGTTTACAGATACCTATTTTCCATTAGGTTCATCGAAATATTTTATTATGATAATAACCTGGAGCGTAAACTTGAATATTCGAATAATTTAATAAAATCATAACAGTTTTATAAGTATAAATCATCGTAATTTTTTCAATCACTAAACCTCAATTTAGGCTGAAGCTATACTACGGATCTATCTAATTTTCTTTATAATAATAGATAAAAATAAATATTCAAATATAGGGTGCTGCTAAAAAAACAAATACAAACATTCCAATCAATAACATTATGTATAATTACAAACGCGCCTTTATGCGTATCAAACCATACACTCCACTTAGATTTAAATATTCAAACTGTCAGAGGTGACAACATCATTTTACAAGCTTTTTTGTTCCCGCATAATAAACCATTCAAATCCTCTATTGCTCTTGATTCTACCAACATTCCTGAAAACACACCGATAAGTCTTAAGATAAACTAGTAAGATATCTACTAACAATATAAAAAATATATATAAATAATTAATTAAGTCTAAGACATAAGATCGTTTATATCAAAAGGCCAAAGTATTACTGTTAGGTAGTTTCTTTAAATACATTTTTTCACGTACAAAAGTATATGTATATATATTATATACCTTGCATCACATATGTTTATTCTAAAAATACCTTAACTGATTATATATTTTCAAATAAACGTTAAAAAAGATTATTAAATTATTATATTATACTTTAGTATTTTATTTGTATAAATTATTGAAATTGTGATTTGTACTTAATTGATATAACTGTTATACAGTGCTCCGTCTGTTAATAAATATAAATAAATAATACTGCAGGTTTAATTTTACAATTGTATGATATTTTTTATCTAAGTGTTACAATTACAATTAACACCAATTATACTTTTTTATGAATGGCTTGCTTTTTAGATTTAAAATAATATAAATGTTTATAGTAATATAAAGTACTACATTATATATTCTTATGTTATGATGAATACATACTTAATACTCATGTATAATATATTATTATTTAATGAGAATTATTCCATTACCTACATATTATTATACAACTGCAATTCATAAATTATATCGCGGTGATATAATAATAATATTATAATATAGTTGATGATTGGATATACTGAACAATATCATCAGTATGCAAATTTACATCAATATGCCAAATCTAAAATAACCTATTATACATTTATATTCATGAAGTTAATTAACATCATATTTGATCTGTACATGTTTATTCAACATTCAATATAATAAAGAAAAATTAAATTTATAATCATATATTCCAAGAGAATACCTATGTCTAATGATTATGATGTATAATAAGTAATAACATCATGACGTTAGTTGTACATGAAATCTATTAACTATTTTATGATTTATAATAGCTTTCAGTAAATAACTCTTAAAGTAACGACTTAAAAAGTATCACATTTTTATGTTAAATTTTAAATGTAAATGTTCATTTATAAAAGTTTCATAAATAGTTTAAATTTAAAATAGTATGCAAATTGAATTCTTGAATAATAATGAAAATTCCAATTTAATAATAACTAAAAAATATTATATGCCTCGCAGCATGCAATAAAAATTCAAAATATATCAAGTTAATATTAATCTACTTTTAGCTCTGTAATGGAAACAACATTTGATTTTTGTGTTATCTATATTCTATAATAATGTAGATTTGTATAATTTAGAGTACGACCATCATGTGACATGTACCTAAATCATGTCGCAATCGCATGACTGTTATACGCTAGCCACTAGGTATATCTATTTAATAAAATAGACTCTACCTGACTTAATCTTTACCTATTGTTTACTCAATTATTCCTAATCCTCTGGCCGTATTAAAATCAAATAAGAAAATTATTGAATTTCGTGGACTTATGTGATTATGTTAAGTCGGTTAGGACTTAGGTTAGACTTATTGTGGTATGTGTATGTATTTATACTATAAAACGTATCAGTCTATTTCTGGATTGGATTTAAGTTAGTTTGAGCGGAAAATAAAAATACGTATAGATCGCCCAAAATGACAAATGCAACTGTGTCAATAAATTACGTTGGCCAATCGCGGTGGCTGAAGGAAAATGGATCAATCGTAAGGCGCGTATACACGCGTTGTTTGGTAAAGAATTGACATTAAGTTCATGACATTAGTCTTTAAGGATAAGTGGATTAAAAAAGAACAAAAAAAAAAGCATAGAACGACAAAATTGCAATTACTAGGACTTGTTTGCAATAACATTCAACACTTCTTCATAAGTCGTATACACGCGAAGTGCAATTTAATACTTGATACATATAATATAATATAAGTATAGGTACTTGGCTATTAGTTTTTCAGCTTTACCGGTGTTTTCTTAAAAAAAAAATTAAAAAAACTCTTAATTAGCATTCGGGTCCCCGGAGAGAGTAATAATAATTTTAAAAACAATTCGGTCATACCTTTTTATTTTATTTTATTTTTTTATACCCAAGGCTCCTCGCTTAGTCCATGTTTGTTTGTCGGGAAGGACTAATGACTTTCCCGGATAAACGAGAGGTAATTTTTCTCGGACTACTTAATAAAAACGATGTTTAAAACCTGTTATAGAGAGACGTGGTGATAGCAACAAAAAAAAACATATAACTCAGAGATACAGATAGTGTATAAATATGTATAATATACTATTTATAGAGATAAAATAATGCGAAAGCAATTCGGTTGTAAATAATATATAATGTATAATATATTCAATTATACTATTATATTAAATATAATAGTTAATATATTCAATTATACTATTATATTACCTAAATATAATAGTTAATATATTATATTATATTTACTTAAATTTTAATTTATATTTTATATTTTGTTGTGTATCTAAAAGATAATTTTATCAGCAATTACAATTATAAATAAAAACAAAAAGTTAACGAAAACATTATTTTCTTCAAGATTATTTATAATATTATATTCTACAAATAAATCAACTCGCGAAGCACACGTATATAATATTATGTATATTGTGTGTATGTATATATCAGTTAAGGAGAATAGGGAGATTTTCGTTGCAGTACATTTAACCTCCAAACACAGACTAACAAAAGCCTTTCTAAATTAAAAAGTATTTTCTGTTGTTAAGCTTAGCACATAACTTGTGTACAAAATTGGCAAAATATATCTATATATATATGAAAAAAAAATGTTAATGTTCATTTTATGGCATTCACAAAGTTAATTTTCATATCGGAAATAAAATGAATTATTATGTTTTTTATTATAAAATGTTAACAAATCTATAAAATATTAAACTTAATACCAAAGTGAGCATTCATATTTTCAATGAAATTACATTTTTTCGTTAATTGTTTTTAAATAATTATTTCAGTAAAAATATTTGTATATTATTTGATAACTCAGTTATTAGTTTATCGTTTTATGAAAAACAAAAAAAAAATAGTTTAAAAACAATAAGTAGTTCATATACAAACATAAAATATTATTGTGTACTCGTATTAACTACATTCGTAATACTCTATAGGTAGACACGTATTTACAGTAATAATATAATATCTATACCGTTATTGTTATGGCTTATAATAACGCTGTAAAAAGTTGAATATACTTTACGGTGAAATCAAATTTGTATTTAGTTAACAGTAATAAATCACAATACAGTTTAGAAAAAAGACATCTCAACATCTTCGTTACATTCGATGAATATAGATTCCGAAAATTGAATAATAATAGTTTTAACTCTTTTTTATATTGTCATGATCATTTATTGTCCATGCTCACATAAAAATTAAAATGTCTTAAAAATCTAACGAGAGAACACAAACAATGACATTATCTATTTTAATTATTAAATTTTAATTGATTCATAGATCTAATAATAAATATAATACTACAAAATTAGTTCTTTGGAACGCAAATCGACTATGCTGTACATTTGACAACACATGTGGGTGTGATGCCCTCTTAACACTATAATTATCTGTCATACTAAGTACAGTTAATACGGTGACCTTTTGCAGACCTGCAGCTTAGACATTAACACAGACTATATAATTATATAACACAAAACGGCCCCATAAATTGATGTTGTTAATAATCAAACAATGAATTATGAATCTATGATATATAATCATACATAATTATATCTCAAATGACAACATCAGAAATATGCAAAATCTAGTCTTCCTTCTTCGATGTTTACTTTAACGATTAAAGGAAAAAATCAAAACTACATTTTTCACTATGTTGTTTTTTAGTATTACTTAAAAATCTACCTGAAACCTGATAAAGATATGAATTATTTTACTAATCAAAATTAATTTCAATACTCAACCACTCAAATTAGAAAGATGAACGAATGTGATATTAGTGACGAATAATTTATTTTAAGAAAAGAATATCACCAACGTTCTTAATCGTTTTAAATGACTTACAATATCATGACTTTAAACTTCAAGTTGACAAATCACTCGATGTATAGCCAAATTTAATAGTTTTTAAAATAATGAGTAGTTATTTTTGAATAAAAAATTTATCTAGTAAAAAAAATATATATATGTATATTTATTAAAAGTATAGAAACTTCCCATTGAAAACCAATTCAATATTCGGCCGCACACGCTCTTTTTTTCATAAGAAATATAGAAATTATATTTTCTGAAATTGCGTGAATATAAAGTGCACACTGATAGTCGATATTGTATGTATTTAGATCATGTATTTCGAAAAAAAAAATTGCATTTCTTGAAACTTCAAAAGGTTATAATAAAAAGTACTGAACGGTATTACTGTACATCCATGATTCCTGTGTAATATTTTCAAAAAACTCGTAGATAGTGACTAAGTATATCGTTTGTAGTTGTATGCACTAAAATTTACCTTTTGCAAATCGCGTAGTATTAGACGGAAAACGATTTCGAACAGTTTTTTTTTTTAATGACTGACAGAACCGCGCGCGTTATCATCATTGTGCGTAATGGATGTGAGTCGTTAAAAAAAAATTGGTTTTCAGTCAATCACTATGTATAGGTACAAAGGTACAATATATTACATTTTCCCTCACTATTACTGGATTTACAGCTGTAATTGGAATGTACGGACATATATTGTATAGTCCTCATTTCTGCTAACCGATAAATTGATAGCTTTGTCGAAACGATTATCAGACCATCAAACGTGTGGTAGGACGGCCGGCCGTCGTTGGACTGATTTCGATATATAGCCATACAATTGTATAATTATTTTAACACTTCACCGAGCAAAACAATGGCAACCATACGTCTACTCCCCTCCTGGTTTCGATGTAGCTATTACATGCCCATTGCGTTTCATTCAAAAGCGCATTTTCAATTATTCAAATTACGTGGAAATCAATTGGTCGAATTATATACGATTCTTTATCGTTTGTTCTTTTAACGTCTGGTGTAGAGCGCGATTAATTAAATTAAATTTGTTTGTTCTGATACATTTATGTTAGTTCGCACATGATTATTATTTCTTTAGAGACTGAATATTTTTATGATATGTATATTATACAAGAACAATAAAATTATCCTTGATACAAAGATTCAAACTACTGAAAAATTACTCGTTTGAATTTTAAATTAAGGGTATCAAAATTTATATATATATATATATATATATTCAATAAATTATTTACCTACTGTAAAATAAGGTTCTCATTTAAAAAAAAAAGGCGTTTGTATCACTACAAAACACTCTTTAGTGCAATAAAACTCAATAATTTAAAAATATTTTCAGAAATTTAAAAAACTCATAGGTATTAAAAAAAAATTCACTCAAGTGAATACCGCTCTGCTATATAGTAGATCACTATAATTGATGTATTAAATTTGAATCCAATGAGAGCTATCATTGTATACGAAAAATGATTCTGAACGAAGATGTTTGTCAGCCTAGGATATAATTTCCAGTGGTTGATGAAAAAGGTGGCTTATGTTTTAATGGTCTGAATACACCAAAATTTAAGGTTTTTATAGGTGTACCAGTAACAAGCTTCATTAAGGGCCAAAGAATATAAAGCCTAGGTCACATAGTGAGAAGGTGAGAGAATGAAGTAGTTAGAGCAGCATTTAAATGAAAACCACAAGGTAAAAGACCTAGAGGTAGACCTAAGAAAAGATAGATTGACGTGATAGAAGAAGACTTACCTAACCTTACTATTGGAGTTGAGTATTGAAGAGAGACAGCCCAAGATAGAGATAGGTGGCGAAGTTAATTAATGATGGCAAAAACTCATAGAGAGTATAAAAGCCATAGGAAGAATAAGAACATTTTTTATCGATACTTTAAAAAAAAATTCTCAGAAAAACCTCAGAAAATTTCTATTGTCTATAAAAAGCTCAACAAAAGTCAAAATATTTTTAAAATTTAATTGTATTAGGTATAGATAACACTAATATAAATATTTGGTGAAAATTTCAAGTTTTTACGGTGAGTTGTTTTTAAGTTACAACCCTATAAAAAATCAATTTGTTGAAAACTGGTTTTACGTAAAAATTCCCGTTTTTCTGTCGTTTTTTTTTTTGTTTTTCTCGTTTTTTTTTTTTTTTTTTAACTGTTGGAAAATGTTTACTTTTGACATCTACAATGCACCAAGGATACACACTTTGTCATCGAAAACCACCTCCAAAATTTGAAATTGAAGCATTATTTCGACATGTGTTGCTGTACAAAGACACAAACAAAAACAAAAAAAAACCCACATCATTGTAAAATTAATAGGTTCATCACTTGATTAGAATCTAAAATAGAAGTGAGCGTGCTTGATGAATCACCTTGTATACTTGTGGAGTGAAATTCGATTATTTTTATTGTTGTATTATATTATGTAATGTATAAATATAGCCAATAAACATATTGCCAAATTATTAAAATATGTATGTACATTGTAACTAATAGTAAGTAATATTTATCCAGTATTTAGGTATACGCAGAAGCTTAGATTTACTGATACGTATTTCAACACAACTTTTACTCGTTTTTACAGTAGTACAAGTAATTTTTTATTTAAAAAAAAAAGACTGGAAAAGTTGACCATATATTTGAGTTTGAGAATTTAGTATATGAATATAATATGTATTATATAGAGATATCATTTTTGGATTTATCTTCACTTCGCATATAATATATTGTTGAAATGGAAAGATGGCAAAAAAATAAAAACCGTTATAAGAGTTCTTTATTTTTAACGAAATTTTTGCCATTTTTCGCATGAACCGAATTCGCAACTCATAACAGTTTTCCGGTTACAATGTGATTTATATTACATTGGTTTCAAGTTAAATGACACCCGATCCAGTGCCCCACTCAAATATACAGCTGTATCTCAGCTTTATTTTTTCGTGTATAAAGTGTGATCCCAAAGGGTATTTGAACCAAGCGACAATATATAATATAATACATTATATTTAACAGTGATTAATGACATGTACGCTAACCTTTATAATTGACCTCTATCAAACAAGATTGTTGTTTGGCACAAGACGACACAAAAGCGGTTTTGCGTGTCAACATTAAAAATATGTCATTTCTGATTACATATAAATACAAAATAATAAACAATTCTTTATTGAATTTACAATGAATTATAATCGTGCTTTGATTTTTTTTCTGATAGTGATAATAACTCCACAGAATATAGATAATAATCTAAATGAAAATTTACTTTTAATTCCTATTTTATAATAGTATACCCTAAAAGCCATTTGTTTTGGTGAGAAGTCAATAAATTTAAATGCATTTTTTTTAAAGTATCTATAAAATTAAAAATAATTGAATGGCATAAGTTAAAAAATAAAATAATGCAATTTAAATCATAATTTTTAAAATAGGTAATTATTTTTTAATCTAATAGTATTTTTATAATTACAACTAAAGTGTAGATAAATTTATTATAGACCGAAAAAACTAAAAATGCACTGAAAGCTTTACAAATAAAGATACCTGCACCTATTTTTACAAATTTAATTTAAATTATCTTTTACAAAAGAGATTAATTTAAACAAATTTGATACTTCTCAGTTGTTTTCCTACCATAGCTATTATTCAAAAAAATATCAAAAAATTAACTTGATCAATATTTACTAAATATTTTTATTTATAAAAATGATTATTTCAAAAAAAAAAATACTTTATTTTACATAAAAAATTAAAATTTTTTAAGTGTTTTATTTTTATTTCATATGGAGCTTTTGTATCTTGTCAATCTCCTAAATTCTACCAACTCTTAGATAAAAGTAATATTACCTAAAAAAAAAATTTGTAAAAAAACTTTTTCCAAGTCATTTTATTTTTTAACATTATACATATTTTAAAACCCTTTTTATAAAATAAAGATACTATTAAAATTTAATTTATTTAAGCATTTATACTAAAAAATTACAATTAAATAAACTTATTTAGAAATACTAAATATTGAACTTTTAGAACATATTGTTTACATAAATTAGTAATAAAAGAATTATAGTAATTATACTTAACTTGTTTTAACTCGAATGTCAGATCAAATATTAGATAGTTTTGCCTAATAAGAAGATAATATTATCTGAAAACAAATTGAAATTCATCAACATATGATCAAATTTATTATTTTGAATTTGTATTATCCGTATTGTCAGATTCTTACATTTTTCTAATCAATTTATATGTTTTTGAATTTAAATTTGAAAATGGTGAATGTAGACACACAATAAAATAATAATAATAAAAAAACTGTTTGCTAAGCTATTAAGTCAGACGATGAGCATTCTGTTCCAATCACCAATTGACCAGATTATACACTTTTAATAAGCAGAATATTTGTATAGATAGGTAATGTAAATTACCAATCATTTCTATAAATTATCTTCTGTTGTACTACATTCACTTCTTATAGCTAATTTATTTTAATAAAATAATATTTATAAGTTATAAGCGTTATAGTATTTTTAGGATACTATTATAAATATAAAACATAGAAATTATAAAAGAAAATTTTCGAAATAAATATAATATCATTCAAGAGTAAAATTACGCATATTTCTGAAATATTTTGTATTACAATCACGGTAAATTTAATAACATATAATAGAAATACGTAGTATATTTCATTTTTTTTTTTTTTTTTTGGACAAAAGTGAATTTTTAGAATCAACACTCGTGTTATTTTAAAAAGTATGAACATTTTTGAATACGCATTTTAATAAATCTAACTCTAAGTCGTTTCAAAATAATATTTTTCTGTTTTTTCGTTATTAATAATAATAATTATATGGAAATTTGTTATTCAAAAAAGTAAAAATTTAAAAAATACATCGATAAAAAAATTAGAATTTATAATTTTTTTTTAACATAAATACTTTTTGAGATAAGAAATATTTACTATTTAATGAATCATTTATTATGGCTTAATATCAAAATATAATTTTGTTTATAATGAAAACAATGTGATTTGTACAATGTAATCATTGTATACCTATATAAACCATAGTTTAAAAATATATAAAATAAGAATATACCTGGATACATAATATTTAAAAAAATAACATTCTATAGGACTGTAACAATCATGATGAAAAGTTCATAAATGACGGTTAAACAATTTTTAATGATTAAAATATTGTCGATCCGTCTCGTTCTTGCCAGGGGGATCTAAAAGTAGTTTATTAAAAAAATATACCGAAAAGTTTTCGGAATAATTACAATTTTAGGAGTTCGTTCGTAACAATAAGTTTTTAACTTTTTTCATAATTACCAAAGAAAAAGCGTTTGTAAATATTTTGATTTTTAGTTAATTTAAATTAAAATGCTATTTAAATGTTGTCAAAAATAATTTATATAAATAAATGAACTTGCAATTATTATTGATGCGTGTCAAAACCACAGATAAAATTCAATTATAGCCAGTGAAATTATATTATTTGAATGCGTGTTTTATGAATTTAAAAACCAATTTTTATACTATCTCAGATCTTTGGAAAAAACTGAAAAAGCCGATATAAGATACCATTTATTTGATAACTATAATCTTCAATAAAAATGTAAATTAAAATAAAAAACGGTTTGAACTGTAACCTATACATGGTTACATTATATATCTAAATAGTAAATACATGCGATATCGACGAAAATTGATTCATAAAAAAATATATATTTACGTAAAGTAAAATATATATTTTATATTTGACGATTTACAAGTATATTAGAGATTGTATAAAAATCGAAGGATAAACAAATCGTACTTTTGTTTCAGTCGTTTTTAGATATGTATTGTCTCCGACGTTTAACACGATATAGCATACATAAATATATGAGAAATGTATATTGATATTATCTAGAGAGCCCTCTCGTTCAACATTCGACAATGCGTTTCTATTTGAGAAAAAAAAATGTAAAATTAAATCTATTTATAAAGAATAGTTGGTATTTCATTTAGTTGGAGTATGTACTAATGTACTAACTAATTAATTAACATATTTATATTTGAAAATTGAGAAAAATATAAATCATTTTATAACCTAATACTGTTTAAAATTTCGATTTCAAACACGATTATTATAATATTGTATATTATATTTCTATTCACAATAACGATATATTTTTGATCACAGGCTGCAACTATTCTTTAATATCCGTAGTCTGGTCGTTCGGTGTATATCGTAGTATAATACCTATTCACGTTAAAACATATTAAAAAAGTTCTCACTCTCGCATTTGTTATGTATAAAATCATGAAATATATATATATGTATACATAGCATATATAAGCACGTCCTTATAACTTGAGCAGTTTAAATATATAAAAGTGGTAAACGAAAATAATGAAAACTTCTATTAATTAAATTACTTATTTTATCTTTATTTCGTCATAATAATAATTACAACTGGTTAAAATATAAAATAATGTACACCCGAGCTTTGATAACGATTACATCACATGTGAATATAGAACTATATTCATTGAATAGATACACGTAGAATTTACTTAAAAAGTTACACAATTCTATATTTCGAATGAATATAATTTATTCTACGAGGGTTTATGGTAAAAACAGAAATGTTTTAAAAGGCTTTTGTTTTTAGATTTAAATTTTAACTGTGTAAATATGATAATAGGCAATATCAAGTTTAATTAACAAGGGGATTAATATTCGGTCCCAAATTACACTAGTTTCAGCAGTTATCGTGTAAACAGTTACCGAATTACCGTTTTTAAGTGGACGTACGATCATCACGTAATAATTATTGTTGTAGTGTAATATTATAATAATATAACAACTACACGAGGCAACGATTTGACAAGTAGAAATTGATACCATAATATGTGCCATTTTAAATTATGTATATTATATAGAATGATTCTTTTAATAGTAAACATTAATTATCTTGAAAAATATAACATTTTCGAAAATATTTATTTGCATAATTTTCAGTCATTACTCATTACAAAACAACATATTTGTCAATTTTTTTTTTCTTTTTGTTATAGTTATCATTTTTCAACTAACCGTAGATAAGTTACAGTATGCATTTTTAATTTTATAAAGAATAATATCTTACAAGAATTTTGAAACTGAAAAATCGAATTTTTATCGAACGACGGGTGAAGTAGTTGATTATAGTTATAAAATAGTAGGTAAATATTTAAAAATGTGATGTACAAAGTATTAAAGTGGTCCAATATTTTTCAAGTTTCTCATGTATTACTTCAATCCACTAATCTAATTTTTAAAAACTTTATTAACTATTCATTTTAAATTCAATTTTAATATATACAAGTATATGTTATCATTTAAAACTTGAAATAACTAATAAAAAATACAAAAGTAACTATTTTTTTAAAACATAAATAATTTTTAAGATAGTTAATTTGAACATTTATATAATTGTTAAATAAGCACTATAGAGTATAATACGTTTCAATAATAGTGATATAGATTATATATTAATCATGTTATAACATAATACGTAGGTACACTACGTTACATTATTATAATAATTTCCATACAAATAAAATATAAATTATAACTTATAACTAAGTATATACGTTCTATAAAAAATATATTTATATGCAGTATCATTGTATACAAATATAATATGATTAAGTTTATAACATTCAATGCATGAGCGTGTACATACTGTACACATCACTTTAATTGTTGGGGATTGATCGAATTCCTACCGTTTTGAAATCATTTAGGGTCAGCAGTATATTTGTGTTTATCATACAGGACTCGTGTGGGGAAGTAAATAATTTACATCAGAAACTATCACAAAATGAACAAAAAAATTACATTTTATATCTTGAATTTCTAACACCATTACATAATGTATACTACACCCATATTATAGGCGTAATAATATTATATAAACAAAATTATAGAACATATCAGTATCAATAGTTTTTATTTAAAATTTCAAGTTATTTTTTATTCAAAATCTCTAAATACCAGAAACTCTCAGTCGCTAAAGTTTTACTCACTATTCAGAATTTTCAGTTTATAGTAAGTTTGTTCCCAAAACAGTGTCAGTTATTTAGAGGTGTTCATTAGAGAAGGTTTTACTGCATAATAGAATACGCTTAATTAAACAAGATACAAGTCCGAAAATAAATTGCGGTAGGTTACTTGTGACACAAACAAAGAAATTAAAAAAAAAAAACTACAAATGTAGTCAAAAGAGGATTGCAGGGTGTTAAGCACGTCTCTCGTCTCTCTTAACGTACCACAAACAAACAAGCCAAGAAGTGTTGTAATAAATTTAATAATTATATCATATATACATTTAAAAGCAACACAAATCATTAAAACCATCGAATAGTGATCCCGATCAGATCTAAGTGTATTATACGTACATAACAGTAGTACATAATATTTTATTTTTAATGTAGGTACCTAGTACCTACATCAAATAATAATATTATAAAACACCAAATTATCACAAGTGTTAAAGTTTCAGTTTTATGGATCAGTAGTAAAAGTATAAAAATACTTAAATGTTCGAGTATTTTGACTCGGTCAAAAAAATTTTAAAAAGAAAAACTTATGAAAAACTTAGTGTTGTATTTTTAATCTTTAGTTATCAACACAAAACATTTTATGATTTTTTAACTTCAAAATTACTTGCAAATTTTCGCGTTTTCGACAGATTTCGCAAAAATTTTAACTATAAATGCTTATAAAAAAAATTGTGACTAACGATTTTTAATTTTTTTTAGCTACAATAAAAACAACTCATAAGAAACCTTGTATTAAATTTTCAAGTTTTTTTGGTCATCCAACATTTTTTTATCGACATTTCAAAAAAATTCTCATAAAAATCGAAAATTTCAGTGGTCTATAAATAACTCAAAAAAAAAGTCAAAATTTTACTGTATATATATATAATACTAACATCAACATTTGATGAAAATTTCAAATATTTACAGTTATTATTTTTTTAGTTTAAGTAAAATAAAATTATCGAATTTGTCAAAAACTGGTTTTGCGTAAAAATTCCTGTTTTTCTGTTACTGTTTTAGGGTTTTTCCAGATGCTTTTGAAAACTATTGGAAATTTTTTACTTTTGACCCCCCCAAAGTACCAACTAAATTCACTTTCCTATCAGAAACGGAGTTTAAAAATCAAAGCACTTTTACTACTCCAAAACGTGATGACAGACACAAAAAAAAACACACATCATTGTAAAACCAATACATTCATTACTCCGTTCAGAATCTATAAAGACACACATTTTTTCAATATAATAATAATAATTGTTATAATGAGTGAAACTAATAAATTTGGTTGTTCCAATAAGTATGACGTCAAATGACACAACTATTCTTATTGTGAGACTATTAACAATCTTTAAATAGTTTAGAATAAAATAATAATAATTATACATTATAATCTTGTATTAAACATTCAGATCTTTGACATTAAAATTAAACATCTTATAAAATAAACAACGAGAAAAGACTTTTTTAAATTCAGTATACAGCCGAAATCTGTAAAAATATTTAATATATTTTATAACGTTTATGAAAATACACGAAAAAATTATACTTTCCGTATTTTATCTTTACAGTTAAATACAGTATTGACCGTGAAGAATCTTCAAATAATCATTACAAGATCAATACAACAAATGTATTTTATTTAGATCGAAACAAAATGCATACGTAAAACCACCTTTAAACTGTTTTTCAGAATAAATTAACAGGAATAACATTATTTGCAAAAATAAACGAGTGTTAAATAATTGTATAGTATATATAAGACATGGTTGGGACTAAGTAGTAACTCGAGTTTATGTAGTGTTTTAATCTTATAAATTATTTATGTTACTGTAGCAGTAAAACTTGTTAAAACTCAAAATATATTCTTTTATTCATAAAAAAAAAAATAGCAATTCGTTCTCGAATAAGAAAATATATGTAATATTCACATAATTTATAAAATTTAAATATTTTCAACGTTTTCAATGCTTGTCAGTATATTAGGCCTTTGTTTCGATTTATATTGATATATTTTTATCTATTCAGTAACATTTAATATGAGATTACTCATCAGTATTGTTTTTACAGTAATTAAAAAAATATCAAAACTAATTAAACTATATATTTTTTCATTTATTCAAGTTTACATTTTTACAAAATCTCAACAATTAGAAATTATTTGCTAACTTTAACCTTTGAACATTATAGGTTTAAAAAATGAATAAGTAAGATCAATATAGTAAGTGCATTTGTCCATTTTGAAATTAAAAAGTTAGCTAAAGCTATAATAATATTGTTTTTACCAGCGTTGTCAATGTAATTCAAAAAAATCTTAATCGTAGAAACTTGAAACTTTACGCCATAATCACTATAATGATATGTATTATGTATACAATGTTAATTATATATTATCATTTTATTTGAAAAATGCAAGTTTCAAAATATTAAAAAAAAATTTAAGCTATTATTCTACAAATTACAAGAAGTATTCATTTTCGTATACAATATTATCAGTTTGATTTTTAATTAAAATCAGTTCAACATACTTAATTGAGAAATAACTTGTATACTCTTATAGTAATATGAATATAATAAATTATGATATAAACTTTCCAAATAAATAGAGGTTGATACCCAATTTCCCTTCTTCTAAGAATCGTTTTTTTTCTCAATAATATATCATTAAATTTAAATATAATATACTCATAACTCATCTATTACAGTGTCCATCTTAATGACGAGTTGGCGAGTTTGTTTTTCACTACGGAAATATTACAAGACGTGTATGCCCATAAGCTAAGCAGGGGTTGAAGTATTATTTTTATTATTTTTTCACCTTTTAATTATTATGTATCTTAGTAAGCCCTATTAATGATAGGTACCAAAAAATATACAATTGTACATCGTTTTTCATTAAAATAAATAATGATATTTACTGGATAAAATCAGCCAAAATAATGTCACGAATCCTTTAGATTATACGATTGTTTTTGTTTTTTTTTTTTAATCCGATAACAAGTTATACAAGGATATTTATACTGGTTCGTTGAAGAAGTTGACTTTTAGATCCATTACACTCTAAATAAACGTATTATTCTTGATGTTTATCCAATAATAATATCCTTTTAAATTGTATGTATGTATCTTATACAAAAGGTTACTACAAAAAATTACGGTATACTGTTACCGCGTAAAGTGTTTAAATTTAGAAAAATAAAAATACATTATACATGAGATGGTAAAATATTTTAAATCTAGTTAAATTTTAGAATTGTATTTTCGATAAAAATGAGTCGAACGCCATTGTTGTACATACACTGGTTTATCATGCCTAAGTGTAAATATTATAAACGCATAATATTATTATATTATATTATATTTTACTTACCATCAGTCGAGTTTAAATTAAGTTTTATCGCGTGAGGCGAAAATTGAAATGCTACAAATCTATATTGTCTACGATGTCGTCGTTGACATCATCAGCAACAAGAGAATAATAATGTTATAAATTCTTGCAGTATTATTATTATCAATATTACAATCATAATACTATTTAGGTTAGGCAAAGACGAATCTCATGAGCACAAACGAATATGAAATTATAATTTACACGTCTCGGCAGCATACCTGGTGTATACAATTTCAGTGGACGGGAAACAGCTGTTATATTAGACGACAGCGTGTTGTACACAACAGTTAAGTTCAAAACAATATTTTTAGTGCTGGTCCGCTACAAGACCTATGGTAGCGTTAAACATAAAATCTATTGTTATCTTGTACTTGCACTAAAATAACCTATTAATAGTATTAATTCTACAAATACTAAACATTTTAGGACAATGTTAGGTACTTAGGTGTTGTAATATAACGCGATATCGTTGTTCTAACTATAGGTACTAGATATACCATATATTATCATTTTTATTTTTATAAGCAGCGCGCGTGATGTAATAATTTAATTACCTACTTTTAAAGTAAAATTATATAATAATTAGTAACTTATTTTACTAACAAAGCGATACAGCAACCCTATACAATTATGCGTTGTTGTAATAAACCCATAGAGTAGTTTCCTACGTGATAGGTAATTCATATTTTAATTTTAAATTAAGTATAATTATTTTATCAAAAGCAAAAACCCGTGTTTAATTATCAAGCGTAGGTTGTACTGAACATGGCAAACTTTAAAAATTTAAAAACGATTCCACCGACCATTATTCAGATAAAACTCGGTATAAGAGTAAAAAAATACGATTGTAGCTATAATAGTTATAACTCATAAGTTTATAACTTATAAACAATGGCCTTCGAGAATAATTTTGTTCGCAACACATAACTTGTTATCAACAAATTTAATACATTAATTGTTTTTATATTGTTGTAAGTAAATAACGATGATACTCATACTCATACCCATATGAATATGGTTTAGTGTACAATATAAAAGTCCACTTTTTTTTTAGCATACTGTTCAAAATGTTTATTTGAAATCGAAATTTTATTTTTAATATACAGGAAAAATTATAATTAAAAACTAATTATCTTTTATATTAATATATAGTCCAATACCTACTTCAATTTTAGATTAATTGATAGTTAATTAAAACATAACTTTGATCAATATCTATTACTTAGGTACTAATTATCTAAAGTATTTTTTGTATAAAATATTAATTTATTGTTAAAATCCTACCCAATCTAAAATAAAGAGTCAAATCAATAATATAAAATATAATTAAAAAAAAATAATATTCTTAGATCAGTACCTATAATAATTAATGACTTTTTGAATTGAAATTAAAAAGAAAAAATTACAAAAACACTATTAATACATACAATAATCTATATTTTGACATTTTCACTGGGCTGTAAATTATTATCGTTTATTTATTTTGTTTTAATTTACTTTAAATTATAACTTTTTATAATACCATTCATTAGTAAAAATTGACTAAAAATATCGATATTGAAAATATTTTTATAAACATACAAAATTACAATGCGTATACACATTAAAAATAAAACTATTATTTATAATATTTCACTTAGATGATTGCAGCATGAATTATTAAACAATTTTTAACTTAAAAATGAATTAGTTAAACTTTTGTTTCTGTCTTCTGTGAAACATTTGAATATACAGAAAATTTTATTTTCATATTGACTCGCATATACTGCTAAATATATGTATGGTGACAGACATATGATAAGCGACCTAAAACGTAACTAATTAGACTATACGACGTGTAGTATACGTAATCATATATAATATATATATTATAGTTAAATTTATGATGAGTTAGAATTGTTCGCTGGACGGTAGGTAGCAATTTCACCCCAAATCCCTAGCGTTAAATTAAAATTAACAATTAACACGCTCAATTTATGTGTAATTTATATTTCAACGCAGCATCACATCTAAATATACGAATAAGGCTTGTAATGGTTTTACAGTTAACGAATATATGACCAATATTCTCAGTTGTATACGCTGAGAATTGGACGTGTTTGTGGGTAATAACATCATAATTGATATCTTCCGAGACATCTACTATACGCAATACGCATTCATGAGGAAAATATATGACAACCCTTCAAAAAAAGCGTTTACGATTATGTCATAATGCAATGAACAGACATTTCATCGAGATACATCAAATTGTTTATAATTGTACCATTATATTGTTGTCTAAATAAATTGAATATCCACGTACACTGAACAGTAATTATAATATAATAATAATAATTTATTTATTATTATACACGATGTAGCAGTGTGCTCAGCGAGGGAATAACAATTAAAAATGACAGAGCAAGCCAAGAAGCCAAAAGAATGTCACGACTAACTATAACTCCTTCAGATCACTACTAACATAAGCATAGAATAAATAAAGTTCAACATATTTTTAAAAACAAATAAAACAACAATTTGAATTTTAAAAAAAAAGAAAAAATAATACTGAATTAGACATGCCAAAATACAATCGAATGTCAGAGGAAAGTTGTACATATATACGATACCTGTGAAGTAACTCTAATGGCTAAACTTATAGGTACTTACAAAATTTCGTAATTATAAACAACAATCACTTGATACATGTAAAAATATAAATTTCCCAACACCTTAGGTGTAACGCTATGACCTAAACCAAAAAACAATATAAATATACTTATTATTCCTAAACAATACAAAACTATAATAAATTATAAATTAAAAAAAAAACTAATTTATATAAAAATTGTATTCAACTCATATCTTATATAGCTAAAGTTAAGTTAAGTTTTTTATTTTAGATCGATGAAATCCCTCGAGCATCAACCTACACCAGAATAAATGATAAACATCGAATATAATACGATACAATAGTACACGTGTGTCGATCATGTACGATGTGTATAAATTCTTTCTGCGTATTTCTTTTTGTCGTTTTATAACGCATGTATCGCGAAAACGACTACGACAAACGGAAACGGTTTCGACATAATAATATATTATATTACACGTGAATACAAAATGATTGAAAACACACGCTGTAGTGTATATATATCGTACGAATATAATCTAATGTATAATAGCTATAGTACGGTTTCCGATGAAATTTTTCTTTTCAGTTTAGAATAATTTTAAATCTCCATGAAACAGAGATAGTATACGAAGCACATATATATATAATATTACAGCACAGTGTCGCGAAGGACGCACAATATAATGTCAATGGTATTAGCTAAGGAGTGCAGCGAAAGAGTGATGAATCGTAAAGCCCTAGTGGTAGGTATACTGGACGTGTTTTTTTTTATACAGCAATATTTTAAAAATTACGAGTAATTTATTTTTAACGTTTAAGGACAGTCATAATCTTTTAATATCTTTCTTCAATAATCAGTGTTTATTTTATTATTATTTGATTAACATTGAAATAATATCCGTATTTTTTAAGATGATTCGTTCACATAATATGATGTTTGTTCGTTCATAATGAAAGATCATTCTATACTTTAGTGTCGGAGCTAGGTTTTTCACTGACCTGTTCTAATTACCTATAATATGCTACCCTTATATAATTCATATATTTTTAATCATAACAACGCCGCTCCTAAAAATCCAAAAAAATTTGCCACCCTGTGCAGTTGCACAAGTCACAAATGCCTTCCACCGATACTGTTAACAATGAATTAATTTAAATTGTTCATAATATGTGCCTAATTCAAAAGTCAAAAGAGTAATTTTTCAATAATAATATGTATATAATAAGGATAATAGTCCTTAAAATAAAATAGTGTCTACCTGTCTCATGTGCATTTCATTTCCATCTACTAATAAGCAAGCCTAGAATATAGTTTTTTGTAAGCATAATTTGTACCTATATTTTAATATCTGCTATATATTAGGCAATGTGCTTATCTCATATTGTAAAGTAAAAAATAAAAATGGTTTAACAAATTAGATTCAGTATGTTTTATTATACTTGGACCAATTTTACACATATTTTAAATATTCATAATTTTTTTATTATACAAAGTTAAATATCAACATTTATTAATTCAAAAACTACTTATTTAACTTTTCATTTTAATACATCAATATTTTCAGAAAAAAGTTCCACTAAATATTTTATTGAGTAAAAAGAGAATTGTCACTTGATGAACAGAAGTTTGAATTTCCACAGTGCATTCTTCATAAGTGGTATAACAAAATCACGGTTATTTTAAAATATAGTTTTTAATTATAATATTTAAAATTTCCAAAAATCAGATTTTAAATGACTGCATTATTGAAAAAGAAAAAAGAGTAAACATTCTTAGCAAATCGCCCTGTATATACACATTATGTTATTATTGCGATACACGCTGTTCGGTAAACGTTAAGACCGATGATTGTGAACAGACAGACGCGACGGCCTTATGGATCGTATAGCTTTTATAGCTCACGTCGGGTTCTACGGTGGTTTTTTTTTCTGGTCGTGTTTTTATGATATTCGTTCTTTTGTTACGTTTATAAACTGGCAATACGAATAACGGACGTCGTTAAATATTATCTCTTCCTCGAAGCCCCAAATCGCAAGAGCAATACAATCGAACGAACTCAATTTCTATGATAATGTATGTGGGCGTGTAGTTAAGTGTAGAGAATTTTCGGGCGCAATGATATTATTATAATCTTTCAGTGATCGATTTCGTCGATTTTTATAATGATCGCATAATATAACACATGTTATATCGCGTGTACTACGTGTGTCATCTTCATTCGCATCGTTATATAATTATAAGTCGAGACACGTATTATACATTGTTCCACGTTGACGCGTTGTATCGTCAAAATGTTTAGATGATCGCTTAAAAAAATCTTTCGGAAAAATTCAACAAAAAAATTTTATAAAGCAAATTATGTAAATAGTTGTGTACACTGTACAGTATAATAATATTTAATGGGTCCAACTTAAATTTTCAAGAAAAAATGTGTGTTTAAACTTTAAATAAAATTGTTTAATATTCCATATGAAAAATACAAATACATAGTATTCAAGCAAACAACTATTTAAATGTTAGAAATTCAATTTATAATTGTAGTATTTTGATATCGAACTGGATTTTCCTCGAATTATTTGAAATGCTTGTGAATATTAATTTTCAATGAATTTTGAACTGTTTGAATTTCTCAAAGTTCAGATTAATCTAAAATTATAATAGAACACCTAACAGTTTCCGTAACATATCACTAATTGCGAAATACCAACTTGGCATGCTGCAGTCGTCGCATCGATATTTTATGATTCCTCGCCCGAATCATCAAAATATATTAGCCACAAGTTATATTTTTAACACTTCTATCAAGTATAAATTTTTAATTTGAAATTGTTGAAATATTTTGAATGTGTTATCATAAATATAAAATGATAGTATAAACAACTTAAGAAAATTTCAAGTAGGTAAATACGGTTATTAATTTTCGAGTTACAACATCATCAGTTACCAAACTGATTTGATCAAAATTTTCCCATTTTATTTGATTAAAATTACAATTTGAAATATTATTCACTCTTAACTCTCAAAGTACCAACCATTTCAAATTTTCTACAAGAAACCATTGCCATTTTTAAGGATCAAATCATTTTTTCTGTCCCAAAAAAATGGAGACAGACATAAAACAAAACACATGTCGTTATAAAATCAATACATTCATCACTCTACTCAAAAATTAAAGTGTAACACTAATTTTTGTAAATTTATAAAATGTGTACTAATTATGATGTCATCTTTAGAACACTTGACAAAATCAAATAACATTAACCCTGTGTCCCTGTTAATCTTCAACTCGAATGATTTTAAAAAGAATAGCGCTCTTCGAGTAAGGGCGTATTAGTATGTAGAAAAATTTAATTGATTAGAGTTGGAATAAACTCTTTTACCTGTCAAATTAATTAAATAAGTTCCTAATTTTATACATATAAATATACAAAAATTTAATTAAGGAAATATAATAAAACTAATTTTAATTAAAATTAATAATAGTAATAATAAATATCAATTGCTATTTTACAGTCTCATCTGAAAATGGTATTATAGTATCATAATACGCGTTTGCGTATTTAAAAAAAAAACCATAAATATTTGATTGATCTTTGTATTACGTCTATTTTTACAGTAAAAAAATTCTGTGTACACTGTACACATTTTTATTGTATTTTATATATTAAATAAAAAATCTTTAAACGCATTCTCTAATTTTTATGAGTAACTTTTTTTCCTATACTATACGCGCAACAATAGCCTTTTATTGTTGATCGTGCAATGCATTTCTTTGCTTTTTACGATGAAAGGTCGTTTAGAACAATCGTCACGGTTGTCGAGATATCACGTGCTTTGTCTGGTGATTGATATAATCTTATCATAGTATCACGCGTACACTGACAGGCGGCATGTAGTGAAATTAAGTGTATATGTATTTGAGTCCAATCCTAGAAATCGGTTGAAATTCTCTAGATCATTGACTTTGTAGACAAGCGCTTCCATTAATCAATACTGATATAATTATTATACTACAGCAGTCTCTTCAAAAACAAATGATTGCTACCACATTCTACTTTTTTGGTAACTTAAAATAAAAAATTAATCACATAATAATATAATATTAAAAATAATTAGTTTCGAAGATGAGCAGATATTTGAAACGACCGTCATCCTTTCGTCCTTGAATATCACAATTATTATAATAATGTAATGCCAACAATATGTTTGGGTTATATATTATATATAATATATATAATATATATATATATATATAGGTATATCTTATACATATATTATGTAGTATATAAAAAAGCATTTTTATGCACTTTATGCAGTGGTATGAGAGCTCCCAATCGTATAGGACTCATGGCAACTAATTCCAAATCTGCTTTTATATTTACATGTAGATATGCGTGTGTATGACGACGTTGGCGACGTAACTGCTGCAGATATCTATTGTATAATATTATTATCCATCAAATTGCACAATAGACAAAGATGTGCATATTTATAGTAATAATATTTATTGTTCTATAACTCTACGGATTTTCATCAATAAATAATTATAATATAATTGTCTCCGGTGCTCCATATCTGGGCAGCGAGACCGTATTCAAACGTCATGTCCATAAGCAAAGATAACCGATATCAGATCGACTTTGTTTTTTTTCATCCCGCATATCGCGGAATACTGGATAAACAAAAGTTTCAAATGCCCCGCCATGTCTCACTTGTCGATGGTCGGCGTGGTTAAATAATATAACCTAAAAATTATACTCTCTTACGCGAGTAAAAAGGTTTGTACGACATAATAATATTATGTACAACTATAATACACAATGTCAAATAATGTGTGTATGCTGTTTTGACTTAATCTGTCTGTTAAATCCTCTGCGAAATTTAAACAAAAAGTCTACACGCACACAATGAGTGTAACAATAACAACAACTACAACTACTATAACAACAACAAAGACATGGCATTACAATAATAATATGACGTATACTTGAAGAAACGCCTAAAGTTAAAATGTTTATATATTATACAATATACATAGACACATAGTACAATAATTTGTTGGCGAGGTTAAAATGTTGTTGGAGAAACACAGTTATATAAAATAATATAACAGGCGAATCTTTTTTTCCGCGTCGTCCATGCGGGTTAACTTCAATTTGAAACAGTATATTATCATTGCAATGTACTATATGCACGAATATATTCGTAATAACACAGTAATTAGCAAAGCGTCGAGTCGTACGATAATAGTTTGTAAGGAATGTGCTTCTTCTTTAAAGTTGAACCAGATTCGCTCTAAAAGATACACACATTTTACTCATGAGTACAACTTGATAATATTAGTAGGCACTAATTTCAAGTACAGAATGATTCACAAAACACGGCCATCCCTTTTTTCTTCAATAATGCTGTTATTGAAAATCTGATTTTAGGAATTTTTAAATACACCTAACAACCTATATTCAAATTATAAATATTTTTTAAACTAATATTAAAAATCATTAGTACACAAACTTATATTTTTAAATTAAAACAACCCCTTTATTCTGTAAATTCCAGAGCAGATAATTTTTTTTTTTACAATTTTTAACGTATCAAAATCTAAATTCAAACGAATAATTGTTTTAAATTTAATAAACTTTGTATGAAGATAAATATAAAGGTTTCTGGTAATGGATCTAAAATATATAAGGTTTTTGGCCTTAGCCTATGGGTGGATTTGTAATTTTTAATAATTAATATTAATTTACCGCCATTTATAATTTGTAAAAATGGTATAATAGTAATAAATACTAAATTTAAAATTACACATAATTTATATTTTTGTAAAACTATTTTTAAAAATTATTATGCTTATTACAGACCTACAATTTAATAACTGATAAAACTACTACTTTAGTCGGGAGAATGAAAAGTGGCAGCTGATGCGAACGCCCCCGATGGTAACTCCGATGGTAACTTCTGTAATGGCTTCCAAAATAGTGAAAAAAACAGGGCACGAATTTTGAATTTATTAAGTGTAGTATATACAACTTAGTTTGAGAACCTCTGTTTTTCAAGAAAAAAACCGTTCCTATCATATTTGCCAGCGGCCACTTTTCATTTTCCCGACTATAGTTCAAATTCTAAAATATTTAGGTACATATACATTTTTAGAAAAATTATCCATTTAATAATTTACAGTAAAAAAAGAAGATTCTTATTTAAAAAACAGAAGTTTGTATCATCTCAGAATACTTCTTAATTAGTGTATAAAATAAAAGAATTTGAATAAATTCATTATTTAAGGACACTATTGGCTGAACATGCTTGGTGTATATAATCCTATTTTAATTATTAATATTGTCCTTTTTTGTAATATTCTGAATATAAGTACAATGTACAATGTACTTATATACTTAGTATATAATATATTTAAATAACAATATAATAAGATAGTATAAATATGAATCGCATTGATATTTCAACCTTTATTATATTCTGATAGGATAGATTTAAATGTTAACAAATGATTTTAACATGGTAATTGACGATAGAATCTAACCAACAGAAAAGATTTCAAAAATATTTTTTGTTTGTGTGTACGTGTAATATTTAAGACGTTAAATGTGGAACATGATTTGGATATTTTTAAAACCTAAAATTATTAAACAAGATAGTGGTATGAAAATAGTATAATAAATAATAATTGTTAGGGACAAAAGTATAATGTCACATACTTTCAAGTTCAAACCATTAGCAAAACTAAAAAACACTTAAATCGCTTCAAATATTTCGTGTCCCTTGATTCCCCGTACATCAAACTGCAAAGCTGTAGACGAGAAGTGACTTTAAATAATGGTACACCATCTACGTGCATATAATTCAAACGTTCAACAATAATTTTATTATAATAATATAATTATAATGTATTATAGTCATAAACGACGAGGGTAAACGTTAAATATTTCGGAAAGCAGATTTTCACGATGGCTCTTTTGAACAAAAAAAGCCAGTGGTTTATATATTGTATAGTATGGTTTAATTATATGAAATATGTGCGTATGACATTTTTAAAAATCTTTTTACTCATAAACCACAATAGGTCGTGTTAAACTACTTTTTGATAGCAACAAAAGATTTACATTTTGAACATCCCATAGTATGTGTACATTGTGTACATATTATTTCATCGTAAATATAAAATATATATATTATATATATATATATATACATATACATATACATATATATCAATATCATGCATTCTAGCACTAAATTATATCATATATTACTATAATTTTCCATTTCATATTATCATCGTCTACGTAGTAATATTATTTTTACGTAAGACCTATCGAGTGAAGATGGTGGCACATTACTATTTCTGTTATTATTTATGCCATACAATACACAATCGAAAACTATTAAAAGCATTATAGGAAAAGTTAACTCAGTATTTTCTTATAATTTGTATCGCGTGATATTTTTTTACCAAACGTTATCTACAATGACAAAGAATCTATTAACTGCAGTCAAGATAAATAATAAAAACGTTTTATATCTCGCAAATTGATATGAATCAGTAATTTGAGAAATCATTCTTTTTCAATAAAACATAATCACGAAATTGTAGAAAACGAAACAAATCCTAAGTTTAAGATATGATATTTTCATTTTTCTGAAAGTTTGCGTTTTAGAACAAACCTGGTTTCTTTAACGAATAAATCTAATTGACTTGAATATCTATTTAATAGTTATTATTTTTAAATCCAAAAAGTTCACATAATATTTTCATGACATTGTGTGGCATAATTTGAGTTTTTTTAATAGCAGTGCTAACAGTTTGTTTTAAACAGGTCAATTTTTTTCATAATAATAAATAGGTACCTACGCATATATTTTATTCAGTAATGCATGTATGGAATTTTAGGGTTGTATATTTAATAATTTAATGAATTAAAATTATTAATTATTAACTTCTTTCACCTTTTACCTTTTGGATTTTGGTAGGTATTCATATAAAATTAATATATATTAGGTATGTTTAACTGATACAATATTATTACTTATATAATTAACCTAACAATAAACTATAAAAATTTTAAAAATGCAATAATATTTGAAAATGTTTGTTTTTAATCAGACAGAATCAATATACATAAATGTATATTTCATTTTCAAGCTTTTAAAAAAAAGGTTTTCTGATAATTACTATTTAAGTAATCTTCCGGTCGTAGCTTATCATCATTATTGTTAATTTCGACATTATGATATTATAATAACCAATACGTACATAATATTTCTATGCAAACATAAAAATAAACTACTTGAAGGTTGGAAATATACTATAACATTTTTTGTGACAACTGTAAGACATTGGAAAACGATCTTATTCCGTCCGGACAGCAAATGGTATTTTAACGCCTTTTGGAGGTTAATTGGAAATCTCGCTATGCTCAGCGGGCAGAAAATTTCCTGGTACACGAGGGTCGGAAAATTTTCTTACCTAGGTCGTTTGCAAATAATTGTATGGCGGTCGGTCGATAACAAACTGTAAAAAAACGGGCGTCTATATCCGCCTTCCAACCCTCTTCGAAAAGGCTCATTCCTCTCATTCCGTCGCCTCCTCAACCACTTATTCCCACTTATTATGTAATGCGTAGTCATAACATATGCATATAATATACAACGACTTGTTCACAGGACTTATACTCGCTGCCGGCCTGTTCGTGTTTGCTTCCGTGCTCAACGACAGCTTCTCGCCAGTCATTTACCAATCGATGGACGGTGGTGGCGACGGCGACGGGTTCGACAACGAACTGCAATCCGACTACGATTACCGGTACGGCTGGTCGTTCGTCGCGTGCAGCCTGGCGTTCCTGGCGTCCGAGGCGTCGGCCGTGTTCACCATCACGGCTTACTTCCGGCGGCTGGAAGACCGAGTCCAGTACACGGCCGTCAACCGGAAACCGTCGCTGGACACTCCGCCCCTGGCATGCGGTGGCGACCGGACGTCGTCGGCCTGTTCAGCAGACGGCCGGGCCAATTCGCCCGACAGCGACGCCGGTGCCGCCGCAACCACGACCGCCGAGACGACGTCCCGGTCGGAACAGTCGTCGTCGTCGGCCGCCGCCGCGTCGGGACGTCATCAGTCGGCACAGTGCGCATCATCGGGTGGCGGCGATCAGGTGGCGTCGTCGTCATCGTCGTCGTCGCCGGGCGGTGGAGCGGCGGAATCGTGCAGCAACAGCGCCGCTACCAGCAAAACGCCACCCGACATATGTCCACCAAAGATCGGCTGCGACGGGTCAGCGTCGGGCGCATCCGGCGGAACCACCGGATGCCGGATACCGGCCGCCACCGCGACGTACTGCAGTGCCACGTTGAGCCACCCGCACAAGTCACAACATCAGCACCACAATCACCAGCAACAACACCATCACCACCAACAGCACACGCAACACTACAGGCAAACGCTGGCCGTGGGCGGCAACGGGTCGTGTTACGAGGTGGACACCACCAAACCGTGCACTTGCACGTCGGCCGCTACGCTGACCACCAAACGGTACGCGACCATCGCGGGTGTGGCCAGGCATAATGGCGGCAAACAGTACACGACGACGACGACGACCGCATTGACAAACAACCATAACAATAACAACGGCAGCGGTGGCGGCAGACGGACCGCGGCCGGTCTGGCGGCCATCAAAGAATCTGTGGCCAGTCTGGCCGACCATCACTCGCACAACAGTGGCCATCACCATCGGAAGCCCGACCCTCCCACCCGGCGGCTCAAGGCGTCCGTCGGCGGTTACGTCGTGCCGCAGACACCCATCGCCGCCCTAGAAGCCCTAGACTGTCCACCGGCCGCCGACCCACGGCTAGTCGTGCCCAGTTCGGTATGACGAAAGTGTCGCGTCGTCCTCGGACAGGACGAACACGCTGTTTGACGTATCGACGCGACGGCCGACTGCTGTTCGTGCACTTACGCCGCCCTCACGACGATACCGAAATATTACACAGCCACTGTTATACAATAAACGGTTATAAGGGCACATCTTATCAGTGACGTGGTGAACGGTGTTTTATGACACTTGGGCGTCATAATGGACGTTTTTTTTGGGAGGGGGGGCTGGGTTTATTCGATAAACCAATAAGACAAAAATTAAAATAATTACAGTCGCATAATAATTATATGTATTATATTTAAGGGGATTAAGAGTGGGTAAGTACTGAAATAAATGTTGTGCACCGTGGTCCATAAAGGTTCACCACGCCACTGCATCTGACGCATGTAATATTATCATAAACGCCTTTCCCTACCCTCCACAAAAGAGTTAATTATTATATAAATCATGTATACGTTACCTACCTATTTATGTCAATGTTACGGTAAATTACATTAAATCGGAATGTAAAACGTTATTCGCTCACAAGAGTAGAATCATCGAGCGATTTTAATAAATCGTGTTGATAACAGTGTGAAATGGCAAACATTGATATAAAAGAGAGGCCTGATTGTGCCTCATTTTCAAATAACCCTTGTGCGACCCAACTATAAGTATCCCAATCGTGTCCATAATAATGTATCAACTTATAATTTAAATGAGTACAATAAAAATACAATTTTATAAAAATATAATGTTACCTACTTATTTAATTTTTTTTACACGCCATTACACAATTACCATTACATCACTTTTTTTCCTTACGTTAGTCAATCTCATAATAAATACATACTCAAATCATAATAGTATAATTATATTTTGCATGAAAAAAATTAATAATAATAAATAAATGTTAATGGTTAAGCCCGCTGAACATTGTTTCGAAATTTCTAAAAGTTAAAATATCGTAGATGTAAAATATAAAAAAATGAATTAAATTTCGCATGATAACTTTATATCCATTTTTTTATAATATTTGTGACAAATATTGATAGCTCTTGTAAATGCGTTGTATTATATTTATATCAAAATACATAAGACGCAGTTAGGATATTTGTTTAGTTTTAATAAATTCTAGAAACATTTCCTATCTATTTTGTAATACCCATAATTAGGATTTAAAAGAGGAAAAACGGTCACTTTACCGGATACGAGATATTTATTTATTTAACGTCTTATGGCATTTTATGAGGTGTACAATGCATAGCAATAAGTATTGGTATGTGATTAGAAAGACGGAATAATAAGAGGGAAATCAAAAGTACGCAATCTTAAAGACAGATTAAATTAAATTATACTTTTAGGTAAATTAATGAGATAGCCGAAATAATATAAATTATTGAGTTGATGAACCATTCTATGTACAAAAAAATTACTGTGACTATACTAGGAAGGGTACGATGAAACGTAAAATAATCAGTGTATCCTTATGGGATAAACAAAGACACGAGATATGAGATTAATGCGATGAGGTCAGGAATGTCAGTTTCGTCACTAAGAAGAAAAAAAGAAAAAAAGTATTAACATTAACACGTGATTTGTGATAAATTATGATTAATGATTATATACTATTTTTAACAATTTTCTAAAAATAAATCCACCGATTATTTCAGACGTCTAACAAGCAATGTTGTAAGGTGGCTGCTAAATTTAATTTAAAAAATATAAAATTGTTGATAAACATAAATGATAACTTTATCGGGAACTACTGATCAAGAACCTGACGTATGGCGGTGACCATACACAGAAGGATGATACGGTCAAAAATAATATTATGACAAAAAGCGATATAATAAGTATAATATACTTTATTCATTTTCCGTCGTATGTATCTTTAATATAATGTATACAAGCATTAGAATATAGTGCAACTATCCAATCAAATATTTTACTAAAGGAAAAATATAATTTTTTGCATAACAAATTTTTAATTTTATCACATTATGCAACCCACCCCCTCCTCCCGAAAAATAATTCACCCCAAATTTCACCAACAATTATTAAAAGTACTCATTTGTAAACGAAAATAATGAAAGAAATAGCTGCTAGAAAAAAAAATTTAGACATAATGGATGATGTAATTGAATTAGCATATGGTTAACAGTTAACACTGAAGGAAGCAGCTTGGAAAAGTTGTGTTAAGGACCCTTCAGAGGTAGTGCATCGTTTCCATTGCAATAATAAACCTTATGTCTGTCGTGATTCTGAAAATTTATGTAATAGTAAATGTCACAAACTCACAACAGTATACTTCTGGAAAAACAAATAAATTTTAGTAAAATATAATAGTAATAGGATATTTTAGATTTAAAAAAAGTATCTACACATGACAATTACTTTATTTGTTCAATAACTTAAATAATTGGCGAATAACTTTATTTTCCGCTTACTATAATTTACCGTATAACATACATATTATTATTATATACTATTATAAACATTCCGAATTGTCGAGTACTTAATCGTTTGTGTAAACATCGTTTTTGCTCGTCTAGCCTCCAGCATTTTTTTCAGTTGCTACCACTTGTACGCATTTTTTCTTTTACCCAAGCAAATATTTTACTAAATGGTATACAGTTTTACTGCTCAGGATGCGATAAAAAAAAAAACGAAAATTTTTATTAATTTAAAACTGGCAAATGAATATATAATACATAATATAAACTAGTTCATTCAAATGGTATTTCTTTTCTTTGATTTAAATCAAAAATGTAACTATAAGACGTGGTAAATTGATAAAATACAATTTCGTAATAATATAAGTAATGCAGTTGTTATTGACCCTTAACTTCTGTTTTTAAAAATGCAAACACTGCCCTTCTATTATTTTTTATTAAGCTTTTACATAAATTATACGTATATAATATAAATACACAATAGTATTAACCTTCAATAACTTTGATTATGTAAAAGAAATGAATAACTATTTACTAAATTATTTAAGATACAATAAGTAATGACTAGAACAAAGACTTTTATGCACCAAATAATCATCAAAAATGTATTTAAAAATATGCACTTATGCATCAAAAATTAAAAATCTGCAGTTGTATATGCATTTTAAAAAAAATACTAACCCATACTACACTTTTTTTTTATTATTTTAATAATAAGATTCTCCTAACCTATAGACTATCTACATTTAAAAATAATTATAGATTTAAGTTTGACAGTTTTAACATGATATTAATTATTAAGTAATATTAATGGTGATGACTGATGATACAATACAAAAATAATAATAACATTATATTGTACTTAAATATTACATTTTTTTTCTCTATTTATAATTTATTTTATTCAAAATGTCTATTATTTAAGTCTATATACTTATAACTTTATAAGTATAAAAAGAAAACAATAATTCGATCTATACAGATCTAATATAATCTACCCACTGACCATAGAAATAAAAATTAGTTTCAATCGTTTTAATGACAAATTTACAGTCATAACTGTTGACTTTGATTTATAAGAAATATTTACTGAAGTGCTTAATTTTCAATTAACTATCAAAATATAAACTAGAAACTAAAAATATACACTTGTAATCAAAAATAAGTCCTATGAACCCGGTAATATCAAAATACCTATACAAAAATATGCACTAAAAATGTTGAGTATTTTATCACAAGCATTATGAAATGTACTGTGTACTTATTAAGCATATGATAAAGTTAACCAGAAAAAATATGCAAATGTATAAAAGTCCTTGCTCTAGAAATTATTAAATGAAACAATTCAGTTTTATAAGTAGAAAAAAAGCCTATATCAAAAAAAAAAAGTCAACAAAATAACAAGATTTCAAACGGTAAATAACATGAAATTATAATTTACAGTTTTTTTTTTATTTAAATATAAAATAACAATAATACACACACGTGCAAATGTTCTATTACACGTTAAAATGTTCTATTTTTATCTATGAATACAACATTTGTCACACAAAAATAAAAGGGCTATTACTGGTAAAAGACATTTAATTGTTTTTATAAAATAATTTACGTGTTTACTAAAATTAATTATTTTTACAAGTTAAGATTTGTTTTTAAAAAATGAAAAATTGAATATCATTCTATATTTTTGTACAGAAAATTTATTATTCATTACACACATTTAAATGGAGTGTTTTTTTATTAACGTATATTTAAGAGCGTAACAGACTCATATATAATAATATAAAAAGTTTATTTGTATCAATTTGAAAATAGTCGAATGACATTACTCACCCCCTAATACACCACTGATATAATTGTAGTCATTCAAAAATGTTGTAAATAATTGTTCGAATGTATGATGATTAAAATTGAATATAATTACAAGTAGTTTTAGAAAAATCTAAAATTATTATTTTTAACATACCTAATATAACGTATTATATTATAATAATTAATAGTTTCTATTGTTGTATATAAATAGTACTATATCTTTAATAAAAATTGTCTTGACAACATAATTTGTTTTACGATTATAAGTATAATTTTTATGCGGAATTGTGATTTTTAACAGTGTTTTTAAATGAAAGTTTAATTAAATACACACAACGCAATTTATTGTATTAAATATTATAAAAATATATGTTGCATGTCTTGGATTTAAAATATGTACCATGTATCAACATAGTATATATAAATACTTTTGTTATTACAATAATATTTATATATTATTATGTGATGGAAGAAATTGAAACAATTAAAAAAAAATCGTTTCAAATTGTTGTGGCGTACACATATTTATCATTGCTAATTATTACTAATGTGTATGTTAAATACTACCTTGTATATGGTTAATAACGGTAATCAATATAACCAAGTAACCATGAATTTTGTCTGCCTCTTGCTGTGACATAACCAACATAAGATTTAAGTTTCAGTAAAAGACATTTACTGACAGCTATTGACTGAAACAACTTTAAAAACATTAGGCTCTCTATCTACCCCTCCCAACAAAAGGTGTCAATTTTTGTCACATTATTTATACAATAATATTACTATATACAATATCAGCGTTCGATGTGCTTCCTGAATGCGAAATAAAAAAAAAATTCTCTGCTAAAATTTTCAAAAAATATCACGAACGAATTTGATTGATTAGGTCATTTATTTTTTGAAAGTATATTATATATGTATGTAACTATTTAGATTTTTCGTTAAAAAATATATATATTGGTTTTTGTGGTTGTCGACATCTGGTCGATCGAATGAGTGATGATGCCTCTAATTTTAACTCTTCATTATCAAACCACTGCAGATTAACAAAATAATCGTTGAAAGCAGGTGAAATATTTATCAGATGGACACAGTGACGTAAAATATATTATAGTGTAGTTGTTAGCGGCGACAATATTGTTATCGCTAATATATATAATATCGATATTAAATTTTAAATACATACAATTAACAGGCGCTCTCAATAGCAAATATTTTCGGAATATGGTCACCGAAATAATTATTATAATAATATCAATTCGATTGTCTGACCATTTTTTATATATACCTATTTTATACTACGTTATTTAATTGAGTTGTAGCTGATTGGATTTCGATTTTTCAACAATTATGTAGAGAATTGTTTTAGCTTTCTATATTTTATACAACTTTCCAATATTGCTTGACATTGTTATCATAAAAACTTTAATGTTTTATTTTTATATTTTTAAAAGGCAACTTGTATTTTTGTTTGAATACTCTAAAGTAAAAATTTGTTTTTTAATTTCTATGCAAAAACACAAATATTAAATGAATCGTTAATTATTAAGTCTAAATTTTAGTCTTGATGAACCATTCCACATCACTTTAAAAAATTATTTGTTATCTAATATTATTTTATTAAAATTATACATATATTGATAAAATCAAATAAATAAAAAACCAAAAATTAATTCATAACCGTTGAATTAAAATTAAACTAATTATATATTATTCGCAGAAAGTTACACATTTTTTGTGTGATTTAAAAATATTTTATAGTCATCTTGGAAATGATGTGTCAAAGTTTCTATTAAAATTCCACTACCCCCGCTTTTGGTGTAATCGATACAAATATGCACGTATCTTCCAAATGACTTAATTTAATTAAATTTAACTAAGTTATTAATTATAATACTAAAACGTTAATATTTATTTTTCTGATAATATTCGCGTACAACACCTCCGAACTAATGGTTTATTCACTAGGTATATGTATTTTAAGTCAAAACTTTGAAGGGTAGCTTATGATAATCTAATAACGGGTAAGAAACGGAATTTAGGTACATCTGCACTTGTGAATTCCGTAGTTTTTACTTTTTACTAGCCAAAACTAAAAATAACTGTGTGAAAAAAAACAAATACTTAATACGTTTAATCCAAATAATATACATCAACATTTATAAAATAATAAATAATACTATTTGGATGTCAACGGATTGAAAATCAAAATAGAATCACCTAGCTAAATGAAACAAATATTGACCGTTATTGGTTAATGGTTCACCTATGTAAAACGTGTGATGAACTGCAGAAAAATTATTCAAACTAATAACTAGCCAAGACGATTTCGTGAATCTCGATTCAAACTTTGATCTTCAGTAAATTTCACAAATTTCTCGATCTCTATGTATAATAAACAATATATTACTGCACAATTGAGGATTATTACACTCATTACGTATCAACTGCGTCAACCGCGATAATATTATATCACGCGGCTGAAATACGCGAACCGTATATAAATTGGTCAGATTATTTTTTATAACGATAGGAACTGCTAAAGATATAATTTTTTTTTTTGTATTCTCTTCGTTCAGTCGTAAAAACACACACAGACTTGTTAAAAGTATACGATCGCATATATAAATGCCCCCGCGGGGTTATGGTTCTTATTTGAAATGGACGCGAATACGCCGCGATTAATATAAGTACCTAACGTTTTATAATTTATATCATACCCGAAAAAGGAAATAAAATTTCGGGGCAAATAAACGTTTCGTTTTTAATGAAATTCATTACCGTCTGTAGAGTATCAAATAATTATACAGCGCATAAAACGTCGCATAAAATCGATTATATTGTGCGTATTATCCATCATTCAGACAGATCTTTTGCAATAAGAATATTTTAGAAATACCAACATAAATGTAAGTGTATGCTGTCTTACATATTATACAAAAATTAAAATATTCTCCATTAAAAAAAAAAGAGAAATATTTTCTATTCAATTGTGTATTCTATCTCACATACTTAATCTTGGCCCGTGCTATCCGTAAGTTATATATACAGTTATATACATATCAACTGTGTACACTGTACAATGTTTAAAAAGTCTTAATTATAAACAATCATAAGTCCCATTATGAACAACAAAAATGAAAGAAAGAAGTATGGAAAAAATATAATGAATTTATGATTATTAATATTACATTTATATAATATATTATAAGTTGTAATTAAGGGATTCTAACACTTACCCTGTTTTTCATCTTGAAATTTAATATCTATACGTATAATTTAAAATATTTAAGAATGGAATGTATGGAAGATAAAATATACGAAATTTTATTTTACACTTTATAGAGATAATTTATTAAATTATAATCCACCTATGCTGCTATGTCGATTTTTAAATAATATTATGTTGCTTTCATATTATCATTAATTTAATTAATTAATTAATCATATGAGATTTCGATTCTTTCTATAATATGTTACTATAAAACTTTATTAAAAAGCATTATTTTATGTTATTTAAAATTTTTAACTGAGCGATAAATGTATATGATGAAGATATTGGAGTGTTTGTATTGACGGATTCTATAAATAGTAAATAGTAATTAATTTAAATATACGTTGAGTAGGATTCAATGATACCTACTCAGAACTTTCTGATATACGAAATATAGGTACTTTGATAACATCATTAAATAGTATAGGTTAGATAAATTATACTAATCACAAGATTCAGCCAACCGCAGGTTATTATTTTTTGGAAAACTTGATTTGTGTTATTGCGGTTGAATGTTAAGTTACTATTCTATTAAAACCACCATGTCACGACGATGTTTATTTGTGGTTTTAATATTCTAGGTTAAAATACATAAAAATCTTGTTAACATAAAATTATTAGTTGTAATGTAACTTAAATAAAATGTGATATTATCAGCAATAACTGGAATAAAAATAAGATTTTTCATAAGTAGTTTAATAATTAATTGACAAATTATATTATCTAACCTAACATAACCTATTGTTAACAATAAGTATTTAGACAATCTATTAAAAACTATAATAATTATTCAAATAGTATATTTAGTTATAGATTATAATATATTTTAGATTCTAAACGGAGTGATAAATGTATTGATTCTACAATGACGTGCGTTTATTATTATTTATTTTTTTTTATGTCTGTGTACAACGTAACTAGTCAAAATAATGCTTCAATTTCAAACTTTGAGGTTAGTTTCCGATAGAAAATTTAATTTCCTTGGTACATTATAGAGGTCAAAAGTAAGAATTTTCTAATAGTTTTCAAAAAAAATCGAGAAAAACAAAAATAAGTGACGGAAAAACGGGAATTTTTACGCAAAACCAGTTTTCGACCAAATTAATTTTTTATATGGTTGTAACTCAAAAACTAATCACTGTAAATACTTGAAATTTTCACCACATGTTTATATTATTTTTATTAATACATAGCTAAATTTTCAAAATATTTTGACTTCTTTGAGCTATTTATAAACAACTTAAATTTTCGATTTTTCTAAACATTTTTTTTTTAAGTGTCAATAAAATTTTTTTGGCCCAGTCAAAATACTTGAAAATGTCATACAAAGTTCTTCTTAACCTTTTCCTATAGTGATTAAAAAATTATAAGAATACATAGGCACATTTTTTTTTTGTTAGCATTTGAAACTCAAATGTTGACAAAAATTCGTCAAAACCATGAATATTTGCAAATTATTTTATAGGTATAATTCATAAAAATTTTTGTATAAGTAGCTAAGAGTTGAAAATTCAATACAAGATTTTTCATAAGTTTAGCTTACAATTAAATTTTGGTATATTCAGTCCATTAAAACATAAACTACCTTTTTCACCAACCACTGGAAATTATATCCTAGGCTGACAAATTATCTTCGTTCAAAATCGTTTTTCGTAAACAATGATACCTATCATTAGATTCAAATTTAACACTCCTATAATATATAATAATGATCCACACGTCACCTAATGTACAACAGAGCGGTACCCACTTACCTGCTTTTTAATATTGTTGACGTTTTTGATCACAGTTGCTTTACACAAGAAACTGGTCTAACTCGCGCGTCGGTTGAGTTGGAATACTATAAGTATTTCAGCTCAATGGTATAGTAGGTTAGATAACCTATACTCTATAGTGTAAATTGTTTGATAACTTGAATTGACCAATCGAAGAGTAATGTTTCAACGGTTACATGAATACAGCAGAAGTGAAATAACGCTTTTAAAAAGGGGTTCATAACACAAATGTTACTACTATCTTTCGTAATGCGTTCTTTTGAACATTCCTAGTCATATATAACCAACTGGGCACAACCATTACCATATTATCCTACCAATATATTATTGTCGCTATTTATCAGTGAACAGTCTAACTAGAATGTAACAACACGGCAAAAAATTGAATATATTCAACTTTGTGATATTCATGATATTGTATTGAATAAGATACGATTGCATTTTTACAACTACAATTTGTAAGCCAATTAGAAAAAAAAATTTTACACAGCACAACGATATTTTTACTCTCCTTAAAAACGTCGAGATACGCAGCTGAATGGTAAAACTACAGATATAAATTATATTTATCTGTACTCTGTATGTAATACTCTGACAAGGCGACGGTATACGAGCTGTACACCCAATAGCCTTAAATAATATCGTAAATGGACTCGTACGACTGGCAACCGCGATATTTTACGTCAAACATTAGACGTACGTCAGTCGGTATTACATCGTTAAACGAGTCTGACGATCGCGTGCATGTATTTTCCACAAACTATTTTCTGAAAATACTGTTTTCTCGTCACCATCTGCGAGTGCGTGTAATTTATTTTAATATAATAATGGCGTTATGTAGTGTGACAAAATTCTGCAAAAATAAGTGTTGTGCGAGTGTATTTGGAACATCTACACTTCCAGCGATGTAAGAAATCTTATATTATACATTAATGTGATCAAATGGACCAAGAACAGGCTTACGCCAGGTTATGCCATGTCCGGAGCGGAGTAACTAGGTAAGACATACATCAGTCACCTATATATTTTATTTACATGTTCTTTGTACATAAAGGGATAATAACTAGACAGCTTATTATTCATATTATAGTTTAGCCTCTCTTCGACAGTAATTTTAAATTATTATATGATTACAATATGATGCAACAAACACAAAATATGAGTTTATAAAATCCAGCTATTAATATCTTGTTGAAAATAACTGCTGTAAGACTACGGATTTATTTATATTTTACCAACATCTAGTTTTTTTTTTTTTAATTTCATTAAATTTACATAACTTATGTAATTAGCTAAAGTGAAATCAATGGTTAAGTTAGAATTTGGCGGTCAAACTAAGTTTTGAAGACTATGAAATATCGTATTTATGTTTAGACACGATAACTACAACTTCGGCATCACTTCAGAAACTATAATACGTAAAAGTACCAATATAAGTTTATCCACTGACTATAGAAACTACGCGTCTTTTAATCTATAGCCTATACTATAATAAACCATATAAATTCTAACATATACAGTTCATTTAATATTATTTTTATTTTTGGTGTTAATTAAAAAATAAAGTTTTCGTAAAACTAAAAAACCACTAGTCCAGCGATTTGTTTGTCCAAAAGTTTCTATTCTTATCAGATATCTGCAGAATTAATGCGAGTGATCACTGTATTTGTATATACTCCTCACAGTCCATGAACAATTATTTTTATAGCAAAATACAGTTTTGTCTGTTCAACCTTTATGAGTTTAGGACTGTATAGTATATGTATATTTACTATATTTTATATATTATTACGATATATTCGAGTAATTGCGTACTAGTGTGGAACGTATGACAACCTTTTGTAAGTATATAACAAATAATAAATTTAATATGATGTATTATTTTACATTATTATGAAGTCGCTTTGTATTATTCGTTCATCATACAGACCATATCGTGATTATCTATCACGTGTTAAAATTTGAATTTAATGTAAAAAATAATAATTGTGTTATCAATGGGTGAATCCTCTCATCAAATTGTTCACATAAGTAACTACTATCTCATATTCTCATTGTTCCTAAACAAACAGATTATAATTATATCATATAAACAATAAAAAAAAATATACACTCTAACCTAATACACTCTATGCATTAGTTCTGCATCAGTGTTATACATGATTGTAGTAAACAACAATGTGTTATCGGATATAAAGCAAATTCCACGATGTGAAAAAAAGAATGGATCAAACTGGACATGCGAGTATAATAAGTAATAACTAATCATGTTATGTGTTGCAACTTAATAAAAAATATAATTTTAATAGAGCAAATTATGGATTCCTAACAAGATTGTTCAATAACCTAAATTGGTCATACGTATTATTTGAATGTAGTGATGAGAATTTGGCAATAGATACATTTTATGAATTAGTTTTCACCATTCTTGTTAATGTTGTTCCAAAAATAGTTCTATGTAAATTGAATTCTTCAAATTAATTTTCTGAAAAATTAATATTTGTTATTCTTAAAAAAATTAATTTCATAAGAAATTTAAAAAAAAAGGTTTATCATCTATCTATATAATACATTTTCTGAAATAAGAGTTTTGTGCAAAGTTTTATCAAAATGTTGTTACTCAAACTATTTTTGAAATGTATACAATGTAATAGTTTAATATCTTTAAAATATTTTTAGTAATACATCCATCTTTTTTTTAATCAAAGAAAATTTGTTTATATTATAAAAATATCTCATAATATCCATATCCTACCCCGTCTTGTGAAAAAAATTATGAGCAGCAACAAACTTCATAATATATAAATATATACTTTTATACGTATAAGACGTATATTATAAAGAAAATACTAACGTTTAACCGGATTTAACGAAAAATTGTATGGGCTCCAACCAATGGGACCAGCATAATTTAAAGAAAATAAAACTTGAACCTTAAACCTTATATCTTAAACTGCTTGCACTTTTCTGAGAGTTTTGAATATTCCTATATATATATATATATATATTATGGCGATGAAAATTCCAAACGATCCATCGATCCAAAGTTCAAATAATTCAGTTTCAAAATCCGTGTTTGAGATAGTATCCGTAATTCGAATTTACGTTACTTTGGGTTTTTTTTTTTTTTTTTTAATAATCAATTTCATATGAATACAAAAATAATGTTGTCGATAAACAATAATAGTTAAAAAATTTACAAATAAAACGTATGGCTTATATTGAAATTAGGAAACATAATAAAAAATTTATTGAATATTTTAAAATATTATTTGTCTAACACAATATTTATGTAAGTACTTACTGGGTACAAATTTGTAATTTAATATATATAAAAATTAATATTCATTACGCTATAAAAAAAATATATATATCCTGAACCCAATTTTATGGAAAATTTAAAGATTATTTAAACACTTGAAATATAAAAGTACCAACTATTTCCGATCGATAGATACGTGGTATTTTTTCATAGCCCACAAAAAAGTATTGATATAGAAGAAAACATCGTTGTTAAACAACATATCTTTATTTTTTCTCGGAACATTAAACAATATGCTCAAATTATTGCAAGTTAAATGTATACAAAACTTTTTTCGCGTATTATGATTTATGATAATAAATTATAATACTTCTCTTAATACATTGAAATATGGGTCGTCGAATCTCATGAATTTTTAGTTAGTTTCACAATAAAAAAAATATTAAATATAAGAAATTATGTCAACAGAATAATTATTATATTTTATCGGATATTTATAAGTAATAGATAAAAACTACAACAGTGTGATAGACTATAGAGGCAATATACAACAATTAGTTGGGATAATTTTTCTTAACTAAACAATTACATTATATTGATATGGTATAATTTACTAATGGAAAACGCAACAATAAATATTATCTAGTTTGTTCTGAAATAGTTGTGTTTTTATTATATGGTCCTTTTTCGTTATAAATTTCAACGATATTTTTGACCCATAGCGCGGGAAAAAAAGTCGTCTATTACTACACGCAACGCTTTTTAAAAGTTAATATTTTCTACTTTAAAACAATCGCGTTAAAAGCTTTTAAAACGAATTGTTATTAATATTTATATATAGCGATGGATGAAAAATAATGATTTTTCTTTTGCACTGTCTGATAATATATACTCTTAAAATGGTACATACGCTAGGTTACCACACCCTTGAACTTTTTTATGATTTGAAGATTAAGGATATATAATTCTCGAATATGACGTAGGTATAAACATATATAATTCAACAATATTCATTCAATATTTCTATGATTTGAAATATATTTTTTTATTATAAACTTTTTTAAAGACACTTTAATTTTTATAGTAAAAAAAAAAGGATAGATCAAAAGTATAAATTTACACAAAAATAAAAAATACAGCAATAACATACACAGCAAGGGGAGGCCATCCAGTAAACCCAACATAAAATATTTTTTTTATTTAAAGATTATTTTTGTAAATTTATTATAAATGCTTATTTAACCGTTAACCATTTAATATAATCTCAATGTCATTTTCAGTTAATTCAAAAAGCAGAATTCCCAGGAAGTGATTTGGATGCAAGTTCACAGTAACTAAAGATTTTGAATGAATCTATAAATTTAAGTGAAATTTTTATAATGATTTAAGACTAACTGATTTACTGACTCTACCAGTATACTTAAGAAAATAATAAACAAATTAAGAAAAAATGAAAATCTTTAACATCTAACAAAAGTATTCTCACGAGTTTTTCTTACAGCAACTAAAAATTATTGGACAATACAATTTTTTTTTTTTTTGGAAATTGTTTAAATTTAAAATGTTGATAAAATTCAAACAACGAAATGTTCAATAATCATTTTAATTATTTTAGTTGAAATTTCTTTTAATTTTTATACCTATCTAATAGATTTGAAACTATAAACTAGGTTTTATTGAAAATAACTCAAAAACAGTTGTGAACTAGTCAGTACCATGATAATTTTTTTTATGTATAAACATTTAAAAGCTTTTTTAGTTAAACAGTGGTTATATATTGTACAAAAAACTTGATAATTATTTATTATTTATTCTACAAAATATGCATTGCTGTTTTTGATTAACAAAGAAAAAACATAGATACTATAAATTGTAGTAGTTAAAGTATGATAATTTTTTTCTTGACACATGTACTTTATCTAATATATAATTAATTAAGCATTTTTCTATTCATCTTAAAATTGACAAAAAACTCTTTAAAAAAATTGTTGTTGGAAAAAATGTACAATAAAATTGTTATAACTACTATTGGTTTTATGTTTTATATGGTAATGATTTGATGAAACTATTTTTTGTTATTGTAATAAAATATAATTCGTTGATGAAATTCATCAAAATCATAAATTAATTTTCTTCGTATTCATTTATATATAATATAGTCAATAACGATAGATATAATACAATAGTATTAATATACAACAGTGCCACTCCCCCGATTTTTCTTTTTTCATTTAATATTCAAAAAAAAAGAGTACAATAAAAATATTATATAATATATTATAGGTATTGCAGGATAATACTTATAACTTAATATAGCGTAAGTGACTTAAAAGAGAAACCATACACAAACGACACTATAGGAAAATTTTTTTTAACTCAACGAGATTTTAATAAAACTACATTCTCGGTACCATATATGTTATTACGTAATAAACTTAAAAAATAAAATGCACTTGTTGTGCGTGTTTAATGTACATACAAAATGGGGGCATCGCCGACGGGAGATTAAACGATTTCGCAACATCTCGAGAAAACTTTGTTCCACACAAAATACTTCATACTTGCGCATTAAGCCACCTACGTTAATTAAACATTTATGTACAATTGTACAAGTATAAGTCGTCGTCTTTATATTGTATTTATAAATAATTATTATAATAATGGGTTTACGGTTAATCTTTATTTTTAATTTATAGTCATCCTATGATATGAACAAGACATTGCAATAACAATATATAAAACACGCCATATTATAATCTTAAACGTATTTACATGCTATTATGAGTAGATTGTTAGATAAATATTGATATGAATATTTATCAAAAACCTAGAGTAATAACCATTAGTATAACCAAGAAGAGAAACAAATTTTAGAAAAAAATACAATCAGCCCTACAATAGCTGCAATCATACCATTGGACTTTATTTAAACCGATAAAATTGTGTTGTTCGACAACAAAATAAAAACAATATGAACATTAAAAAAACTAAAAAATTATAATGTACTTAATATATATTAATAGTATATTATATATATGTGTATATTAAATACACAATTAATGTGTTTATAATAGCATAGTGAAACCATGTAAATTCAATTTACATAACGATAGTTAATGACATTGGATGGATAATAGTAATTATAATATTATATCGTCCACAAAATATTCCTTACTTCTTGCAGTAGTTACTATAGTTAAGTGCAATAGTGTAGTAGAAGATAAACCGATTTGTATAAATTATTCTTATTATAATTTATATTGATCACACAAGCAAACACAATAATAACATATTTCTTTTGGTTTTACACTCTCGATATTCTCGTCAACTGATCATCATTCATATACTATAATATATCCGGTAAGAATTTTTATCAACATAATTTATTATATTTAAAAACAAACCCTAATTTCTAATAATTTGTCATGTTTTCATTTTTATTGCGTATTTTTAATTATTAGAAACAAGATAAGTCAACTACTATAAAGATTTATTTTATTTATGTATAACTTACCAACGAATAGTTTAAAATAATTTTTTCCTAAATATTTTTCCCTAATTAGGTGTTATAAATATTAATTAAAATAGTCGATTTTATAATACTCTATCATTTATATACTGTTTATTGTTGGTATTTTTAGTTTTTTACATACTTCATAATTTATTCCACAATGACAAGAAAGAATAAATGTAACTTTTACGTATATTATATCCTTATAATTTTTACTATACACAATAACATCAATGATTTATTTTAAAATATAATTTATTTTGATCATTTTACGGTATTTACAAGAAAATTGTAATTCATTTTTCAGTTTATAAATTGATATAATATAGAAAATATGTATAGTATAAAATATAAATATATATTATTATAATAATTAAATACTTCCTAATAATATAATAAATGCAATATTTTGAAAAAAAATTATTTCAACTTATCATAATACTCAAAATAAAATATATATTTTAATAACTTTGTATATATAAATAAACATATTATGATCATAAAATATTCTTAGTGATAAAGAATGACGGTTACTCTGGCATCTTCGCTCGGAATCATTTTTAAGTATGATACGTATAATTGAATTCAAATTTAACACACCCATAATTGTAATTTAGTAGACATACATCTAATATATAGCAGAATGGTATTTAGTTGTCTACCTTTGTTTATTTCAAATTCTTTACAAATTGAAATACACAAACGTTTTAAATTTTAAAAAAATCATTTTTTTTAATAACTCTTTTTAAAGTCGAGAGGTATGAAGTCAAAAATGTGGAAAAGTCGATATCAAGTTTAATACAATAGATACATTTGGAATGAAAACATCTAACAAAAACAGAAAATCATCACTTCTGATCCCTTAAATATATGAAATAACAGATTCTATACACTATTTCAATTTTTATTTGTGAGTTTTTAGCACAAAAAATTAATTTATGACGTGTTGACAACGCCACAATATGATTACATCAATTTAAATTTTATATTAAAATAACATTTTTATAAATCGTGATTCATTGTGAGTAGGTAATTATGTTTATAAAATGAAGTGTATTTGAATAGTATTTATTTATAGCGTGTCTGTTGAGCCGAACTGAGAAAAATGGAACAATATAAAATATTAATAAAAGATGATTTAAATACTTAAATTATATAGATTTTTGATGTTACTGATAGTATTTACTATTTATTCATAATATCTGTTATTATTAATTTAATGGTAATAGTTTTTATTTAGGTGATTTCTAAAATAAAATTTTTAATGTCCATGGTTCATTGTTTTATAATTTTTAAGTCATATGATAAATGCATTAGATTAGTTAAAAATTTCAAATCAGTTAATTTAAATAATTTTATAAAGTACAGAATACATTATTTTGTAAGGAAAAATCATTAAGCTTTAAGTAATACTTGTTTCTTTTTTAAATCATTGTTTTTATTTTATCTAAGAAAAATTACTTAAGCCATAATTTTAACTGTTAAAATATCAACAAAATATATTTTAGTAAAATGCTTGAATTATTATTTCAATCATTAAAATTAGTATTGTTTTTACTTCCATTGTAATTATTAATTTAACAAATTTAATTTAAATGATCAATTTTTGATCACATTTTTGAGTAATTTTCTTCATGTTTTCACATAAAATCCATAATGTTATCTGTGATAAACGTTCGTTCATGATTTATAATTTATTAGATTTGATAATTCGAAAAAATAAAAATGTCTAAGATAATTTTCATTATATTTTTAGACATACTGCAAAACCCAAACATTGAGTGTTTCGATCACAATTAAAGTAGCAGCTCTTTTTTTAAACATCACATTGGACATTCTTAATAGCTTTTAAACGAATAACTTATTTTTTTCTTAAAAATTCAATATAATATAATATAATATTATATTATATATCATTTAGTGGTTCTCGTTTTTTAGGTATTTTTTAAAGTAAAAAAAAGAAAGTGAATTATTAAATTATAGAGTATCTTCATTTGTATAATTTCAGCAATTATACAAGCGATCGATTAACCTGTCAAATTAATAAAAAAAATAAGATAATGAATTTAATAACATTTTACGGCAATAAATTAATCTAAGAGTGGTTAAATGAGTTTTTCGGCATCTCAATGATATCCACTTTACTTGACATAAGTTTTAATGAGTGACAAGACTGCAGGAATTAAATTTCTTGGAATTTGACTTTCTGGTACACTATGCTGTCAGTAAAATTAATTTGTTCGCGTGATAAATACATACATAACAACTAATATTGGAGTCCGGGAAAAATGTATATTTAATTATGAATAGCGACTGTACATGAAACATCTATGGCTATATGCATATATAATATATATGTAGCATTGTAGTCGCATAAAGCCAATTGCGGTGGTTGGGTAGTTGGATGGTTGCATTTCGGTAATGTTTGGTGAGTGGGAATGGTCTTTGGGTAGACAACAGTGGTGGTATGGTGATGGTGGTGGTAGTAGTGGGCCTGAAGCGGAGAATTGTCTACAAAAGGTCCAAACTTACCAAAGGATATTAAATTACCCAAAGGAATTTCCCACTGCGTTCAGTCATTCACTCTCTTTATCTCTCCATCTCTCTCTAACACTCTAACTATCTTTCTCTCGTACCCACGAGGACATTCTGTTTCTCACTTTTCTTTTCCTTTTTATCTATTTGTCCGTCCGTCTGCGAGAGTATACACTCCAAATATCCTGTTTTCCGCCAGTTGACAAGGACAAGGTTCATTGTTTTACACGGGAAAATATCCTTAGAGGTTTTATAACACCCCGCGTGTCAAGTCACCCTGATCGTTTCCATTTCCACACCCCTACGGCGGCCAACACCGTCAAAAATACCCGTAGCCGCAACCACTATCAACCACCACCTTGGTGTGTATATATATAATATATATATATATATATAATGTTGTACATGTACAGTGTACACGTATATTTCTGCGCATAACGAGGCCCTGGAGAGCCGCACGTACTCGTGAACTAGGCCCGCGAATAGCAATAATTTTTATAGCTCACGACGAATAAGGCAGACAAAATTGTGCAACGAACGGTCAGCGCAGTTTTACAATGAGTTTCTGTGTATATTATATATAAATTATAATAGTGAACAATACGATACCTCGACACATATTATCCTATAGGTATAGTACAATAAGAACCACAGTGACATACAAGTATATGAGTTTTATTTTTTGTTTATATTTTTGTTATTATGCTACTTTTTTCTTCTGTATAATATATGCGGAACGCTTACACAATGAGCTTAGGGACCGATCTCGTGTAGAAATTTGGTACAAAACGCTCGTAAAACTTGATCCGGTACCCTGAATCCTTGACGTTTACGCATCGCCGCAGAATACAGAGCGTGCTACAAAATTGGCGAAAATGTGAAAAAAATCAATAATCATTTTAGTTAACATTTTAAAATATAGTACTTGAAATCGGTTATCACGTATTTCACATACATATCCAATACTGAATACTGACATCAACGTACTTTAAGATAGTTCAGAATATTGCTGCGTGATACGTATCTTCAAATATTCCTATAACACATATTATTTAAAACGTGACGATTATTTGACGATGAAGATATTTATGTTTATTGTTATATAAAAATTAATAGTTAACAATATTTTTTCTTCGATTTTAATATACCAGTGAAAATATAAGTCGAATAATAGTCTTCCAGATTAAATAAATTATCAACGTAAATTATAAATATAAATTTTATTATATATTATTGAAAATTCAAAGTATATACACGATAAGTAAAAATATATTTACAAAACATTATTATAATAAAAATTCGTCTCATATTTATTGCCCGTCTTGAAACATGTGTGAGAGGAGTATAATCGACCGCAATCAGTATAATAAAGAACATATTAAAAAAGACTAAGGGTTTGAGTCATTTAAAGTATTGCGGAATATAATATAATCAATTATGGTAATTTGATAATAAAAAATTTCCCTGGGTAATAAATTAATACTTGATGTTACCGGAATAAATATATTTTACGTAAAAAACATTGTTATGTTGATTATCGACGTATAATATATAAATATATCTTTAAAAATTAATTTACCTCTTTTAATTTTTCAACTTAAAGGCTGTTTCATATCCACCACACTCGAAAGTTTTGAATGGGTAACTCCATGCGTTCAATAGGCGTAGCCCTATATTATAAGCCCTATGCAAATGTGCACTGATCCCTAACCAACGAACACTTTACAACTCTTTAACTTTTCAACAAGGGAGAGTACAGTTTCTCGTTTTCACGTTTAACAACCACAAATGTCGGTGGTATGTAATACAAAAAAAAGTTTGGATTCTCTCCATATGTATGTGTAATGTGTATACTTATATACATATAAGGTTTACAGTTTTACGCTGTGTAAAAAAATCAAAAAAAAAAAAAAAAATCAATAACTACTAGAGGTTGTGACTTGTGACGCAAATTTTTCACGACAAAACAAAACGCTTTATCTTTGAGTTGAAGGATATTTTACTATAACACTACTACAAAATAATATAATAGGTTAGTAGTGTTGATACTAGATGTATAATACGTGTGTCACAAGTCACAGCTGTATATGAAACAGCTTTTTACGTCAAACCAAAGTATGCGAATTAATATTATTTTATTTATTATGTCAACTTCAAAAATAAAACGTACACTTGAGTATATAAAGTATATTTTTATTAATATGTATGACCTAAAAAATATGTTTTCAACCTTATTTATTATTACTATTTAAAAAAATGTCCAAACCATCTTTTCACATTAGTATCGTTGTAAGTATACTTATAATATAGATACATTTTATGATAATCAAGTAGGTACGTTATTATTATTAATTATTGTATCTGCTTATTTGTTATAAAAATGTAGAAAAATAAAATAAAATATATATTTATTCGGTATACTATCAAGGCACCTCAAAAATCTCTCATCATGTGAGAAAAACTCACTGTCAGTTTATCAACAGATGGATATTTAAGGAAATATAATTTTGTACGATTTATTAGGTAAATAAAATGTATCCGTTTACACATTTGTTGCACAAAGTTGCAAAGTCTATATGAACATACTTTCTGCAGCGCATATTTTTACATAATATTTCAAACGGCTTGATTATAAGGGAGAATGTACTCAAGAAAAAGAAACGAGAGCCCTCGTTGACATTTCTATAATATAAGAATATAACAGTGTTAATTCCAAAGTGGCATCGCAATATTTCACATTGTCCATAAGTTATATTTGAAGTATTACAGTGATTACGAACAATAGGCATTTGAATGCAAATTTTAATTCTTTTAACCATTTTATAATTTTAATCTACTTTTTATAAGCTTTTTACTGAAGATATACCTAGATACCTCATCATACAAAGCCGATTTAATTATCATATGAATTCTAAATTAACAGTTATATTATTGATACAAATTAAAAACTTGGAATTCAAAGTCTCAAAGATTATCATTTAATCAAGAAAAATCAATAAATTGTGGCCAATATTAGCATTTAGTTACTAGTAGTAACCTAATAAATGATAATAATATAATGTGTTAGATTAGTAAATATTATACAGTATGAATTACACTCACGTGCTTAAATAATTTTACTACTATAATCATAAATATATATATAATATAGATATATTTGTTAAAAATATATTAGACATAATATATTATATTTATACGTATTCCTACTTGGCTACTTATTTACCTATCTATTGTAGTATTTCTGTTTTATTTTAAGAGCTGTTTTCAAGCATAATATTATGTAATATATACCTCAAATTTTCATTATTAATGATGTCGAGTAAATATAAAATTTGTATTCGTCACTGGTATTTATTCTCAGCATGTTATGTTAATAATTAGATGGTATTCTTGTATAAACAATTTGATTTAAGAAATGCAGTAGTGTAAACTATTATTCAATTACAAATGAACTTAACTTTTTTATAAGCGAATATGAACCAGTGTCATTTGAATTCATGTAGAAAAGGTTTAAAGCATCGTGCATTTGACAGATTTCAGAAGTATAAATCAATTTCTGAACAAGTCTAGAAATCCATATTTTTTTTTAGATAATAATTTTAAGTAATACCCATATTTATTTACGAGATTGTAGCTCCATTTTTATGAATTTCAAATAATTCAAATGAAAAAATTACCTAACAGCAATATTAACTTAAAATAAAATTAAAATGCAATCATTTCATGTGTTCATTGTAAAAGAACATTTTAAACTACCCATAAATAAAATTATCAAATAACCTAAATATAGGAAATTGAGGAAATATACAATTATTAATTATTAATAGTTTTAAATAGAAAATTAAAAACTAATTAAGCATTTGATATTTAATATGCACTAACAGTGTCGAGCACTATGATCTACAGAATTAAGATTAATAATTTTAAATCATTCATTCCATCATTAAATAACACAATAATAACTTAAATAATTTATCATATTGTTTTGTATAGTTCGTTTTACCCAAACTTTAGTATTGTTTTTATAATATTTTTCTTTACATATTAAAATATATAATAATATAATGTAACGTAGATATCTTCTAATAATATAACATATAATGAATAACGAATATATATTATTTTGATTCTAATATCATTGGATTGGTAAAAAGTTAATTACAATATTATCATCTTAATTACCTACTAATTTTAAATATAAAACGATTGACCAACTTTTAGTGAAAATATATACACTGCATATCCTGTGTATATATAATTATATGAACTATGAGTTGAAAATGCAACAAGCATTAAAGTAACGAAACATAATCATGTGCATTAGAATTTGTAGTAAATATTTATTACATATATGTACCTAATGTCGTGTCATATTCATATATCTACATAAAACATAGTATAATATATGCAGCAAATGGACATCATGTGTGCATATTTTGATAAACTCTGTTTCATTTCCTACTCGTCCATTTCCTATAGCCTTTTTGGAGTTAATGCAAAAGCACCATCCTTTCCGTTATGACAAGATAATTATAAGAGCTTAGATAATGGTATTGTTGTGTTTCAAATAGAGCAATAATTTTTAGAACAATATCCAAAATGTACCGTAAAAAATTATATTTATGTTCAACGACAAAAACTGTTTTAGTGAATTATTATCAGTAGTTGTACTGGTATTATTAAGCTCCCATAATTTGTTAACAGCGAGAAAATAGTTAAGTTATTAAAAAAATATATCAAAAGCGTAAATAATTTAAATACAAAAACTATTTGACCATTAAATATGACAAAATACCTTTAAACATAATATACAAGGCCTTTTGAAATACTATATTAGTTTTAAAACGTAACCGAAAAAACATTTTATAACAATTTAGTGAAGTATTTGTTTGGATTTTTTTTTAACTTTTACCATTTTAAATACAAATAAATTTTTATAATTTAAGTTTTATTTTTATTTTTACGTTTTTGGTAATTAGAATATTTAATTTTTTATTCGAATTTCGAACCACTCAAAATATCAGTATTCCAATCTTTTTAAATAAATTCTATTAACAACTTTTAATAATGATAAAAAAATGTTTTTAAAAGATTTTCATTTTAATGTTAACAGGTAGCATATAAAAAAGAAACCGTATTTTTATTCAAATCAATTCAACCATGTTGTTAACAAAACCAAAAAATAATAATAATAAAAATGTTGTATTTTTTACTATTACACGTTTTTCTGCAAAACGATTTCTCATTCATATTCTGTATAATGTGTTTCATAAATTCTAACCTAACACCTTGGTACTAGTCACTAGATAGTTATTCCATGCCACTTATCTAAAATCGGTCATTTTGTTATTCGTAATATTTCAAAACTTTCTACATTATATTTTGTTTTATATTTTATTAATCGTGATTAAAAAACAGAAAAATAAATAATAGAATTTAAAAATCTATATACCTATAATTTATAAATTTATTTTTTATGGACGTTGACGCATAATTATATCTTATCCTAAACAGTATTTAAGTTCGTCCTATTTTTGGTATCCATCTTTAAATTATCAAATAATAATATCTTTACCTTTGTGTACAATAAATATATAAATTACATTTTATGTAAACAAAAATACTACTAAAATATTAAACTTAGTACTTACTGTTAATAAATTATGAAACGAGTAGTCTAAAGTTTAATAATACAGGTTACCTAGGTACTTGTATTTCTTTTTAATGTTCTTTGTTTTCGTCATTTTGATTTTCAAAAAACACGATTTTTATAAGTAAATAATAAATTTAATTTTAAATCAATAGTTTAATCATTATGTCTATATATCATTACAAATATTAGATAACATTTTTATCTTTACAGTCATTACAAATGTTTTCTATTATCTATGTGTATTGTGTACTGTTTATTCTATTTAAAAAAATAATAACCGTATTTAATAATTGTTAATCATTATTATTGAATTTAAATTGAAAAAATTAATATGTAGGTATATTTTTTTCATAGTTAACATATTAATTTAACTTTTATAATTCTATTTGATTTTGTCTAGATTAGTTAAATTGTCTTTATTTCTTCCCTAGTACATAGGTATATTGATTATACTTACACACACAGGTAGCGAGTACTATGTAAAGGTGTTTTCGTTACCTATACTGCAGCCTATACTACCTAACATATTATTTTCCACGATTAAATCGCAATCATTTCTATTTTATATTCATGTTATTCAAAAGTTAAGTTTCAATAAAAAAAATTCTCAGAAAAGTAACGTACAAAGAAAATACGTTTTTGTTTTTATCTAATGCCGTGTATTACAGAACACAATAATAAAAAAAACCATGCGGAATGCATTTCGAAAAACTCGTTGCGCGTTTTCTGTGTGCACACGCATATAATATATACGACAATAATATATTATTTTGTATACGCGTATACAATAATAATAATAATATGCGCACTCGTATTTTTTCTATATCGGGACGAATTATATTTTTCTTAAAGTTTGTTCACGTAGCTCGAGAGGGAATCAGCCAAGGGGAAAACTGAGATTAAAGTCTATACCCCGCGAGATTGAGAACAATATTCCGGACACAACTTCCCCATTTGCATAATCAGACATGGTACACTAGTTTGTAATTTTCATTTTTTTTTTTATTTCTTTTTCCTCATTCGACCCGGACCTTTGCTCACACCCTGCATACACGCCATATACTCGTTGCACCCGTTCGGTCCGATGCACTTTTATTACACCCGCAACCAAAAACACAAAAATATGTGTTTTTAATACTTTATATTATTATGCACACTCAGAAGCAATACATATAACATAGATATCAAATAACAATAACAAAATGAAAAAAATATATTGAGCTTGAATTTTATATACTTGTTTATATAAAGATACAAACATTACAAAAATACTGCGTTAAAACGAATTTAACTATATACTCATTCGAATGTGACACGTGTTTACTACAACTTTTTAACTAAACGAAAATTTAATATTGAAAATTCTAATCGAACTATACATTAGGTACATAATATGTACCTGTTATAGGATGTTATCCCCTATTAGTAATAAGAATTTTGTATAGCTAGTAATACTTATATTAAGATATTAAGTATATGTTGTAAATCGGTTAATTTTTAGACTATATTTGTAATGATATTCTAATTAATTATAAACTATATAAAGTATATATCTATAAAAAATCTATAATAGGTGAATAATTAAATCTTTATTGGATATATTAAGTTAATACATCAGTTAGGTGGATTATTATTATTATTATCATTATAGTACATAAAAAAGAATGCTTATTCTTGATTAATAATAATTAAAATATAATTTAACCAGCTTGTCTATTGCAATTTACTCATTATTTTTATAATTTTTTTATATATTTATCTTTATATACAATTATATATCTATTTAAACAAAAAAATATTTTCCTTAATCCTCACATCAGTCCTTCTAACAACAATGAAAAATAAAAACAATTATTTTCCTTTTTTATGCATTTTTCATGCAAGTTTAAAAAAACAAATTTAATTACTTTTAGTCATGATCATTATTTAAACAATACATATATATCATATGTATACATGTTTAAATAGTAAAAATAACATAAATAAAGTCATTGATAGTCGTATGAGTTTTAATTTCTATTTTATTAAAATTTGAATAAATGTATCCAAAACAAAATTAAAATAAAATCCATATTTGTATTATCGAAATTTAGATCAGATAAATTGTAAGTAAACGAAAACTATAAAAAAAATCAATTTTCCATTAATATAATTTATTTCTAACTATTATTATTTTATTATTTAACCATCGTTTATAAAACTCAACAATAAACTCATATAGGTTCTGAAATTTATTGTGCATATTCATCTCGCGTTAACAAATAAATAATGATAATACCTATAGATATATATATCAACCTGCACCTTTTCGTTTCATAAAAAATCTAAATGACTATATGGTATACATACTTTGTTTTAAATATTTAGCCGAAACCGCTGAAGTAGATTTCATTGCCATTCAGTATAATTTAAATATTATATTGTATTCTGCAACCTCAATTTACAAACCCGTGAGAGAGGACGTGTAATATATATAGCACAGCGAGCGTGAGCGATTCGGAACTTACACCTTCGTTTTATAACAAGTATAACAAAATTCAACCCGTGGGACTTATATATTATAATATATTATTATATGTACGTGAATATGTGTAATATATTTTAAAAAAGACTACTTTTAAAGTATGTGTGGCCTGGCATGTATATATAACGTATACTGTTAAAATGTTAACAGCTAAATACTATACTTCACTAATACGTGCCAGACAAACTCATGGTTAAAAAGTTCAACTAATTAACAACGATAATCTATTTATAAAAAACTATAAGGAATATATTCATTTCCAAAAATAAATCTAACTAAACTCATATGTTACTCAAAAGGTACATTATACAAAAACATTTTATTTCAAAGAAAAACGTAAAAGCTTCGTAGCGTCTTTCACTTAAAAGTTATACAATTTCCCATCGTGTCAAAACTAATTACACGTTGTACATATTAATATATCATACATAATCCCTTAAATGTATAAATCTATATAAATAGTATGTATTACATCATGTTCATAATTTATACGAGGTTTCTACTTTCTTGTAATGATATATATATCAGAAAATTTTTAATATTTTGAGTCTCAACTAGAATTAAGTTTATTATTATTGTAGTAAGTGTCAATGTTTTATAAATTTCAATGAATATGTGGAGTTTGCTCACAAATAATAGTATACATTACAAGTTGACAAAGTTTCTGTACAAACTGTTTATTACATATTATAGCAGTCAGTAGGTCTGTTGAGTTTAAATGGATTGTGTTTTATTCTCTATTTATTCAAAAAAATATATTGATGTATTATCAAGGTATATATATATAATATAAAACTGCTTACTTATAGTACTTAAGTATACAGACTTTCGCGTTTCGGTAGTTTTGAAATCGCACGTAGGAATGTAACGCGTATTACAACAATTAACATGACAACATATTTATCATTTATACTACTAAATTAAACCAATCATCGTATCGATGATACGCTGTAATAGTTCAACAAATTAAAAAAAGTTACATTTATTCGTTTTCACATCAAATAAGTTGATAATATGTATGTGTATATATAATTTCGTGCTTTGTTTTAAAGCAAACTCTGAATAAAACCATTGTTTTTGAAAATTACAGTTTTACATAAAAATAAATTATATAATAATTTAACAGCTTTAAAACAAGTTTTAGTTTAAACATTCAATTTAATTTTTATTATATTGAAATAATATAGTTATTGTTATTAAACAATAATACAACTATGATAAATGATACATTTATAGTATAATAAAATATACAAATATATATGTGGTTTTTTTTCTTGTTTAATTTATTTAAAATATGTCTATTACAAGTTTTAATTTATGTTTTTAAAAATAAAAACTGATTAGTAAAATTTAGTGATTGATAAAAATTTCAATTATAAAACATAAAATCAAAAAGGCGATTTGTGTGCTTTGCCTTCTGATGGTGCGTGAAGTTCTATCGTTCCCCGGGGTACTCAAGAACCATCGCCATTCGCCGTCGTATATATTGTGTGCGATTGCAGTCCGAACTATTTTTTCTTCACGTTGACAAAGTTTCAAGACTGAAAAAGAAAAAAGTAATCTATACAAATGTCTATAAGTTGGCAAAAAAATTAAATGTGTTTTTTTTTGTGATTCGTTTTGTAAACGTATTTTAATATAATATAATAAGTAAAAAATTGAAAATACGTACAGTTCTGTTGTTAAAATATCTATACAGATATAACATATGTCAAATATCTATATTCGATACATGTCAATACTTCCGTCATATATTCATATAAATAGTAATGTATTGAATTTAGTTAGGTAACAGTTTGTTATGGTGTGGTTAATTTTTAAATAGTAACAATTCCAATTATCCATAATTTTATAAATATATATTATTATAAAACAAATAAAACAAAAATTACTCATTTAATAATATAATTTTAAAATATAAAGTCACCACAGTATTAATTCTTCCTAAATTATAACAAAAAAAAATAAAACAATCCATTTAATTTAATTTAATCAATAAATGGTTATATTAAGTATATAAATATATTAGGTACCGTTTTTCCAACGTCTTTTGTCGGTTCTTCAGAAATTATTAAAAGTCCTAATTAATAACTTTAATATCAGCTGGATAAAATTTAATACCAGAAACTACCTTTAATGTTTAAAATTGAATCACATTTTCTGCACAACGTGATGACAGGTATAAAATAAAATAAAACAAATATCGTTTTAAAAATAATACACTAATTATTTTCTCTATTCTTTCCCCAGTTCGGCCTGTTCTGTATCTAAGAGTGTTAATTTGTGATAATGATATAAATCCCCTCTTTGAATTTTGAATATTGTCATAAAATAATTGTACCACTATTTAGTTTTAGAAATCAATTATGTTATCAATTCTTTGAGTCACTCAGCGCAGCGGGTGGTATATACATTATACTTATACCTAGCAAACTGTTATCTATACATATATTTAAAACGACAATAATATGATAAATAAATAACAGCCATTAATATTATATAATGTATATATACTATATAACAAGTATATCAAATCAAATTGCCAGCAAACTTTTTTAAGTACCAAAGTTTTTTTTTTATTTATCTGGACCAAAGGTGTCCTCAAATTTAATGCTCTTGTTCATTTTCGGCTTTTAGAGTACCAACGTCATTTTTTCCCAACAATACAATAAAAAATATATATTTTTTTGTACCTAATTATATTGTTTTGTGGATTTCAAAGTAGGTAAAGTAGGTACTTGTATAATTTTAAAAATAAAAATAAATTCAGTGGTTTTCAATAGATTTTATTTCCAATCATTTGAGTTAAGTACTTAAATTTTAAATTATTATGCGTGTAAAAATAAAATATTACGATTCAACGGGACTATTATATGTTATTATACTCGGTGCTTGATCTGGGTTGGAGAGTAGTGGAACTGAATTACACATTTTTATATAAAAAAAAAAAAAATACAAAATGTGTATAAGTATTACCATTGATCATAAATAGTATAATACTATTTATAATCAATGGTATTACACATACATAACTTATACAGTGTTATATAATAATTAATTTTAATATTTCGTCGAATAATTTTAATAAGTGGTAAGTAACCATAATTTATTGTAGATAATAAATCTACAACCACAAACGATAAGACAATAAAACTAACAATTAGGTATTATCCTAATAATTATAGTAATTATAATATTATACTGTTTACTCTAATATTAGAATCAATTTACCCATAATTAAACTTAATAGTAAGAATAGGACATCACCTAGGCTTTTGTTGATTTTTTAATTTTAAAGTAAATTATAAGAATTTTAAAATATTTTATATTTTACATAGCTATCATTAAGTTTCAATGAAAATATTAATAAAAACCTACGAGATTGCATAGATAATTGTCCCGTCAAATTTTATAATAAGTAAAATTGGTATAATGTACGTTAATAAGACCGAGACAACACATGAAAGTACGACGTTATTGATCAGTGAAAAATATTCATTAACAGTGTAAAATGTATTTTGTCAATCCCGTAGGAAGATCATATAGACTTCTTCTGCAGTTTTAACTTATTCTCTAAATTTACATTATTCGCTACATGTTTCTTATTATAATTATAATTTGGAACTGATTTTAAATATATTTTAGGCGATATACAGACACAAAAGAAATATAATATATTATTATAAATAACTTAATTAAAATATTGTAATTAAAAGTACCTGTATTTTATTATTGATCCATATTTTAAAAAATATATCATTATTACCCCAATTGATTGCAAAGTCTACCACCTACGCACACTTATAGTTGAAACTTTTAAAGTAAGAAAATATAACTTATTATGAAAGTTTTGTAGTAATATGTTTTGTGGGTTCGTTAGGCGAAGCCCCCCACAATAATTATATTATGACATTATGTATAATATTAATTAGCTAGAAACACAAATTTATTTTGGGTCATTTAAGTGCCTTCATAATATTTCTTTTCAAAGCCAAGTGTTTATACTATACTATACAGGTATCTGGTATACTTATACTTTATACTTAAATATGAAAATATGAATTTTTTATGTTTATAGAATTTACTACATTTACTACACTAATTCTTGTTGATATTATAGGTACAAGTTTCATCTATGTATAATAATGTATTGATACTTAATTAGTTATAGTATAATATTAGTATGATCGTAGGTAGATATAACCATTTATTAATTTTCAAACAGTAAAATAATACTTAAATAAAATAACAATTAATTTAAATGAAAGATAAGGTGTTTGGCAGACGTATCCAATTCAAAGTTTTATTAAACGAAATTCATTTTACTGATTAAATAAACTTTTTTCCTTTGGCGGTTATATAGTAGTTCGAACAACAAAGTTGGACGTTATCGTCGAATAAAAAAAACCCTTTGAAATGTATTTTTATTTTTTCTCTTGCAAACACGACAAAAGTATACCATACCATCGAATCAAAATAAAAACCACTATAAATAAAACTAGATAAAATACGTTTTATTAGCATATTATATAATTAAAACACAAATATATGATGATTATTGATCAACCTGTCTAAAATAGATAATATTAACATAAAGATAAAAAATAATTGTATAACTATTTATAATATTATTTCACACAAATATATTTAGTAGGTACTATAGGTATTGTTTATTTATTATGTATTACAATTCAAAAAAGCAAATTATACGAAGTACATAATTGTCTACTTTTTAATTTTCATAGCATTATAGTATACTTCTCATCAATAATTATGTATAAAACTTAATACCTATTTCACATTAATTATGAAAATGTATTATTTAACCATACATCTTATATTTTATCAATTCAATTTATTTAAAATATGACAGTAATTAATAACTAAACAATAACCATATCTTCAATCTATTCAAAAAGTTGAAAATAATACCTAAAAAAAAATAAAAATTCCTTGATCTTATTTTTTAATTAATTAATTGCTATACTCTCTAACATAATATATAATCAAAAAATCAAAAATTATTGGTTATATAATCAAAATTGAGACATACCATTTCAATGATATTTTAGTTTATAAAAAATGTTTTATTATTTTAATTTTCATAATATTAATAATATTGGTTGTTGTGCAAGAAATATGATAATAAAATATGTTACTTTTACTGTTAAATCGTGGTGTGTATCAATTCAATTAGTTATTTTTAAAAATTTAAAAATACACTAACATAATTAAATTGAAATAACTTTAAAATTCATTCACATTAAATTATTTATAAGATTACATTTTAATCTCACTTGTTAGGTTAGGCACTTGTTTACATTTATCGTTATACCAAAATATCCCATTTTTCGGATTAACTTTATGAGAAAAACTAAAAACACACCAACTCATCAGTCATCCAATACATGGCAATGTTTAAAAATGTAACTTCATTTAAGAAATGATATATTTTAACAAGAATTGTATTAGAAATACATATTAAATTAATTTAGAAAAAGTGAATAACTAATTTCAATTCATTTTTATTATCAATACCTATGTTAAATAAGTACTTTATTTAATTAATATTATTTACATAGTTTTAGAGCTGCACAGTACCTATAGGACTTTAGAATGTTCAAGTGATCTAGATAACATTTTCAATCCTATTATAAAATGTATATTCTAATTAAAATAGATACCTATAGATACAAATGTAAATATAATTATACCAAATGACATTAACTATACAATAGCTGAAAACAGACTATGCTTTATTATTTCTAGTGTTATTTATAAAAATAATTATTTTAAGTTAAATTCATACAAACTAATTTTTAAGTCAAAAACGAATAAAAATTGTATTTTTCACAAAATTTCTTATGATACATTCTGCTACAAATTAAAACAAGTTTAATTGACCAATAATAAAAATAATGAAGTAAAAATAAAAGAGAATGGAGGTAATTGTTCGTGAAATATTAGTTTTAATAATAATAATATTAATTATATAGTTGATAATGATTTTTTTTTGAATTGAAGTTATAATAATTTTTATAAGTACCTATACAAAGATTTTTTTTTATTCAGATTTGATTTTTTTTTAAATACTATTCACAATAAAACAGAGGAATTTTTCCAATCCTTTATATACCTAGTTTATAGTTTTTTTCCCTATTATAAAAATGATAATCATTTCAATACTTAAATGATATTAATAATAAACATTGATAAAATACAAATTAAATAAATAAATAATTAATGTATTCTATTTGGTTTTTTCGTCAAGAAAATTTTTCATTATAAATGTTTTAAATCATTTTAAAAATATAATACTTGTGTTTATATCTTTATAATATCATCATTGTGGCCATATAATATTTGAACAAAACCAATGAACTTATAATAACTCTTCCAAATGTTTGTAAAGCAGTATAAAGGTTTTTGCTACAATTAGGAACCAATCATACCCCTTAATTACCTTTATATGAAAAGTTACGGTGTAATAGATGTGAATACATATTTAAGTCATAAAAGTCATTATAAATGAGATAGCATATAATATAAAGATCACCTCGGACGATATTATATCATCTTATATGCCACGGGAATCTCACAAGTATAAAATAACTAGATTTAAAAAGTAAAATAAAATAAAACAAGTAAAGCAGACAGGTGCACCACCGTTTCAAACAGTTTTTATTAATTTTATTTTTAAAATTTCGAACATTTTATGGTGCAGTATGATTTTATCGTGATACCATGAAAGCATCGACAACTACTTATTTGTTTGTACTGTAAATAATAAAAAATTATGTGTAAATGTATCATAATATAGTAGTATATACAATTTATATATAAGTACATTGTTTATTAATATGGTGCACGGTAGTTTTATTATAATCTATAATCTGTATCATATATACACATACTTACAGAGTAGATTGCAAAATTTCATTTACACGTACGCGTAGTATTATATTTATAATATATATATAATAATTATATTATATGATATGGCTATAGTGAACGGGTCTTTGGCGACTTCCACGCAATAAAATATGGTGTCATTTCCGCCGTTCCGACTTCCAACCACTCACCCCATACACGCACGAGCATATAAGTAACATCGTCCACCGTGCACAAACAAGCTTACTATTGTATATTATATTTTACCAACCAGTTAAAACGTGCGCTCAACTAATTATCAACCTCCACCACCAACCCCACCGCAATCACCTTTACGTATTTTCGCTCGTCGTGTAACGTACATGACGTTCACTAACGGTTTTAGTTTCAGATAACAATTAGTATATTATTATTATTATTATTATTATTGTTGTTGTTGTATAACACGGTCGCCTCCACCACTATTACCGCCACTGGCGATATAATAATATTAACTTAACGTTTTACGAGTCCCAAAACGTTTTCTGCTCGGTAATAATAACAATAATAATAATAAGTAATAACAGAGTTTTAGAACACCTATGCAACTACAACTGTATGAATAATAGGCACGTGCTAAAATATGGCATACAGTTTCTTATGTTTGACAAATAAAACGTTATCTATTCGTGTACACTACAGTTAGGTCATATAAAATAAAATATCATAGCAGTAAAAGATATAATTTATTAATAATATATTTATCCGATTTATTGTACCTATAGGATTATTGATTTGTTTTTTATTTGTGCCGATTTCGTATGTTGATTACAACGTTGACAGTAACTAATGAGCTCATAATATCTGCAAAATATTTTTCGAAAAAAATCCACGTAACTCAAAATTATAATATAATATTATATTCCTACATTATTACAGTTTCGGATGGCTCGATGTGGTATTAAATATAAAAACTCTTAATAGTTTTTATACGATTTCAGAAATCATAAAGCATAATATACTACATCTACGTGTCCTTGTCGCAGTTTATTATAATTTTCAAATACCTCTAAGATGTCCACCGGAAATTCTAAAATGATTTTTTGTAATGTATCAAATCGATATTATTAAGTGTTTTCATCCATAGATTTTTATTTTTTATAATATTTTGAACGAAAGGAAAAAATTGTATATTTTGTTATAACTAAAGTTGTAATAATGCACTGTTTATAAAATACTACTTTTAAATAGTGTGTAAATTGTAGATAAATATAACTAAGCCTATAAATACATGTATATTGTATATATTATAAGTACCTATGTGATACCGTAATAATTAATGTTTATTTATCTTCCTTAGGTTAGGTTGGGTTTATGAGACATAAGTCCCATAAAGATAAATAATTTCTAAATTTCCTCTAAAAATGACACTTTTAATAAACATAGTTGTTTATTTCAATATTAGAATATTATTTATTATTTTTAAATTGGATTCTACTTTTATCTAATTATGAAGTTACCTACCTCATATCTAACTCATACATAATTTCCATTTTTTTAACAGACTTTTCTTATTTTTGGAATAAAACCTTTTTCTTACATTCTAAGCAGAGCGATGGATGAATTTATATTATAATAATAAATCTCGAACATTTTCTAATAATTATGATGTTAGAAATTCATTACAAATTCTTTTTTATATCTAATATTTAAAAATGAAATATTAGATTATATAAAAGTTATTAAAACATATAATAATAAAAAAAAAAAAATTCTATAGAATAATTATTGTTTTGATTATTTTAAGTTCAAGTTGCACATTAAACCGTAAAATAACTATCTACTCAAACCATTTTTAATATTTTGTAGTACCTAATTAAAAAACAAATAACCATAGATATTCACCAAACATTTATATGATTTCTTCGCTCAGTCAAAAAACTTGGAAATGTATTATAAGATACCACACATATATTTCTTATAGATATGTAAAAATATTTAAAATACATAGGAATAATTTATTTAATTATTTTTATAAGCATTTTAAATTCAAATTTTAAAAAAATCTTCAAAATCACAAAAATTCGAAAATCATTTTGCTGTTGAAAATTTATAAAATGTGCAATTATTATACTATTATATTAAGACTTGAAAATTGACTACATAGTTTTTCATATGTAATTTATACTGAAATCAAATACAATACAATTATATATTTTATAGACATTTTAAATTAAAACATGGATAAAATAACATGTTTAAATTATGGATTACGATATTTATTCATTTATTATTTTGTTAAAACTTATACGTATATTATTATAATTTACACATACAATGATATTTTTAAATGAAAAAATTAATTCAACTTGCTGTAGGTATTACTAATAATGAAATTAATAACTTAAATAATAAATAGCAATATCACCAAAGCTATCATAAAATATACTTAGTGTCTTACTCGTCTTAGTGATGTACTGATAAAAACTGATAGACCGTCTTCACTCAGAATTGATTTTCATATACAATGATACATCATTGAATTTAAATTTAATACATCTATCACAGTGATCCACATCCACTTAACACTTATCCTGCAGTTGAATGTTACCCACTTGCTTACCTCTTTAAACACATTTTCAATTTGTACTGTTACTGAAATATTATATTTAATCATAATTCATAATATTTAATATTATTTAATCACATACAAATAAATATCTATAAAAAAGAAAAAATATAAAAAAAAATTTTGTTTAAATAAGTCTTGAACCGAAGTTTTGTTTGAAAAAAATCAAAAACTAAACATAGACACGAAATTACATAATAAAAATAATATAAAGATTTTTATATTATACCTATTTAATGATAGTCTTTTATTCTTTAGATAGGTAGTGTATATTTTTAAATATTTCTCGACGACTTTTACTGATAAGAAAGGCTCTTTTGTTATAATCCACGAATTAAAATATTCTTAATTCATGTTATAATCACAAAGGCAATTAAAAATATTTACTAAATAATACTGACTAAAACTACTAACAGATTTCCATTGCGAACATTTTTAGTATTTAGTATTTATAGTATACCTACATTGATGTTATTACTCATTTTAGCCAATCCTTAGTGCAAAACTCAGATAAAAAATAAAAATAAACACTATCGTCTTAGACCTTACGCGTAAATTATTAATAATATATAATATATATTATAATAAACATGTAAATACGAGATATTTATCATATCTATATAGGACGGCATTGCAGTTTGACCAGGTTTCAGGTGAACTAACTTTAACGTTAACTTTGAAAACTGTCAACTTTAATACATTTATTTGTATAAAATATTTTATATCCATATTAGAAATTTTAATTTTACAATAAATTTTAATTAGTCTATACATTTGGTTTTTAAAGTCACTTCATCTTCATTTAATACAAAAATATAAGCATTATTTTAAAACTATTCTAAAGCTTAAATCCAAAAGTTCTATACAATATTGTATAAAAAATGTAACTTGAACAAATAAAATTTCCCGTTCTTAAATATTTCCCAGGTCGTTCCCGTAAGGCTATACCTGCCTAATTCTTGTAAATATAGGTGTTACCGTGTTTTATTGTCAATACGTTTGAATGTTTAATTTTACATAGAAATAATCGTCTGACAAATGATATGTATAAACAAAATTGAAAAATTAAAAAAAAAAGCATTTATTATTCATTACTTAATAAAAATAAACCCGGAATGAAGGAGTTCAGAATTTGAAATTCGTACATAACCTCAATTCTCAGAACAGCCGACACTCTAGGTCGAGAAAACCAATCTATTATATAACGTAGATTTGGATGATTTGGACGCTACGGTGAAAAATAAATAGTGGTATTCAACAAAGACAAGTCACTATAGTGCCATAGAGGGGTAGTCGCAACCACTCGTAATATTATGCGTACTCCTTGATAAAAACGGAAAGTACTCCGTAGTGCACTCGAATCGCTGCTACTAGCCATACAGTTTTGTTCATCCATGATAATATATCAGTATAATTATAATATTATAACGCCATTTACATTTTCCGTTCATCAAACGGTAAACGCAATCAGAAGTATTTCATATTATATTATAAAACCGTCCAGTAATAATTACGATTTATCTGTATGCTATAATAGCTAATTGAAAAAACAAGAGCTGAACATTCACGGTATAGTATATAATATAATACAATGTTGAATAATATTTAATAGGTACTTATGTAGGTATAAACTATAAATATTTTTTCTCGGTGCTGCCTACATCACCAAAAAATTGTTTTTATACGACTTCACAAATACTATTTTTTCGTTTCGTTCGTTATTGATCTTATTACGATCGATTAACTGTTTTAGGAGTTGGTTAATTTATTATATTCCTAAAATATTATTTGTTAATTACAATGAAAAAAATAAGTAGGCAATAAAAATTATTTTTTCAAGAAACTAAAAGAATCTCCGCAGAATGAAGGAAATTGAAAATCGTAGGTACCTATATGTTTTAGATATACTTCCAAGAATTATTTTGATAAGCCGCCATCCGTATTTACATATATTTTAAGCATAGACCTTATACCTAGTAAGGTAAGTATAAGGTCTATAGTTTTAAGCAATAAGTCCCGTTATTATCGTTTGATGATTGAATATGTATGAATAGTCATCATTTTGATATTAATGAATTATATAAACTTGAGTATAAATTAAATTCAATGCTAAATTCTTAGTTACCTTTACTCGTAGCGGTATTATCACAGGTTATAATAAAGTAATTATATATTATATAAACGGTGATAGTAGATAGCTAAAACAAAAATAAAATATTTCTTATAAGCCAATCGCTGTCATCGTGACGTCATATATAAGAACGGCGATGGCTGGAGGGTACAGTTACAAAAAACGATGTGTGTTATTTGTTATACTATTTTTTAGAATAATCTTAAAAATATTTTATTAATAGTATACATCTATAAGAATTTTATGTAATTAGGCAACAATCATCAATCAACTTCAGATTTCTATTTCATCACTTTCACTCGCACCTACAATAAAACAATAATTTTCGAATGAAATAAAATGGTCAATTGAATTACCAACTTAGTATTTTAACATTTAATTGTATTACTGATTTATTGTTTTCTATTTAAATATATATTACTTAAAGTAATTCCTACCATATTAAAACCCGAGTCAACGAGTTAAAACTTTAACGGATTCAAAAGAGCGGTCCTATACAACAAAAAGTTAAAGAAAAACATTTTTATAAAATAGTGTTTAAAAGTTCAATATACCATTCCATTCGTAATACAATATGATATTCATAATAGTATTATGTACTAATTGTTTTCGTTATCCGTCCAGCAGGTAATTTAGAAAAAATTTCATACTTACATAACATCAGATAACCAGAATTTTTATTAAAATACTTATTAATTAATCTTTTATTAAAACCTTTGTTTTATTCATTAAACTCAATGATCATGGGTACCATAATATTTTCAATATTTAATTTTAACGCTAAGACAAATATGAAAATAAATATTAGTACAGTGTATTCTCGATTATTCACATTGTGGATTATCTTTTGCCTCTCGCGGAATCATCTGCATATATATATGTAGGTAAAATGTATACAAATATATATATATATATATATTTACATTATACATTTATACATCATTATCAGTTTAATTGGGTTGTGAATTGTGATAGCCGATGATTACTCGATAACTGTTTATACGTATAATGAAAAAAATCATTATTCGCGGAATTCGCTTTTCCGTGCATACCCTGCCACTATATTCTACGGATAATAAAGAGTACACTATATTATGGTATAGGTACATGCTAATTTTTGCAATGTTTTAAGTCTTACGTCTAAATAAAAATACCTAGAAAAATGTTGATTTTGTTTTTGTTTAGTTAGCTTGTTAACTACTGGTACAGATAAAAAGGCAACATTTGCACATATGCAAACACAACAATAACATGTATCTATTATTATTATATTGATATGTATTTAAATTGTTGAACGTAATTGGTAATCTCTTGATTTTACAGTGATATTTTTTTGGTGATAGGTGTATAAAAAGGTATATAGTATACCTATAGGTTAGGTTATACTTACATAGGTACTGTCATTACACAAAAGCACCATCAGGGTACAATATTTTTAATGGGTAAACGGATAGTAAATTACTAAAATACTTATTATCTAGCTATTCTGAAGAAAAAAACAACTTAAAACTTTATTACCTAGCTTTTTTTGTAGGTATGAAAACTTAATTATATTTTCCAACCACGTTTATTTAACTTTTTTTATTTATTATATAACTATTACTAATATTTACTAATATGTAATAACTTTTAAGTATAATTATATAGTCACAGGAATACGTCAAAATTAAGATTCATAAAATAATATTATTTTAATAAATAAAATTAACCAATATAATTGAATAACTTTAAATGTTAACACAAATCCCGTTTTTAACAAAATTGTTTTTATATTGTAACTCGAAAACGAATAACAATAAGTATACTTGAAAATGTCACCAAATATTTGTATGATCACTTTCTATATAATTTTTAAAATATTTTCACTCATTTTAAACTATATTTAGAGATGTTTTAAATTTCCATTTTTTTAATAAAAAAAATTCGCTTAACATTAATATTAGATTTGGTTAGCGTTTAAATTATTATTTCGACTAATACGAAAAATCTTGAAAATGTACAAATTATTTTGAAAATTTTTTTAATAAGTTTTTCAATTTATATAAAAAAATGTTAAGCGTTAAGTTAAATTCATTTTTACAAGCGTTTGAAGTTCAAATTTTTAAAAAATTGCATTTTATCTATAAAAATACTATTTCTCCTCAAACGATTTTTTGATATTTTGTTATTGTTAAAAAACGAATAGCCAAAGATATTTGAAATATTTATAATATGATCATTTTTTATATCATATGATAAAATTTTCAATTTTAATTTAGTTTTATTTTAATAAATTTAAAAAAAAAGATTTTTGTTTGGTAAAAAAGCTTGATCCCAAACAAATTGTTCTTAAAAATATATACAAACATTTAAAGTACCTACATAGGCAGAATTTATTTTTAAAAGCGTTTGAAGATCAAATTTGGATGAAATTACATATTATTTTAACTATATTATGAATAATAATATTCATTATTGTGTTATTGTTCAAAAATAAAATAAAATAGTTTTGTAGAAACAAACTTTTACGTATACATATTACATATATATTATTAAATTTTTAAACGCGATGTTCGACAAAATTTAATTTAACCCCAACTCTACTGTATTAGATATTAATAGTAAATTAAATTGCTTTACCTAATAAAAACACGACAACATCAAAAACCATAACATGAAATATTTACTGTTAGTAATATAGGCTGAAAGACTATCTCTGTTCAGAATTATTTTTTGTTTACAAGGATGTATTATTGAATTCAAATTTAATACATCTATCACAAGAACTCACTATCAACATCATACAGTAGAGCTATAGACACTTGTTCACAATTTTTTTAAATTATTTGTTTTGCTTTTAGTTGAAGAATAAAAAGTATTAATATGTTTCGTTCAATCTACAAGTTATCAACACATTTCAACAACCGCTGCGTAATGGGAATTTTATCCAGAGGTATAGCTGAAAAGCATCCTAGTATGGAAAATTATTTCAAAGGCAAAAGCTTCATCGTGACAGGAGCAGGTGCAGGTAAATATTAAAATATTATTTAAATAAATTGCTATAGTTTTTGGTTTTATAATTTTTGTTTGGATTTTTGTTATCGATGTGAAATATTACAATTTTATTGAATTATTATGTACCTATATTATTTTATTTTTATTTTTAATTATCGTATTTTGTTTAGTTTATTGTTCAAAACTTAAATTATCAAAGTTATATAGGTGTAGTCACATTAATATTTTTAAGTTCGTGGAATTTCCAAGATAATAAATGGATATTATATAATGAACAATATGTACATAATATTAACGTGATCAAATATTGTAATATTTACATTAATACGTACACATAACATACCTATATATAAGTAGTAGGTATGTTCTTATCTTGCTATCTTATTTCAGCAAATCCTTCTGGTTGATTAGTTGTCAGACTCGTTTAAATTGTTAACACCCAGACATAGTAACACATAGTTCAATAATTTTATTCATAACCACCAACTTTATTAATACCTTTATTATCCTAATTTATTTTGTATAGTTGGTAAAGACATTATACACAATAGTATTGTCTACAGTTCAATACGTCTAACTTCTAGCTTTATAGTTCTATATGACTGTTTTATTATTTATATTTTATACATTTTTGAATTATCTTTATAATGACCTATTTTTTTTTTTTTTTTTTTTTTTATAGCTATACTAGCATTAAAATATAATAATAGCTCAACAATTACAATAAAATAGTGACCGAATGATAATATATTATGTCTTTTTCATTATCTACTTTTTTTCCACTAAAAATAAAAAATGAATATAACATCTATGAACTTGCACCTTTGGTAAATTATTCTTTAATATTTACAGGTATGGGAAAAGTGATTACTGGAAGATTATTAGGTTTGGATGCGCATGTATTCGCAATCGGAAGAGATATAGAAAGTCTACCGTGTAAAGCTGAACAAAAAATGACCAGAATAACCGTGGACATTGGTGATTGGGAGTCAACTTATTGTAAAATCTTAGAAATTGGGCCTGTCCATGGTTTAGTAAACAACGCCGGAGTGGCACACATTGAACCTTTTTTGGAGACGACACAACACGGATGGGATGAGTACGAATACAAATTAACTTTTTAGTTTTTATTAACAAAGAAAGAGAATTAGCCATTAGGAGCTGTTATAAGCGGCAAATAGCATATAGACAATAAGCAATAAGTTATACATATATTTTTATTTCCAAAATTAATATCCAAAACCCCAGAAAGGTATAAATTATTATCTTTTTTTACCATATAAGTCAATAAAGACTAATGGTTACGGTATTGGACGTCTTCTTGAATCATTTTTACCTAACCTTAGGTACTTTCTCATAAATTTCGTTATTATTTAATATTATTCCTTATTAAAACCCATTAGTTTAAAAGTTATGAAAACATTTTTCAAGTTAAGATACCTAAGAAAAATATCTTAAAATGAAAATACATTCATCGCATTGTTCAAAATCTAAAATATTAGTCAAATTAATTTTTGATATTATAATTATTATTATTTACCTAATTTTGTTTATTAGTTGTAATATTTATAAATACCTAGTAAATTATATATTTTTATTTTTTATGATGTTCGATTTAAATCATATTTTTATGTTTTGAACATAAATAATAATGAAAAAAAAATAATTTAGTGATTTGTAAATTAAATAAATATAAACCTTGTCACTGAAGGAATTATGCTATTTGGGTGGAAAACGTCCGTTTTTGGGGGAGAGGCACAGAGAGAAAAGTTCTATAAATTCAAGTTTTTTCAAATCACAATTTCTCTCAAGAAATTTAAATATAATATAATCTATATCTAAGTATTACTGAACAAAACTATTAATAGATAATTATTTTAAAGCAATAAATGTGGTAGAGTTGGAAAATACCAAGCAAAATGACTAATGTCGGTGCATTTTCCTCTTGAACCCATTTTTAACTTTCCAAAAAAAAATGTACCTATGTACCTAATAGATACTTACTAAATATTATAAAAATTCATATTATTTATAAATTAAAGTGTCATATAAATATGAATATAATATAATTAATATACTTACCTACTTTTTTTATTGATTAGGTACTATTTATAAACATCCAAGCTTCACAGTAGTTAATTGAGTTATTTATAATTATAATTATCTTTTACACTAAAATTGAAAAAGTATAATATTTTTAGTATAACATATATTAATTAATAATTTTAATTATATTTTTATTTCTAGTACATTAAACGTTAACTCCAGAGGAGTGGTAAGAGCAAGCCAAGCTGCGGCTAAAAATATGATTTCTGAAAAAATCAAAGGGTCAATAGTCAACGTATCATCTACTATATCTGAGGTTATTATTTATTCATAATATTTTATATTATTTAATATTTTATGTTTATCATATTTGATGTAGGTAAGTACATTATGAACATTTTTTAGATAAAAACTTTTTTCACTTCTGATTATTTTTTATTAATTATAAGTAGTTCTGACTTTTATTTTTCTTAAAATTCTTCACGGTAAATAATTGTGTTAAATATTAAAAAATAACATTTTTAGCGAGCAATACCAGATCATGTATCATATTGCGCATCTAAAGGAGCTTTGAACCAAATTACAAGGACAATGGCAATAGAATTAGGACCTCATGGCATAAGAACAAACAATGTTAATCCCACTGTTGTATTGACCAAGATGGGGAAGATAGCATGGTCAGATCCAAAGAAGTCAGGACCGATTATGGATAGAATACCATTAGGAAGATTTGCAGGTAAGTGGAAATATTAAAATATTTGTTCAACATTTTGCATTATTATTGTTGAAAACTATATTTTTATAATATAATGTATAAAATAGATGTATATTATAGTAATTTACAATGCATTTTATAGTACCTAATGATGTTGCTAATGCAGTGATATTTCTATTGAGCGACTATTCAACAATGATAAATGGCCTGAATTTATATGTGGATGGCGGTTATATGACTTCATAAATATTTCGGTATTAATGTTGAAAGTAATAAAATAATTATATAATATAAGATCCTACAATAAAATCTGTTTAAATTGTAATGATATTATGTACATTTTGTATTTATGCATTTTATTATTATCCTTACAAGATTTACCTACTTGAATTTTTTAAGATTATACAACTTTTATCCTAATCATGTTTTAAATAAATATTCAACTAAACAATTCACCTGGTGTGTTTTAAACAAATTGCAAATCAACAGTTCCTAATTTGTTTTTTTTTTTTATATACAGAAATTAATAATATCGTTTTATAGATGTCTTATATAATTAACGATTTGCTTTAGTTATTTTGTTTGCTATAAAACTAATTAAGTATGTCATTTCATCCTTGAATAACTAAATAACTACCAAAATATAATAGTTCTTGTTTTATTGTGATATGAAGAAGAATAATTTATAGGAGCTTAAGTTTAAAAAATAGTTTTAATTACTTTAATCAAGTGTTTACTCTATCCATTTAGAAACTGTCGCTATCTCTTACAAAATACAAATTTATAATTCAAATTAATTTGTTCCTAAAAACACTTCTTCATTCCGAAAATCTAAAAATCTAAATAATAAATAGTTGTAGTTCATACTAGCACCTTTATCTTTTTCTGATGGACATTTTTATCATTTACAAGTAGCTAAAATAACTTGTAGCTATTACTATTAATTAAATTGAAACATACCTATATTTGATCATCGTCAGTTTTTTTTTTAAATATTTTAGATTCAAAACAAGTAATGAGAGTTCAATAGTCCATGACATTATAATATAATATTTTGTAAATTGTGTAGGTATACCTAATTTATTTATTTGATGTATTGTATTACAGGAAATCGTTATGATAACACTATTAAAAAAAGTAGGTCAGCGCATTTCGGTGGTGGATGTTTGTCCATCGTCCCTTCGGTCCTCGGGACAGAATAGTGTAATTTTACTGTAGGTATTCGATTGAATGCAATGATTGCATTCGATAAAAAACGATTTTGAGGAGACGAGGGGATCTTTTTTATTTAATTTTATTCGTTTATATGATAAAAAACAAAGCCGTAATTAGTCGTCCGTAATTATTTAATATTAGAAAATCGTGATATCGTACGGTTTTTTCCTTTAACCGCTTTTATTTCGAGTACCGTTTCGAAAATCCAAAAATAACCTTTTTAAAGTACCAGCTCAAGAACATTACCTTTAAAAAAATATGCTATACTTGTACTTTTGAGCAAGTTTAGGGGGAGAAAAAGTGTTAACAGAATAAAAAAGAAATAAACATCATTGTAAAACCAATCCATTCCCCGCTCCGCTCAGAATCTAATACATTAAAAAAAATAAAAGGCATTTTACCTTCTTTTTAGTATGTTGTACGTCATAATTCTATTACTAGAATGGTATGTTAATTAATACTGATACGATGCAATTTATAGAAATAAAAATAAAAATATTTTTATCAGTATTATTTTATTACGTAAAAGTATATTAAAGTGTTTGAGATAAAGTACTTAATATAGATTATAGACTATACTCTTTATATTTTAGAAGAATATAATAATAGTATAATTATTACGTTATTTAATTAGTATAGATTTCAAATCTCACTGTCAACTTTGAAATAAGTTAACATAGAAATAAAAATAAAAATTGCAACTAGAATTACTGTGTTTATAACAAGATAAATTTGCTGTGTAACAAACGATTGTTTAAAAAAAAAAAAAAAAATGATTTTTCTACCACTCTGTACAACATTTGTACATTTTATCTCAATATGAACTCTTGATATTTAATTAAATTATCCATAAAATAAACAGTAAGTAGGTACATACATAATATTATATAAGGTTATACTTCAAAATTAAACGTTTCATTTAGGTACCGTCTACTATCTAGTCAACGTAGTAGGTACATGACTATACAATTACGTAGTTCAATACATTTTCATTTGAAATAATTATTAGTGATTTTACTTTTGTAAAGTACATAATATTTTAATTTATAAATACAACATAATTTAGGTTTATACTATTTTATAAATAATAAAATAAATAGTATACCTATAAGTAAACCTTTACTACGGGGTATTCAATATTCGCATTAATAAAAATTATTAAAAGTAGAATTTTTTTTTTATAAATAAAATCAAAATGAGCCGAATGAAGACGTTATGTGCTATGGAATCATTGGTAGAAGATGTTCCACAAATAAATTTCATCATCTGCCCAGCTCTGATTGATGACTGCGATCAAATCTACGAATTAGTTCAAGTAAGATAGTTTACTTATTATTTCATATTTAATCAATAATATTATAATGAAATTCTAATGATTAATAATCGATATTTTTAAGAGTCTATCTATTTTTATTTATTATTTATAAAGTTAAACAAAATAGTGCACTAAAAATAAATAATTGAAATGTATAATATACATTTTAATATATAAATGTATTATTTTAAAAATAAGTTATTAATTAGTTTAGTTTGTATTTTTGTTAAGTTCAAAATACTAAATTGTAACTAGTGATCTGTACAATATATCGAGTTATAAAGAATACTTTTAATAAGAATTTGATTAATTAAATAAAATATCATTGAAAAAAATATTTAAAATAATACTTAATTATCATATAGGTACATTAAAAACAATTTTCTCTTGATAAAATCTCAATATATACCTACTATAGATAGAAATTTTGATTAATATAGTATAAGACAAGTATATAAGACACAAATTTAACATACAATAGTATCTAATGCAATAGTATTTAAAAATTACTTAATTTAAGAAAGAAAAAAAGTATCTAAATACCAATATTTAAATATTTATACTCCAATAATTTCATAGTATATGCCTATAGCTTGTGTTACATCACAGTTGGAAATAATATTTGTTTGTTTGGTTCAATTCTAAAACAAATATGGTTATTAATTACTTGCCATTCGCATCTTTACCATATCAAATTAATGCAATCATTAACATCGAAGGGAAAATTGACTTCATAAAACACTTCGAAGTTGGATAAACATTTTTAATGATAACATTTAAAATGCAAGTGAAAGTCATTCCAAATGTCTTCGTATAGTCGTATATCATCAGTCACGTCTATCCATGATTAGGTCACTAACTGGATTCGCAACCCCACCCATATACATATAGGAGGTGTCAAGATGATTATTTTAAAAGTTACCTACTCATATTTTTTTATTATTTTTTTTTTTTTTTTTGTTAATTATTTTTTTCACAAACCTAGCACTAATATTATGAAGTCATTAAATAGTTAAAATAACATTTTAAAAAAAAATTATTCTTTTACAGTTTTTATCAGTACTTTTTTGAATACCTAGCAGAATAGAATTTTAATTTTATACTTTGAGTCAAACTTTTTTTTCGATAATTTCAATTCATAAAAGTCTTAATAAAATTTCGGACGAATTGGTAGGTTATTAGTTAAATGTATAATATTATGTATATAAACAACATTTGGTATAGCTAGTATAATATTATGATAAAAAGTTAGGTGCCTATACAATATATAAATACTTATAATTCAAATATTATTAATATATAAATATAATTCCGTTGTATTGCTATAATCTGTGCATCGATAATGAAAAGCCGCCAAATTATATTAATACATCCAAGAAAATTGAACTTAGTCCCTCAGGTTATTAGGCCAATAAACCGGATTCGAATTATTGGCATTTGACACGACGCACGTGTACGGTGGAATACCTGTTGAAGCTCACGTGAAAAACCTATTATTGTATAGGTTTTCTCTATATAATAGGTAGATAATAAAATATACGTAGACACCTATCTTGCCTATGATGTACAAGTTAACTAAATATAAATTATAATTGCACAATGCCTATACATTTGTGGAGTGATTGTGTGAATGCACGACTACAACACGTGTTGCCTACAACTACCGACTTATCGGCTACCGCGGCCAAACATGATATGTTGATCACGCGTAGAAATAACCGCAATAACGGCCAAGTCCAACATAATATAATAATAATTAATAATAATCCGTAACATAATTGTTATGAAGGGAGGTATATTTTCTCTGGCATATAGTAACGTAAATGCCAAAACACATCCCAGAATGCACATTAAGTAGGTACCTAATTCCAATAGTCTGCTATTGTTGACTTAAAAATATTAGAATGAATTGACTTAATGTACCTACCTAATACTTAAAGAAAAAACATTATCTTTGTTCCCTCGTTGGTTTTATGTTTTTAAACATAAGTTTAAATACCTTACATTATAGTTATATCTCCCACCCTATCCGTATATTATACATCAATAAAATATGCCAAAAACAAAATTATTATCAGTTATCGAGGTAGGAGAAATAAAAATAATTAACCGTAAATGATAATTATTGTTAATGAAATTATAGTTTATTAATTAGGATACTTTTTTAATTTTAATAGTTATAGTTACGAATATGTAAAATTAATTTTTTTATCTAAAATTATAAAAGCTCATTACTCGCTTAAGAATTAAAACAATATATAATGTTCTTAACTTTAAGCTTAATAATAATTAATAGGTCAATCCATTTCAATATTATTATACTAACAACGCAAAATTGGTACAGCTGTACGCACAGCCATTGTTGTCTACATGTAAAACTACTGTAGGTATAACCTGACTACTAAGACACTATATGTGGGTATGATGTCCTAAGAGGACTTGTCATCTGTATACATTTTTTTTTCTGTCATGTATACACACGCAAAATTATATAATAAAGACTAATAAACTATTTCCATATATCAGGGCATGATAATGTAGAGCTATATCCCACATGAATTTTGTGTTTTCTTTTTTTAAATTTCATAAAAAATTTTGTTCATAAAATCTTAAAAGTATAATATTGTTATTTGCATTCATAAAAAAATACATATATGTATATGTATACTTAGATATTTCCTTATACATATTTTATTACATACTCCACATATTATAAAAATGTATAATACATTCATACACAAGTATTAGTATACAAATATAATATGTAGTATAACTACAACAATATCACATTAATATTAACTATCTCAGCTACAAATTCGTCAGAAGCCTCAATCTTAACCTCTGTATACAATTGTTACTACATTTTGTAAGACATTAAAGGTTTTAGGCTTTGTAATGCTACTTCCCAGAGAATTTCAAATTCAGACGTCTATTGAAGCGTTAATGTATTGTATATTATTTCGTCTAATTTTAGATTCTGAAGGGAGTGATGAATGCATTGCGTTTTATTTTTTCTGTTTATCAAACCATTTTGGAACAGTAAAAATGTTTCGATTTTCAAAAATGGAAATAGCTTAGTAACCTAATAATCATTGTTTTTGATATAATATTAGCTATTTAAGCTATTAAAAGAGTTACAGCTATTTAAAACTGTGACAAACATAAGGTTTTTGCATTTTCACCTTTTAAAACAAGCTGTATATTTAGACTATTATAAAACATTAATCAATTTTAGGATAAGTAATTCAACAAAGCTACTTTTTTGTGTCGTAAATTGTAATTCAATTAAAAATTAAAATTATACACTGTCGGCCAACAAACGTTCGACAAATATCCTTCCTTGTCTTGTCTTGTCTTATATTGGTAGAGAACATTTAAATTATCAAATCATCTCTAAGATAGAAGATATTATAATAGAAGTATGTCATCTATGACTAAATATCTATTTAATCATAATGCTATCATTATATTATCAAAATTTCAATACACGCGAGATCGAAACGGTCGGTATCAGTCAAAATCACCATAATTAGGTACCCGTTTATGAAAGTAGGTAATATATTATTATAAAGTACCTAGATCACGAAATAAGAATACCATTTAATAAATAATAATAATTTATAAGTACGGTGCACTGATGATAAAAAAAGACTCGTTGATGGGTGTTTGATCATAGCCCAACTATACCTATTTATAACTATAATACCTACCTAGCCTAACCTAACCTAACCTACCTACACTAAATGTTATAAATGTATAATCTAGCGCGACAGTATTCCTATTGCAAATACAACTTTTAATCTCAAAATACGAACTGTTACAACAATAATACGTTCAGCACCAAGTTCAAGTGGTTTATTATGTTACATTATTCACTTTAACTATATAGAGTAGTATAAATATAAACGTAAAAAAAATGTATTATTATTAAACGCTATCTTATCGGGTCTCTTGGAATGTATGAGTGGTTCTGCGTGATTTCTGCACAAACCGATCAACAAAATTGTATTTACTTAATAATAATAAATTAATAAATCAATGACTTTTCATTTACATTTAATAATTAAATAGAGTATAATATTTAATGTTATTACCTATCTTAATTTCTAAAAAATACGTAATTGGATAATTGTTTTTTGTATTTTAGGAATACTATTCCGAATATGGTATACCAAGCAGCAGACAATTGAACAAAGACAGTGAGTGATATTTTAATTAATACTAAAATACATAGATAGGTATCACAGCTTTAGATATAATGGTTGCGTAACAAAAGGAAGAAAAGTGATTTCCGAATGTTCTTCATCAAACACCAAGATCATAGAGCTCTCCCTGCGGATTTATATAATAGCTAACAAAAATGTATAGTGGTAATTATTTTTAGTAGAATTTTAAAATTAAATATTTATATAATCAAGTATTAAAACTATTAAGCTTTATAAACGTCCTGTAGAATTTAAAACACTGTCCTGCAGCTGAAACCATACCATATATAATATTATCTGTTTTATAGAATATATAATATGCGATATATTATGATATAATACTATCTAAAGCTATAGTAGGAGTAGATTTTCGATACGATAAAATATAAACAACATATTATATTTAACAACAGTTGCAGGAGTATACCGTGATAAAAGATAATTAGGAGTATATTTTAGAATAATTTATCAAAATTTATTAAAGGATCCTATCTAAGAATAATAACTTGAGAAATTCCTGATCCAACAATTTCTATCCTACAAAAAAAAAAATGTCTTAAAAATTAGTTTTAAGTCAATCCAAATATTATGATCTCTATTAAATAATAATATTACAATACCTTTATTTAGTGGAACACTGACAGTAATATTAATAGTGATTTAATGGAAGTGAAAAATGAGATAAATAAAAAATAGATTATGTATATAAAGTTATAAAGATTATACAGTAACTTACCTTAGGTTAGGTTAGATTAACCTAACCTTACCTGTAACTAACCTTACAGACTGTAAGTCAATACTGTATATTGAATTCTAATCCATTTTTTTTAAATTTCTTCATATAACTAAAGAAAAAAATAAATGCTTTTAATAAGTACGAAATAAAACCATTTTCTATCATCACAAAATTAAAAAAAAAAACTAATAATGATGACGTAAGTATTAATACCTTAATGTATAAGCGTGATAATATTATATTAAATGATGAATGAAAACTTTGAAAAATATTTTAATGCTTATTCAGAATTACCTACATCGATCATATGAGAAAGTGTGAAAGCAAAACTCTATAATTAATAATAGTGTAGGTATATTGCCACTATTGTAATATAAATTACATATGTTTTTGTAGCTTTCAGAAAGGACGGATTCGAATCTCAAAATCCAAGTTTCCAATGTTTCATAGCAAAAACTAGAAAAGAAGGTAATTATTTTTAATTAAAATTTTAAATTATATTTTGATATTTCATTTCTACTAACGAACTACATAGGATTGACGAAAGATAAACAAGTCGAAAGAGAAATTAAAACAATAATGATATAATGATTAGGTTGTAGGTAAAACTGGAGTTACAATTACAATTTTAGAGGGCTAAAGCCCTCAAAAAAACTGTAAATTAAAATAACCAAAGGAAGTCTCTCCCAATACAAACCACCATCATACAATAAATTATACATTTTAGATTCTGAGTGAAATAAAAAATGTACATATCGATTTTAAAAAAATGTGTTTTTTCATGTAAGAAACTCTATCACGAGCTAAGTAATATCGTACCTATAGAAATGGTCTACTAAATTTCTATACACCCACCAATATTATTATTATCTTAACAGGTTTATTTGTAATTAATTAAATACATGTATTTATACCTGTAACATAAAAATAACTAAACTAAAAACTATTTTAAAGTCAACTATTTTCGGCTTAGCCTACCCCTACCTAATCTAACCACTACAATAAGCAAATCACTTATTATGCAGATTTAAACCAAATTTTCTGGTCATATCTTAGATTTTCAGCAATATTTGTCCTACACCAGCCTCTATAAGACTCTGTTCCCTGCCATTCCTTTATTCACCAAAACTCTATTCTAATCTATCTATACATTCTTCTATCTCTCTTTTCCTCTCCTTTATATCTACACTCATATTCAAAGCCACTCTAACTTTCTTTGAGTAACCTCTTCTCATACTTCATAACATAATTAAATAATCTCAACCTATTCTCCCTCATTTTATTTATAATTGGTGCTGCCATTCCTAAACCATTAAACTACTCCATCTACCCTTAATGAATTCATTAATTCTAATTCTATCTTTCCTAATCAATCCATACATCCACTATAGCATTCTTATATTTGCTAAAGTGCTAAACTCACACTCTGTTCTGTTATATTGTTCATTGCTTAACATTTCAATCCATACAATACAACTGCTTTATAAAATCTATAATTTAATATCAACGGAATCTTCACGTCACACAAAATACCCTTATAGGTTTTATTCCACTTCATCCATTAAATATATATAGTCATGGGTAATCATAGAAAATACTAATAAAATATCCACAACACGGAACTGTACACATTACTTATTCAATGCTTATTTTTTTGTATAGAAGATGTTATTATCGGATTCGTACTGTGGTTTCGACCGTCTGAGAACACAACTGGCCAACCAGTGTTCCTCGAAGCACTGTACGTGTCCAAACCTTACCGACAGAAATACGTCGAACAAGCACTCTTTGAAAAAACTATTCAAATCTATTGAGTGGAGGTGGGCGAGATACCAATCGTCCTGTCGTCACTGTATCGTAACCATACTGATTATAGATCCATCGACGCGCCCAATGCAAAATCTTATACCTATCAATATCAATAATAATAACAATAATATTATTATCATCGTATAATTGTATGCTAGGTATTAAAAATCCGCTGCATTGTCAAAAAAACGCCAAATTTTGACAATTGCAAACTGAAGTGAATGAAAACAATAATTAATAATATTATATTATATTCATATTGTTATATTTGTTACGGACATTCGCCACGATAACGGAACTGCAGCGAATTATCCGGAGGTCGAAAGCGGAAATGAGTGTCCCCTTATAGGGCTCGTTGAGACGACCCAGACTGATCCCTTGTCACACGCCATGTTAAACAAAATACACCGTACCGCTTCGATACAATATTATCTATTTGTCTATAACGAATCTATCATTACAAAAATGACATTTTATTCTTTGGATTTTTTGGGGACCGCAACGAGCAGCTGTATCACTATGAAATTATTTCATTCACCTTCCACCAAAAGTGCACTGAGATCTGACTATCTGGTGACACTTTTTAAAATGGATACTTCCAACTCAGCTAGAATCACCTATCACGAAATGAACAAATTTAATTTATATTATCAAGGACTTACCTTTGGGAGCGGACGTATTTTTTTAATATCTTTAATAAACAATAATTATTTATTTATTCATAATAACGTTCCGAGACTAATGAAATTGAAGTCTTTAATACACGCTGTTGCTGTACTCGGTCCCCGCAACATCTTTTATTATTACATCGGTGAACCACGCCAATCATTGTCGACCTATAAAATCTCATATTTTTTAATTGTTGTTATTACTTATTGACTTATTGTGTTATTGATTTAAATCATAACTTGTAATATAAATACATAGATGAAATCGAATTGTTTTAATAGATTATTTTTTTTTTTTTAATACATTTTTTTCATCATTTTCACAGCCGGGGGGGGGGGGGTTATTTACTGATGGACTTATTATTAAGATATTTATTTTATCATTTATATCAATAGGTAAGCAATTTACTTTTGATGAAGTTGCCAATTTCGTATGAATTATGATTAATTTGAACGCTGCTTCCAACTGTGCAACTATTAAATGTTATTAACACCTTCTTTTAATCGTATTAAAAAAAAAACAAAACATTTCTAAATTATCTTGTGATAATTTATACAACAACAAGAAGTCTATAATATGTATCTTTATTAAATCATCATAATTTTGTTTCATATCAAATATTGATTATAGATACACAACTAAATAAGATACCTACCTAGGTACTAACTGACTTCAGAATAAATTATTTTATATTGTTGCATTATTTAAGTTAATAGATTTCTTATTTTTATATATTTACTTATTTAAAATGAAATATTGTTCTTTGGCTCTTAGCTCAAAAACGTTCTTGTATTTAACTTGCCAAGAAAATGTTCAGATATTTAATATTAGATAATATTTAAAGATATTTAATTTACACAAATATTGTTAATTCAAAGCCATCATATTCATTAAAATTATATTTTTTTTTTTTAGCTTAATTCTAATTAACTTGTTACACTGCCTTCTATAACTAAATGTTTATTAGGTAAGGTTAGATTACAAAATGAGTTATTTGTTAGTTACTAATTTTTTACTGACATGTAATCCATTTTTATCTTTCATGTTCACTAAATGTTGAAAATAGTCATTTTATAAGACTATGTACCACTTTCATCAAACTCACAATATGTTTCTATAAGCTTTTTAGCATTATAATATGTGGAATATAACATGAATCTAATAAAATATAAACTATTTTTTTTTTGTAACAGTGTAACTAAAATATGGCTTTAAATATAAAATTACTGATAACTAATTTACTTTTTAAATATCGCCCAGCACTATCAAATATCAGTAATTTTTCACTATTGCACATGTATCATGAACTTGAAATAAATATGTATTCACCATATTTGCTTTGTCTTCAGTTGTAACATCATTTATTAAAAAATATGAGATTTGAACCTTTTAATTTGAATTTAAAGTAATCACATAAAAGTTTAGTTTTTTTAACTTTAGACATCACTTTCACCAATTCTTGTTCCATAATCTACATGAATTGAAAGCTATTACAAATTATTTATAATGTATATTTTCTTTAATATACATCTCATCCATTAAAAGTCCACTAACTAGTTTAATTTTTATTTTCATTTCTATTTTGCACGTGCTAATTGAGCTACAAACTCCTTCTTAGAGCTATTAATCCAATACATGTTTCAATTGTTATAAACATATCATGACTTTCAATTGATGGTAGCCAGTAGAATTACATCTGTTTTGCACATGAAAAGTGAACAAGGTGAAATATGTTAACATTTTTTGATACTGAAAAAAATTATATAGAAGCCAGACTTAGTTTTGAAGTAATAATTGTACAATTTTTTTACAAATATATATCTGTAGTTCAAATATAGAACAATATAAAAATGACACTCAATCAGTTGATAAGTTTTTCGTTTACCATTATCCAAAGTCTAAACATCTGAGAAATATGGCAATGAGCTTGGATTCTAACCTTAGGTGATAATTCGTTTATTTATCTAAGTTACAGATACATTTATTGCTATCATGTTCAAAGCCACAAACACTTGACTATGCCAAAACATAGTGTCATAGACCTGATTCAAAAAATATTAGTACTAAAATTATTAAATATAAATTAAAAGAATAAAAACTTAGAAATAGTTTACATGGTAGTATACAACAAATAATTATTTTTCCAACCATTCAATTCATTTATTAAATGTACCAGCTTAAGACAGTAAGTTATAATGTTAAAAGTGATCAAGTGTAAATTTATACTTATATACATATTTTAATTGCTATAACATCATATTTATTATATATTCCCACTTGATCACTTTTTGCTAGTTAGTAATGCTATGATATAGTTATGAAGAAATCAATCAAGTGAACAAATAAAATAATTGTTAAGTTACATAAGAAGTTTTAAATTTTAAAATTAAATTATAAAAGTGTACACTTGATTGCTTTTTGCATAACAACAACAATATTTTAATTTATTCTATTCAGTTAATTAATAATGTAGGTAAATTTACCTTAAGAATTTTGAAATTATTAAGGCAATTTTTTCACCTTAAGTAATGCTATGTAAATACGTTATTTTAAAACATTGTTGTCTGTACACATATTGGTATTTGTTTCAATTTATCTTATTTTTATTAGGATTGTTTAAATCATCTTCTTCAAAATCTTTCTAATAACTTTCTTTTTCTGTAATAGAAATAAAATTTATTATCTTATAATGTATTAACTATTAATATATGATTGAAGTATAGATGTTTATTCCAGCGATAAAATTACAAAATATAATACTTAATTATAATTTCTAATTTCTAATAGAACAATATTCATCTCTCAGATTTTTATTTATAGATTTCTTCAGCTTAAACATTATGCAAGTTAAATATATATATGTACATGTAGAGATTTTATAATTACATCATAAGAGTTATAGGTAATAGAATTTCCTTTTTTCAGCATTCATCAGACTACAAAGATGAAAATATTTGAGAACGTAATTTGTTTGGTTAGATATAATATTATGATAATGAAGTATCATTTATAACAAAATAAAATAATGTACTGAGTACTGACTTCTAGTTAGTACCTCGTCTATTATAACTTAAATTTCTTAGTCAAATGCTTTAGATTGTGCTGATGGAAATAAACATGATCAAAAACCTAATTTATGTTAAATTGAATAAGTATTATACTTATACTGTATGTATGCATTTGTAACAGAATATGTATTAACTACTACTTTTTGAAAGCTGATTCACTCAGCATTTGGCTGGGCAGCCACTAGAATAAAGGAAAGTGGTGTTCGACGTTGGTAGGGATAGGTGACCAATAAATATAAATAATAGCACGTCGTATATAAATGACAATAATATATTATAAGGCACGAAAAATGTGCATATGCTGGCCAGGAAAACGTCTTTCCCCGTGAGCAACTCAAAATAATAATAAACAATAAATATCACATAATGATAGGGCAATACTTAGATCATATACTATGGATGGAGCCATTTCCCGATATATTGAAGCACATATAAACGACAAGTCTCTGACATAGATGTATGATGTGCGCATGCGCGAAGCAAACCGTCGCATATTTAGTTGCTGACCGCTGATTGATATTTAAAACATCGCGCGTGTTTCAAAATAAATATGCGACGGGTTTCTTCGCGCATGCGTATATCAAGCATCAATGTCAGAGACTTGTCGCTTATATGTGCTTCAAATTGAGTACACAGTCGAGATGGGCATGGCTCCATCCATAGTATATGATCTAAGGGGCAATAACAACAATTTACAATAATAATGATAATTTGATTACCGGCCGGCACATGCGCCGCGGTGGGGTGGTGTATCGGCGGCGGCGACTGGAACAGCTGTTGCGATGGTGCTGTGACACGCAGGTGGACGGGAAGCGGGGGCTGTTGGCGGCGGCGAATGACCGATTACGTGATATGCAAATTACATAATCACGGCACTGAAGTAGCGTCGCACGACGGATACACACACAATAATAATAATAATGAACGATGTATCGGGTACGAAGTATAGCCCGTCGGAATCAGACGACTGGGATGTACCGACACGGATAAATAAATAAGAATATGTGCGCGAATATCGGCGACACCCACGCGACGGCACCGAATAACGGAATAACGGCCGGACGCGATACACGCACGGTCCGCTCAAGTCGAGCGTACGAAAAACTACAACTAAACTTTAGTCGCCGGCGGCGACTTGGCCGAAGCCCGGTGTCCGCTGGCCGCGCGACGCGGTGTTCCGCGGACCGGTTGCCAAATGTTGCGCTGGAAGCGGCGGGAAGTTCAAACACTATCAATAAATAAATAATAATAAACCTTGGGTTATGACCACGGCTATTATAGATACTGTGGTTTTTAATTTGTTAATTGTTTATAGATTTTACATCCTTTATAATTTGCAGGATGATTTTCATTGCAGTTTACGCATGTCGGTGGGCTATTTAAATCTTTAGTACACTCCGAGTAGTGGTGTTGTTCTGGGCATTTAACGCATCTAGGAGGTAGTTTACAGAAATTTTTTGTATGATTAAAACGTTGGCAATTTTGACATTGAGGAATGGAGTTATCGGTTTTTCTATTTTCTACCGTAATTATGCACTGAAGAAGACGATCTAGTGAAAAAAAATTTTTTTCTGATTTATCAAGGATAACGGCGACGATTGGAATTGGTGATTTATGACGGTTTTGTAGACGGGTAACAGACGTGACATTAAATTTTAGATTAGATAATTCCTCGAAGATTTCTGCTTCAGATATCGATGTTGGTAGATTTCTTATTATTATGGAAATATTTCTATCTTCCGGAAGTTGGTATGTATGATATTTAATATTGTTTTCGGAGAAATATTTTGTAACAGAACGATAGTCGTCGACGGTAGATAGGTTCAGTTTTAAAAATATATTTTTATTATGGAAGTTGAAATCCGCAGTTATAACTGGCGAGATTTTGTCTAGAAAAGCAATATAATCGTTGATTTCGTAAATATATAACGGAGGAATTTTTTGCTTTACCTCTACTATGTCCATATCAGTAATTTCTGCGTTGACGTCATCTGTATCATTAACATTTGAGAGTGGAGCATATCTATTTTTGCTGACATGCTGTGGAGAGAGGGCGACACTGCTGGAGCGTTTGTGTTGTCCTGTGTTGGGCCTGGTATTTGACAATTTAACATGCTTGCGATGCACCATACAGTGAACTTTGTATTTACGCACGACAGTTAGATAAGCGAGCGTCGAGCGATACAAATAAAACACGACCGGTTGCGATAAACGTCGCACGAAGACTGAATTTATGGCTCACACACGAGTAATATTTTTGTTAGTTAAAAATCTTGCAATTTATATGATTTCTTAAATTAATATCTTAATCACTTATGTCTTATAGAGATTTTAATTGTTTTCAGTTAAGTAAAATAAATGTGGGTAATGCATGGTTTAGAATCTAAATTTTAAATGCTTCAGTGTAAAACTCAAAATATTTTATTTAAAATAATGATAAAAAAACTAATTAGTTTGATAATTACGTACAGAAAATAATTGTAAATACATAATATAATAAGAATTACTACACATGTTTTATTATATGTAATTATAAAAATACAATTTATTGTTATGTAAAAAAGTAAATTACGGAGTGTGTTCTTATGTTTTAAGAATGAATTGTTTTTTCGAATAAGTTCATATTATACATTTATAACTGAATTAAAATTTCGTTGATACTGTATCAGTAATATTGCGATACATTTTCAAAATATTCATTAAATAATTATTCAGTCTACCTGTTTTATATTAATCCTATATTCCCATCCCAGTTAAATTTCATTAAATGATTCTTTTTTTGTATTGTTACTCTATAATAATTTTAATTAGAAACGAGTGTTATTATTACCTAATGGCATTATAAACTAAACTTGTGACCCACTATCTAATAAAATTCTGATCTGATGCATAGCACCTGTGTTATCTTGTACCCGAATAACAGCAGTCCCTAATACAACAGTTGTTTGTGTTGATATAGTACCTGCAAACACAGTATTATTTCCAACTGGTTTGGACGTACTGGCCTGAACATTTGTATTTTCCTTCTGTGTCACTTCACTATTGTTTTTTACATCAAAACTTTCCAGATGTAACAGTGTGTTATGACGACCTTCACATTTCTTGCATGTAAAACCGGCAGTACAAGAGCTGGCATTATGTCCAGGTTTTAAGCATATAAAACATAAACTGTTGTCACTCACAAACTTACGCCGCGCCGTATTTGGTTTGCGCTTAAATGAGAAACAACGATGAATTTGATGTTCATGTTGACAGAATGGACACTTTGATGCAGTAGATGAAGTTGAAATTGTCAATGAAGTTTTGCCAGGAGGCCCACCTTTTGTCTTCTTACTATTACCTTTAAAGGTGTTATCCTGTTTTTCGTTAGTTCCAACCGAGGTTCCAACATTTTCTAAGATTTTGCATCTCTTTTCTACAAATTTTAATAGCATATCTAAACTAGGTACTTCATTTTGTTCGATGCTAGCTTCAAAAAGTCTCCTGGTCTCTGTATCAATTACTCGGGCCCCGATGTGAAACAAGATAAAACCAGCCAAATCTTGAACACCAAGTGCTTTAATAGCCGAGACATTTTCGGTAAATACGTGAACAAATGAAGATAGTGACGACAATGATTCTTTCTTCAAAGGCACAAATGAAAATAGTTTATCAATATGTGCAGAAGCTATTAACCGTTGATTCTCAAATGATTGTTTTAATGCGTCCCAAGCTATGACATAATTATCAGCCGTCAACGGAATGGCTTTCACTACTGCTAGCGCTGGACCGGACAAGCTTAGAATTAAAAAATGATAACGTTGAATGTTGGAAATATCAGGGTTGTCATGAACTAGTGATTGAAACATGTCCCGAAATGATACCCAATCAAGTACATTACCATCAAATTTTGGTAATTCAATTTTTGGGAGCACAACAGGCTGAGCTATTTTTCTTGCACCAGTAGAAACATTATTAGTAGCAACAACATTAACCGAAGCGTTATGGAAGCCAGTAGCAATGAGTTGAATATTTGCACATATCTCTTCCATAGCGTCAGTGACTTCAGAATCAACCGTTTCAAACTCGCCTACATTATCCGAATCAACAAGAGCATTTAATACTGCTTGCTGTGCTAACTCAAATTGATCAGTGAACCGTTTCAATGACAAGTAATGAGCTTCAAACAATGCGCGAAGTTCGACATTTATTTTAGCTTCCTCGCCTATAGTATTTATTTTCTTAATTGACCGTAACGATGCATCCCGCGATGCACGAGCACGAATTAACGACCGTTTATTTTCAACATTGTCCGAGTCTTGACGCTTAGGCCTTCCCATATTAACCGATTTTTAAGGAATAAAAGAGCAAGCAAGACAAGACGGAGAAATTAATTAATTAAAAATTACATAAAATTATCCGGCTCGAAGGACCAAAAATGTAGATGTGTGTACTTAAATAATGACAAACATATATACAACCAAACAGTAGGAGTAATAATATTTAATTAAAAAAATAACACCTGATTGTTGTAATAAAATATTAATTGTGGACTGTATTAAAATAGTATATCAGTACATCACATACCCGGAATACATATTATATTTAAATAAAATGACAACTTATATGGGGAGTAGGCGCCCACCTAATATATAAAATCAAAAAATGTATTATAATAATACTAAAATGAACAAAATCAGTGGTAATATAATAATAATGAAAATAAATAATAATAAAACTGATTATAGTATCAACAAAACAAAATGATAATACAAAGATATAAAATATCGCGTATCACATGTGTGATAACGCGTTACCGTGAACATGTCGCCGATTGAACCATCATCATCAGCTTCTAAAGGCAGTGCCTTGTCGGTGTAACCATTCTTGTCTGTCCCATGCCATTCTCTTCAATTGTTGGTAGGAGGAGCAGCCCATGAGATGATTCAGGTCTTCAAAATAAGATTTTCTTGGACGTCCTCGTGATCGTTTGCTTGCTATTTTTCCTTCAAAAATGTTGGTGATGAAGTCATTGTGTCTCAGCAAATGTCCCACTAGTTTGACTTTTCTCTTCATTATTGATGTCCACATGCTTCTTGTTTCACCTATTTCTTCTAGTATTGTCTCATTTCTTTTCCGCTCTATCCATCTTGTTCTTGTCATTCTTCGCCATAACCACATTTCCATTGCTTCAAGTCTATCTCTTTCATACTTCCCAATCGTCCATGTCTCACATCCATACAACAGTAAACTCCAGATGTACGTTCTAATAACGGATTGAACGGATTGAATAACTAATTGAACCATAACCTCTCAAAATGGACGATATGCTGTTGACCGCCAAGATCCGCAACCCACGTGCATATGCTTGACTTCAATAGACAAAATAAACAATTCGAAAGTCAAAAAAAACGGCCCGATGCACTGTCGAATAAAATAACAAAAAAATAATACGCAGTACCGTTAATTTACCGATGCCCGGTGCACCATAAATTCACAAAAAAAGGTAATGACAAACCGCACACCGCCCGCGCTGGTGTCTAACACGCTTTGCATCCGTGTGCACGACGAATAACGATGGTCTCAATACCGTTACGGAATTGAGAGCCACCATCAAACATGAATCGCCCGCCTCACATACGCCTTGAGCACAATTACGTAAACAAAACAACAAATTCTATGCCAACGATGGCAAGTAATAAAAAAAAAAAGGCGACGATCGGAATCGGAATCGCGACGACACTTCGAACGAGAATAGCCCGTAAAAACCAGCGCGATAGGCAGTCGCACGCAGGCGAACTGCGCAGGCGTGCTAGCAACCGGATCAAAATTAATTATTACTAAACAATTAGCTGGTGCGATCTGACGGTATTTGGTCCGAACAAATACACTGCATTAAGATTAAAATTTTTTTTCCATATTTTGTAAACATTTTAACTCTAAACATCTTTTTTAGTATGGCAAATCCATTAGGTTAGTTTATTTAAATATTAGTAAATAATATATAAGTATATTTTAAGTTATCCTCAAATAAAACATTTAACATAATTTATAATTATTAATATTTATTTAATTTATAATTAATAATTATTTTTTTTGTTTAATGCATAAATTATTATAATATTTTTAATTTATAAAAAAAAACTTTATTTTAGAAAACACAAATTATGTTCAGGACCAGCATCAGCACCAACAACTTGCTCCATTATCTCAGTCCATTCGTGGCATTCGTGGGCGATCAACAGTCTTCATTGATGAATTAGGATTTAATTACTACCAACATTCCATCAGGAGAGAAATTCGGTAAAACATAATAAATATACTATATTTATGGTTGTATAATTTATTACATTTTTTAATTAATATATTTGTATTTAAAATTTAGATACTTGACATGTGTAAATCGGCGTTATGGTTGTCCAGTGTCGGCAAATATGAATATTGGAGATGGGTCTCCAATACATATTTCTAACAACTATGCCCATCATAATCATGAACCTGCACCACGGTACACAGTAGCCCATCGAAATATGATTAATCGTTTACGGGAAAGGGCTACAACGGAGAATACTGTTGCGCAGACAATTGTTGATGAAGAGATGCTTCTGTAAGATTTTTAAAAAATATAATATGTGAAAATTTATGTTGTTTATTATTATACTTATATTATTATTATTATTATGAGTAGATATCCTGTAGCAGAAATGGATTTAGGGAGACCAGCAGCTGTACGAATTATTGCAAGAGCTAGGCGCAGAGTAGGACCACCAATTCCCGAAACACTGAGGGCTTGGGCAGATGTGTTGAGGTCAGAAGAATGGGGACCAAGACTAAACAACATTAATTTTAATGGGTCTCTTGTTCCATTTTTCCAAGGCCCATTAGAAATATTGAACAACGACAATTCAATTCAATTTGTAGGCATAGTGTTTGGAAATATTGGTTTTTTGCGCGAGATTGGTGTACATTTTCGAAGTGTTAATACAATATGTATGGATGGCACTTTTCAAGTACGACCAAGAGAACCAGCCGACATAAACCAAATATTTACCATTCATATTATTATCAACAATGTGGTTAGTTCTATAAAAGTTATAAATACACTGAAATATTATGTTATATCTATAGTGAATCGTTTTTTTAAGGCAATTCCAATAGTGCACGCGTTATTAGTTAACCGCCAAACTGAAACATACTGCAGATTGTTGCAGTTTTTAAGACAAGAGCTTCACCTAAACCTGGATTATAATAACATTCAAGTTATTAATGATTATGAGCAGGGACTCAGAAATGCCATAACCCGGGTGCTTCCAGAAGCAAACAATTCGGGATGCTGGTTCCATTTTATTCAAGTACTGAAACAATATAAATTAATGTTTAATCCCGTGTTTAATAATTTGAAAGGTTGATTGAAATATTTAAAAATGTATTAATTTTTTAGGCCATAATTCGATTTGTAAGAACGCATAATTTAACACAGATATGCACAACAAATGAAAATGCTCGGCGTATTTTGCGAATGGTACCTATCAAATATCTTAAAATTTAATTAATTGAAACATTAAATTTACAAAATATAAATTTTGTTAGATTAGGATACCTTAAACATTCAGAACATATTTATTCTTTCTTTCTTTTTATAATTTTATATCTATATCTATGCAATAGTTTTACTTAATTATTACCTAAATTTACATATTTGCTGTAGTTGATGGCGTTACCTCACTTGCCTGGGAATGAAATTATGTTTCATGAAAATGTATATTCAATACAATTGGGATTTAGATTTATACAAGACTTAGGTAAGTTAACTAGGTGCATAGTGTTAATAGGTAAATAGTGTTAAGTTCAGTTTATTCATTTTTCTATTTCAGTCGCAGACTACAATCTTGAAATGGATCTGGCAACATTAATGACTTATTTTGAGCGCTTTTGGATGGATCAAGTAACTCCACTGAGATTTACTGTATACAGGCTTCAACATAGGACTAACAATTTTATTGAGTCATACCATTCTTCGCTCTTACGGCTCATGGGACAACGTCCACAATTATATAGATTTTATGGTAATTTCTTTTATTAAATACTCAAATTTTGAAAAGTAATAATACTCTGCCTTGGTTTATATGTTTACAGATAATTTAAGAGCAATAGAACTTAGAGCAAGAAATGACTTTACTAGAGCATTAAATGGTCAAAGAGTAAGAATAATTGTTATTGCTTATTGTTAATAAATCTATTCAAGTATTGATTGAATTATAAAAGAGACGTATTTTTATGAACACATTTTTTAGGTAAGACAATCAGATTATAGGACAAACAACACAACCATAAATAATGCGTGGTTTAATGTGGAAAATGGGAGGTACACGTTGGAAGACTTTTTAAGGAACGTTTCTTATACTCCAGAACGGATACTCAGAAATGAATTGGGAGAGCCAAATTTTGAGCCACGTGAGTGTTTCTGAAATATAATAAATATACTAAAAATATTTTGATGTAATTAACTGTTTTGAAAAAATAATGCTTACTTAAACTTTATAGGACCCGCTGCTAATGTTCAACCACTACCACCACCACAACCTCTTCAACCACTAATATTGGGCCCTCTACGTCCGCCTTCACCACTCCCAGTTTTGCCAGTTCAAAACAAGGCCATACATATTCGTGGAAGAGGTAGAATTAATCGCTAACTACATCAACCTTATCCATTTGCTAAAAACATATTTTAATACATCTTATAAGAAAACGACACTAAAACAGTAGGTGTTGTCTTTGTCTTACAAACACATATCATAACAAATTGTACATTCTAAATAATCCATCCAACTCTATTATATTTAATATAAGTGAACTGACATATTACCAAATTTAGAATATTATTGGGTGAAGTTTATAATTTTTTTTTCATATTTTAATTTTAAAGCAAAATATGAGCATTTTAAAATGATCATAACTAGCTCTAAAATTAAAATATATAGAATAAAACTTATTAGATTTAATAGATAATATTCTTACTTCTAAATTTGATAATAGGTCAATTCTCTCTAATATTAAAAAAATAATAGAGTTAGATGGATTATTTAGAACGTACAATTTGTTATGGTATGTGTTTGTGAGATAGAGATAACACATGCAGGTATAGCATACTCCTAAGGCAATAAATCAAAGACTTAATATAATACATTTAGTTCTTGTAAAAATGTACAATTAATTATATTATAAATACATTTATAGGAAATAGGGGAAGAGCAAATATAAGACGAGGTCGAATAAATGGTCGTGGAGTTGCAGAAGCTTGGGCAGAGTTTTATCGTGATCTAAACAATGGTAAAATTTAAAAAAAAAATGGCTATATGTGTACTGCTTTTCTGTACAGTAGGTTATAAGTGGTTCACTGTAATAGAAGTTATTAAATTTGAATTCAATAATTGAATTTGTATATTATACCCTATAATTATTAGTCAAATTAAAAATCTCTAAATTCTACATATTTAAATGAATATATATTCGTTTTGGCAGAAAATATTATTTAATGCATGCATTTTTGATTTCATGAAAATTAAAACTTTAGACACTAGTAAAAAAGATTTCAATTGACTTAAACTCGATTTCTTTAATAATTATTGTAAAAAAACTTATGTACAACCTTGTATTCAATTTTCAATAATTAGCTTTTAATACAACATTGTTAATATATTTTCTTATTTTTGACCTCCATAATGCACTAAGAATATTCAATTTAGTACTGGAAACCAAAGTTGAAAATCGAAGCATTATCTCGACTGTTTATCATGTACACAGACACAAATAATAATAATAATAATAATAAGATATCATTGTAAAATTAATACATTCATCGGGGCGATCATAATCTAAAATTCAGTTACTAAAATAATACAAATTATAGTTCTAACACAAGTTAAATATATTTATATTTTAAAATAATTTCAGAACCAGTACTAGAACCACAATCAGATCAAGAAATTATAGAAAATCCAAGTAAGATATAACAAATTAACAACAGTAATGTTTGGGACACACATCACATTTTTTCCCATAATAATATAAGTACTGAATATACAAATATCTAAATTAGTTAAAACTTTAAAATACAATTTTCAAATTCTGAGCTTAAGCTATATAATATATATTTTTTGTATTTACACATTTTTTTCTGAAGCATAATATGATTCAATCTCCAAAGGGTATCTAAAATTTAGAATATAATATTATATAGTTGGTACTTTTGAGAATCCAGTGTCTTAAATTCCCAGTTATTATTTTAAATTATTTTTAAAAAAACTATTATTAGACAAATAGGAATTTTTACACAACATTGATTTTTTACAAATTTTATTTAATAATTTAGTAATTTAGTACATTTTTATTGAAAAAATAAGTTTATCTAAAATAATAGTTATTACTATATCTATAAACTTAGAAATGATTTAAAATTTTCGTTTGAGTAATAATAACACAATACACAAATAAAGTTTTTATATTTTAAAAATAAAAACAAGTTCAGTATCTAAATGTTGTATTATTTATATTTCATTACTTCAATATTTGTTACCTATATAATATAAATTATTACATTTTTAAATAACCTTTAAAAAAATATATTTTTCAGTTGTTTTAGAAGTATGCATAATTTGCATAGAAGGAGTGGCAAATATTATATGCCAGCCATGTTGTCATGCATTTTGCAACACTTGTGTAACAAGACTCTTAGAGGAAAATTTTAATACTTGTCCATTGTGCAGGAGATATGTAGACGAGTACAGACTACAGAGGATATGTACCATAATCATATTTTTTTAATTTTTAAACATACCTACCTATTAATATGTAAAGTTAAATTTAGTTTAATATATATAAACTTTCTAATGTAATGAACAAAGACTTTTTCCTTATTTAAATACTGTATATTTGTGACCTGTTATTTTATTTCCTAGTATTTTATGTCATCTTGAGACTTCATATACGATATACCTAAAATATGTATTAGGCATGAATAAAATTGGATTTGTGAAAAATAATGATTCAAATTTAAAATTGAATGCTGATATAATTTAAATAAGTATATGTTGTAATGTACCTCCTATAATAGGTGATTATACTTGCATACTGCATAGTCAATGTGAAATAAAATAATATCAATGATGTAACTGTGACCTATTAAGGTAATATAACATATTTTAATATTTATGGTTACAATAACTAAAATCTAAATACCTTTTTGTAGATACCTATCTTAATAAATGTGAGATAAAAATTGCATTATTTGCATTATAATTAATGAGAATAAACTTCTAAAATATGCTGCAGACATTCCATGAATTACTTAATCATAACTAAGAATTACAAACTAAAGCGGTAAATGTAATGTGTTAAAAAATATTTAATTATTATTTAAGAATTATCAATTAAGAAAGTAAAGTTTGTGGAGGCCTATAAAAAAGCTAAAATGTAAATAAAATTAGGAATTTGTGAACTTCACTTACCTTTAATAGCTTTATACAATACACCAGTGGTTCTTAACCAGTGTTCCGCGGAACACAGGTGTTCCATGGACTTAATATAAGACGCGTTCCGACAAAATTTTAAAATCAGTGAAAAAAATTTTATTTAGTATTTCTATTTTCATTCTCTTAATATTTTGTCTTTTAAAACAAAACACAATGATATAAGTAAGACGTTTTACTAACATATTTGCAAACTGTTTTATGCTATACATTTATTGTTTAATATACCTATTAAACAATTAGAAAAATTAATATAATTACTATTTTATTTTACGGCTGTGTTCCGCGAAAACCTCATAAAGTATTTGGTGTTTCGTCATTCGAAATAGGTTAAGAACCACTGCAATACACCATCACGATAAAAACAAAAAGTAAAACTTCGTCTTCAAGGTATAAATCTAGTTTAGCGCCCACGCGAATTTTTCGAATTTATTTCAGTTAAAACCACAGATATTACTATTAACAGATAGTTAATAGTATATATATGTGGTTAAAACATAGAGTAATAGGTACTCTATGAGTTAAAAGGCTGACGAGAAAAATATACAATGTAGATGTAGAAAAACGTGAGCGCCAGTTTTTGTCGTTTTTGAAACGAATATTTAGTGGACCTATTTACTATTTTTGGAAAATGTGTTATGGGAAATACGTTTTGGGGAACAAAAGTTCTAACTCTGTTCCACAATTACTTTTTTAAGCAAAATACGAGACTAAATAGATTTTTGTTTAAAAATGTATTTGTTTCATTAAAATTATATTTGTATTTTGTTCCAATGCTCTTTATTTCATGAAAATATCTTCCAATTATTACTTGTTCCAAAAAATATTTCTTCCAATAGACATTTGTTCCAAACTTGTTTGGAACAAATGTTGTTTTGGAACTAAAGTCTAATGGGACAAATATTTTGTGGAACTATAGAAATTGTCCCGCATTTGAACCAGGTAACGAGAAAGAAAATTATCTATAGCCGTGGTTATGACACAGTACCAGCCTGGTACTTAGATAATACCACTACTCGAGAATTTATTTTATCACTAGAAATAAAAATATCTGTGGTCTGTAATCCGGCTATTCCGGGTTATTCAGTAAAATTGTGCTTATTTTTAATTTATTATTTTATTACTCTTGTAATTGAAATATTATTATAAATATTATAATATACTAAATTAATAAAGTTATTTAATATTTAAAATATGATACATATTAGTTATGTTTAACAGGCCATCAATATTCAAATGTTTTGAAATTTGCTGAGAAACAGTATCTTTTTACAGGTATGTTTACAGTTGAGGAGTTATAGAATAACACACACATCAAGTGTATTATTGGAAATTGTTGCTTACGTCCATGTAAATAGTACACACTTATACGTTAATATTATATGTACCTAGTTATTAATTTATATAGATTATTATTATTTTTGTTATTATTTTAATTATTTGTATTATTTTTCGTTTTAGAAATGACTATTACCCATTTACAAGTAAAACAATTGTACAAAGAGCTTTTGAAGTATGGCAGTAGTTTAAAACTTACTGACAAAAATTATTATAAAATTCGAATCAAACAGGAATTTTTAAACAACAAACAGTTAGTTAAACAGGAAGAGATAAAATTTTTCTATAATGTAAGTCCAAAATGTATTCATAATTAAAAAAATCATGATTTTTTAATATTTATATTTTATTTACATACACTAAAAGTTCATTTATTCACTGTAAAAATGATATAAATAAATACTCGATAACCATAAAAATAGAAAATGTAATGAATAGGTAATGAATGTTGGGTATTAATTATTTTTTCATAAATCATAATCATAAACATTTAATCTTTTAATAATATAAATAAATTGATATCTTAATCATTACTATTAATCAAAGAATATAAAATCAGAGTTCAAATAAAAATTATTTTTTATAGTTTTTCAAAATTATCTAGGAAACGATGGTATTCTTGTTATATGCGGACTATTGTCGTCTACCACGCATATTATTTAAAGACGACGTTGGGTGACTATTAAACTTAATCATAATCATAGTTTTTAATAATTATATTAATTGTTCGCCAAAAATTCCAATTTAATTATTCAGTCAAACGAAAATAGGTACTTTAATACATTTTTTTAAAAAAAAAACTTATTCAAATTGATACTTATATTTTTTAGCAGAACAGTGTTGGAAAAATGTTACAAGACGAATTACAACATTTGAACTCATTTTGACTCATTTGAATGTTTTCTAAGAATTAATATACATAATAAATATTTTCTGATAATTATTTTTATAGATATTTATGATATTCTATTTACCTATACGTAATGATATTTTAATTAAATATAAAAATAAATAAATGGTAAACCGAATATTATGATGTATAGTAATGTGCGGTAGATCGCATACAACAAGAATACCAAAACAACTATATTTGCTCTAGATAAAATACAGTTAAAACATTAAAATTAAGAACTACTATTATAACTGAAAAAAATAAATATATAATCTAAAAAAAACTTTCATATTTATAACCACTATGCCATGAACAAATTTTGAGCTTGCTTAGCATAATATAACCAGATCATATAAGTAAATACATACAAATTCATACTTTAATCAAGTATAACAAATTTGTTTTGTGAATTAATAGGATGATTATTCTTGACCAATAATTACACATTGCAGTGGCGCCGAACCTATAACCCAAGAGGAGCAACTGCCTTCCCCTTTTTTTTTAGTGGGTAGGGGTCCATGTGTACCCAAAAAACTATTTATGAAAGTTATAAATGTATAATTATTTTTACAAAGATGTGAGGAATATAGACAACTAACTGGCCGACAATGACGTACGCAGTGTACAGCTTTTTTTGATATGTTACGTAGCCATGTAAGATGCTAAAGGTGGGAATGAGAAATAATATTTGACCCCCCCCCCTCGTTTTAATTTTAGTTCAGCGCCACTGACATATTACTTAAATATTAATTATTTATAGAAAATATAATGACATAATCATGCATATACAGTGAACGCCGCTTATAAGACTTATGGATATAAGATTTGGTCACTTATTAAACTCAAAATCGTCTGGTTCAGACTTATCCAAATACATTATAAAAAATTCAGTTATAAGACTTAAATTTTGTAAAAATAATGGTAGAACATAAACATTTTTTGATCAAATTTAGAAATAAATTGGTTTTGAAAAGTTTCATAATATGTTTATTGGTTATTACTTATTAGTTATTACTAGTTTCAATCTATGCTTTATAATGTGTATGTTCAACAAATCTTATCGCATTTCACATTTTATTATCTGATTTCATTTATTTACTAATAAGTAATATGTAATATTGTAATGTATATTAAATTAGATTAAAGTTAAAGCAATATATGTAATAAAATTAATTTCATAAATAAATAATTAAAAATAAAATTATGTTTTTTTTCTTACTTCCCCTATAAGATTGAGTCTAATAAGCAGCATCTCCTGTATTTCTTATAATACAGTACCTAACTTTATTAAAATTGTTCTATTGACCATTTTTTAATATTAATTGTTTCAGAAAGGACAAGAGTTATTAAAAAGAAAGTCAATTGTATAAAGTGTGTACATTTCCATCATATCCATGTATTCATTATTGTGTAAGACACTACCTTTTAACACTATAAGTGTAAAGAGTGCTAGAGGCATTAGTTTAACATTATTCAATAAGAAACAAACTATTGATCGCTCAAAAGTGCCTATTATAAATGAAAATGAACTTGAAGAAATGTTTGTTAAAGGTAGTGGCCCTGGTGGATCAGCAGTTAATAAGAATGCTAATTGTGTTGTATTAAAACATAAACCAACTGGCATTGTAATTAAATGTCATGAATCAAGATGTGTTGAAGATAACAGAAAAATTGCTAGAGATAAACTAGCTATAAAATTAGATGTAATAGAAAATGGTGATGAATCGGTCGAAGCACAAAAAAAAGCCATTATGGAAAAAAAGAATGCTCAAAAGGAATGGAAACGGAAAAAATTAGAAACATTGAAAAGAGATTGGATTGAAAGAGAAAGTAGTTTTAAACCTTAAATTATTAAAAATTCATAACTATTAGTTTAGTATTTGAGGTGTAATATACTAATATGTTGAAAACTTAATTAACTATAAATGTTATATCAAATTAAAAGTAAATACACATTATGCAATATGCATTTATTAATTGGTATTGTTTTGTTTAGTTTTAATGAGTAAAATGTAATAAATATAATTGATTAACAATGTATGTAGTAGTTAATATTTAAATATTATGAATCAAAATTATTTCCTAAGTTACAAAAATTATTATGAAAATTATCATAAATTATTTTTAATAAACTTACAAACATAATAGACACAAAATATATTAATCTATATAATATAATACTCTTATAGTTCAATAGTTAGCATTTCCAGTTTCTTCTAATTTTTAATTTCATAAATTACTTATAAACTAATATGATTTGAAACGTTTTATTTAATTCAAAAACAAAATATAGAATAAAATATAAATATCTCTGTCTGTTTTAAAATCGAAAACTTAACCCTTAGTTAGGTTGTTTATATAACTGTTAACATTTTTTCATTTCTTTTTTACCTTAGAATTTAGATTCTTAATAAGCTTAAGAGTAAGGAGCAAGTCATGTTCATGGGTTCATTATTGTTCTGTGTACTTAATTATACTGTCTAATTGTCTTAATAACATTATTGTACCAATGTATGTTAATATTTTATAGCATATGTCCAACTTTATAATTATTTCATTCATCTAAGAAAAAACTATTTTAGTATTATCAGTACCCAGTCTTTTAAGACGTGATCATAATATTTTGTAATTTCGATAGTAAAAATATTATCAAAATCAAATGACATAATAAATAGGCAACTAAATATACACTAGCGTGGTCTCAGATATGCCATTCACTTAATTTCGCTTAAATATATAGAATGCCTAGTTATTTAAGTACCTAAAATTACAGTAGGAGTGAGGGTGTTCGACATAAATAATATATATTATTTTATGTTATATTAGTATTTAACCACTCCTCACCCATTTATTAACATTTCTTCATTACTCATATGAAAAAGTGAAAATATTTTTACACACGGAAGTATAAAACTATAAAACATATAATATTAAATGTACTAATATAATACTCCCACCTCAAAACTTTGTATGTACTCTGCTTGAAAATTTAAAAAATTAATTACATTAAAACAAATTAAAATTTATGCTATTCGACTAGAATTTCAATACTTACTTTGTAAAAAAAAAAAAACCGCATTTGAATATATTATTCTGCTACGAGTATACTAAGGGTAGGTAGTACGTGAATTTTTCGAGGATATATTGTTGTAGATACCTACTTATTAGCTATTATTAAGGACTATATTATAAAAGTTAAGACTAACTTTTTCCGTGCCCTGTAGATACAAATGAATATTAATTAAAAATAATTCATTACACTGTTTTCACCGACAACTAAGATTCTTTCTTTCTATGGTTTAGTAATTATTTATGTATACAGTTAACAGCCATGCAGCAGTATAGGTTAAATAACTAAGCATTCCTGTTCCCTCTTTAATACTTTAATAATGCATTTATATCACCATCTATCGTACATTTCTTTTAAAATATAAATAAACTTGTAAATACTCGTATTTTTAGTAGGCATATTGGCCATATCGTATATATATTTATAATTTATAAGGAATGTATACCATATTTATGGTTAGGGATCTGGTAATACACCTACGGTATACACCTATCTATTAAACTTAGTACAAAATAAAGCTAATACCACCATTTATAATTGTTTTGAAATATTAGGTAACTATAAATATTATGTTTGAGATGTACTTTTTGTGTTACCTATTGGCTTGTGAAGGAATTGAAGAATAAATGAATGTTAAATTTATAATAATATAATATAATATTACTTTCCTATAATGTTAGGTATTTTATAATTACTATGATAAATATTAATAAGTAATAAGTTTGAAAATAGTGTCAACTATTCGATTATAAATTTATAAAGTAAATGACATTACAACTGACAACTTCATAATTACATTTTTTTTTATTAATAAAAATGTAGCTGTGACTGAAATTTAACAAATTTCATAGCATTCCTTGATCATTCAATATTATTAACACTGAAATTGAAAATAATACTGATACAATACAATTGATTTGATTGAATTAACTGAAATTCGTGGTATTGATTTATTTATTAATAATAACAAAAAAGACCGTTTGACAATAAGTTTAAATATGATTTAATGATTTATACAAAAATCCATTGCAGCTTCCTACTTCATATACAGTTTTTCAATATCTCAAAAGAAAAAATTTTAATTTTAAAAACTTAAAAAGTGAGTTTTGTAAAATGTGTAAATTATTTTCAAATGAAAGTTTTGGCAAAAGTATCTGTAAAATTAGGCGCATTAGTTAATAAGCCATTTATTAAACATAAAAATATACCGGCCCCGACCGTGGGAGCCCTCCGCCAGCTCGAACCTGAATTTGCTGACCAACACACTTCCCAAGACCCACAGCCACATAGATCCACGAATTAGCCGATAACGGATAAATCATAAATGTGTTCAAATCTTTAAATCATAGATAATAGAAGTACTTCTAAATAAAGCCTAAGTTGGGTATCGCTTTATTCCTTATTATTTAAAAAAAAATAGTAGGTATTTAAAATTTGATAGAAGTTCAATATTTGAGATAAAAGTACTAAATAAAAAGTAAAGTTAAAACGCATTAATTTACTTTTATCGATGTTTAATAGGTAGTAGAAAATTTATTGAGCATCAAGTTTGAATATTATTGATATAATTTTATAAGCCAATCGCATTATTATGAAAAATAATTATTTTTACGAGTTTATTTTTAAGATCATCCATAAAAATATAAATGTGTAAACTATTAATTACATTTAGAATATCATTAATAAAGATATAAAAAGAAGGGTTGATAAACGATCACTTTGTGGGACACCAGATGGTAAATTAAAACTGATGGCCTTGAAATTCAAATGCTTATTGCTCAATTTATATTACCTGCACAATTGCCGCGATTGGAAAGAAAAGAACAAAACCAGGAAAGTAGAGTACGAGAGAATTTGAATAAGTGTAATTTTTTAAATAAAATTTCGTGGTTTACGCTTTCAAAAGCTGCAGATAAATCTGTGTAAATTTCATCTATTTGTGAATTGGTTTCAAACAATTATATATAATAACTGGTTGAAGTATTATTTGTTTAACAAAAGCTAAATTATAACAAGCTGACCATTTAGACATAAAACAATTCTGGTGACTGGTGAGTGACAAGTTAAAATTGACAAAACTGAAACAATGACTATTTATTCGAGAAGACACAGTTTTGAAAAAAGTACTGGAATGATCGATTATTTTGAAATTGACCAATAATTAGATTTATAATAGATGAATTTCCTTTTTTTAAAAAATTAAAAGTATACCTAATAAATGTTTTACAAATGTGGGGAATAAATCATTTTAGCGGGTTGTATAATAAAATATAATAATAATATTAGTAACTGTTTCAGAAATTTAATATACATTTAGAATTTTAAATAAAATATTTTCTAACCCCACCTCTAAGTAAACTTGTTTTAGGTTGGACGAATTTTAATATTGCAATATATTTAAAAAACAAAAACAAAAACAAAAAAGGGAAAAATTAATAATAAGTAATAACAATTCAATAAACTATATTATGTTTGTGAATTCTCTTTAAGTATAATTTAAAATAAAATATATCTATCATTTTAGCAGAGAATAAATTTACATTTTTATGTACATCTTAAATTTAGTAAAAGTTGGAAAAGAATCAATATTAATATTCATAATACGCAATAAACTAGTACTAGTATTTAAATGTGATCATACTAAATATTTTTTTTACATACAGGGGGATTTACATTACTTTTTTCCTTTAAACTAGTATTAAAGTTGTGTACCGGTTTATTAATGAGATGCTTATATTTATGTAATAATACAATTAGGTAAATAATTTCTAAAGGTATAAAGTATTTCTACATTATTGATATTAAACATTTTATATATTTCAATTTGCAATACAAAAATATAAGTAGAATAGGTGTTAAAAGGAATCTGCAATGATAAATAAAATGAAAAAAAAAATAGTAGGTATCTGGTATACCGTTCAGTGTTCAGACCAACAGCGGAAATTGTTTATTTTAATATATCTAATTCAGTAAATTCTAAAAAAGAGAAAAAATGAATGATTATTTTATGTTGGTTCTAAAAAATTTGGTAGAGATGCTTGATGTATTAGGAGTTAAATAGATTGGCCTGGCCGTGGGTAGTTCTTACAGAAAAACTGTGTAAAAAGATAGAAATTTGACAATATCTTGTTCGGTGTCTTTGAAATATGATTGTATGAGTTAAAAACAAGGATATTTTAGATTGGCTATTGCGATACTATTACTGCGGTTATAAGCGTACCTATTGGCTATTTCTAATATGATTTTAGATTGTGTAAAACAGATATCTATTGAATTATGTGCATATATTTTTTAAATCAAAATTAACCGTTCCAGTTCAGCTCATAAACGATAAAAAAACAATTATAATTGTATGAATAAACGATTACGCGGCATAATAATACGCATTACGCAGTGGCAGTATTAAATTAATTAAATATTATAATATATTATTTTCAAATAACAATGTACCTAAGTATATTAAATTAATGGCTATACGACTGTTGGTCATACTGTGCACATAATGTAAACACACACATGCGCAGATAACGCATCTCAAATTCTCAATAAAAGACTTGCGTTATATTGTGCTTCAAAAATCATGACATGGGTATATTGTGGCTCCATCCATATTATTATGATCTTAGGGGGCATTACATAATACCATTGATTATAGAATAGTAAAAAAATAGTAGTTGTCGTTTTTATCACCCACTAACGACACTGTTTAACCACTACATCAGGCGCTACTCTACGTTTCTACCTATTACCTTTTCACTTTTTAGCTCTCGTTTTTCAGTTGAGGCATTAAGCAAGTTGCCACTTTGCCACTATAATATAATCAGTGTTAGTACTTATTTTATTCACTATTTAGATTTCACATTCAGTTGACAGCAGCTGCAGCTGTTTGCTTGTTTGCTACAACTATAATAATAATTTACTATCGAAGTTCAGGAGTCATAATTGTCATTTAGAGCTTATCAATCGGCGTGAGAGATAACGCGTTGTATTTAACCGTATTACCATAGTGTTCCCAATGTTCCCATAAAAGTTCTAGATTCTTCGATGGCTATATTTTTATTTATTTGAGTATCTATTTCACGGTTTGATATTACAGTCGAGTTGATCAATAATATTAATCCATTATTCTCACGACTGCCAAGACTTGCGCACCGACGCACTGTCACACGTTGATCCCATCGCCCATCCATCGCGCATCTGCGCGTCGTTATCTCATTGCGCGTAGGTAAGCACTAAACAGTTGTTGTATAAGACCACTCAAGTACTCAACTAAGTTTGAAGTCAGTCGTTGTCAAAAGCCGTCGATCGTTTAAACGCGACAATCGTAAACACAGTTACTAGTGCGGAAATATTACCATTTTTATTCATACGACCAGTTACATATTCGTGGTTTGTTGTTTCTACGAATTCACCATTACATCAGGTAAGCGACTTTTCTTGTGTGTTGTTTTACTTAAAATTTCTTATCGTAGGTAGGTATATTTGTTGTAATTATTACTGTTACCACTGTGTGCCCCTGTTAACATGTCACCCAAGTACCCATTACATTTGTCTCACTCGTTGCCCGTTCGCTTACTCTCCTATATATATGACATTAAATATTAAATGCGAAACAGTTTTAAAGGATACCACGATTGCTGCGCGCTGGTAAATGTCTTTCTGTGTGATGACTCACTGCAGTGTTGTTTGCCCCGTGTCAATTAGTCATTTGTGCAAGTAGTGCAACAGTCATCTGAACAAACACTAATTCCTATTCGAAGTTCAAGGTTGCAAACTTAATTTCCTTTTTGCGTCTTATTGCGCAAACTTATTTTTACGGATACCACAACTAGTTTTCTAAACTTATCACCAATATTGGTAATTTAGTCGCTTTACCTACTATAAAATTCAGTTCATTGGTGCATTTTTGATATATCTAATTTGTCCAAGTATGAAAGCTGATACATGGTTTTGATTAGGATTTAATGACACATCAAATTGTTTGTTTTTTTTTTTTGTTGTTATCTTGAAATAGACAGATATTAATTACAATTTGAAGTGTTTTGTAGCGTACTAATGTAGGTACAATAGAATAATTTTTAATATTTAATTGTAGTTACTTAAATGATTTTAATTCGTATTATAATAAAATTAATTTAATCAATAGTTTAATAATCATACAAATAAATGGTTTTACAATACCTACCAAATTCTTAACTTAATTTAAGAATTTGAATGTGTTCATGTATTAATTTAAAAATCACCGTTTTTTTTTTATTTTTGGAAGAGAAGTAGACTTGGAGATTATAGCTTAGGTACCTTATGGTTATTTTTTCAATAATAAACTCCTAATCTGTCTTAGTGTTTTACTACATAACAAAAATATGAGTATTCATAGCAACTTAATAATTGTTCTTTCTCAGTCTCTTAGATCATTTTAATACCTATAGAGTCGTATTTAACATTTTAGAAAAAGATGATCATTAGTAATTTAAAACATACATTAATATTGTTGTATTATACATGGTAATGGTAGACCATTCGAGACAGTTATTTTGTTTTAATATTTATTTATCAGTTTATCACTAATGGGGTGATAGACGATACATAGCATACCTGAATGGTTCATCCAATTTCAAAACTTATTTTCTACAAATCTGAGTGTCTCGTTACAAGTATATACAGTTTTTTAAATACAAGTTTTATAAGTTAGCAATTTAATTAAGGTTTTGTTATAATGTTTACCAATGTTCAATGTTATCCCAATTACCTACTTGCATGCTATACTTTTGTGTCTACTTCATAACTTGAGAAATATTTCTTTAATTGTACTATTAGTATTTATTTAATAATAGTATATTCTGATAGCTATTGGCATTATTATTTTGATTGTTCAACAATGTAACTAAATTTGGTAATAGTCTTTATATTAAATAAATTAATACCATATACCAACAATCCTAAATCATCAAAATCAAATTTTAACAGATAATATTAATATTGAAAATGAGTTCAACTCTTTTTTCGTGTCTATAGGTACAAATATTTCAAATAAACTGAAATCATCTCTTAACATAAAAAAATGTACGTTCTTAAATGATATTCCAGTAAATGATAAATGTATATTCCTAAATCCTATTACTACTGATGAAATTAAAAAGTATATATTAAATATTAAACCAACATGTTCATTCAATAAGTGGGAATTAACAAACACGATTTTAAAAGCTATTATTTTTAATATTCTAACACCATTACAATATATTTTTTACCTAGTTCTTACTACTGGTGTTTTTCCACATTCATTCAAAAATATTATCATTATACCGTTACTTAAACAGTCTAATAAAAATGAATGTACAAATTATCGACCAATAGCACTTACAATTACACTATCCAAAGTCTTAAAAAAGTGCATCAAAGATAGGCTTTATAACTTCTTAGAAACATGCTCAATATTTTTTAATAACCAATTTGGTTTCAGGAAAAACAAAGGTACAGATAAAGCATTAATGACTGTAATTAGTCATATTTATAACAAATTAGACAAGAATAGAGCAGTAATAGGACTATTTCTAGATGTTAAAAATGCTTTCGATTCTGTTGACCATTCAATACTGCTAGCTAAATTAGAAAAATACGGTATCAGGGGCAAAGCAAATAACCTTATATGTAATTTTCTAGAAAATTGTATTCAACAAGTTAGAGTAAATGATAGTTTAAATGATTATGGGCCGGTTTTTCAATTGACTTTAACTGGCAGTTAGTAGAATTTAACTGCCGGTTAATACTTTGTCCCAATTAAACTGTTTTTGGAACTCTAGTTAAGCTAACCATCAGGTTTAACCGATAGTTAAACTAACCACTACTATTTCTTCCGATTAACTTTTTAACTGTCAGTTAATTTAATAATTATCATTGATTATTCTTGTGATAATAATAATTTTACTATTTTAGCAAGTGCATTTTATATTACGTATATTTTATATTATTATTACTACGTTTCACTTCTATTTTTCTTCATAATTTGAATTAAGTTACTAATATACTTACTTACTAACTATGAATTTCGAAAATAAAATACTTTTTTATGATGATGACCATGGGAGCCCATAAGTAAAATTTTAGGGGGGGGGTCAAAATAAAAAAAGTGGGCAAGTGGGTACCGTTCTGCTGTACATTAGGGGGCGGGGTTGACCTCAGACTAGGGTAGGTTAAATTTGAATGCAATGATATGTATCATTGTATACGAAAAACGATTCTGAACGAAGATGATTTGTCAGCCTAAGATATAATTTCCAGTGGTTGGTGAAAAAGGTGGTTTATGTTTTAATGGCCTGAATACACCAACATTTAAGTTCTTTTATAATTATTGTAAGCTAAACTTATGAAAAATCTTATATTAAATTTTCAACTCATATCTGCCTATACAAACATTTTTATGAATTATACCTACAAAATAATTTGCAAGTATTCATAATTTTGACGAATTTTTGTCAAAATTTGAACTTCAAATGTTAATAAAAAAAAATTGTGCCTATGTATTCTTATAATTTTTTTTATCGCTATAAGAATAACATATGAGGAACTTTGTATAAAATTTTCAATTATTTTGATAGGGCCAAAAAAATTTTATCGACACTTCAAAAAAAATTTTTCAGAAAAATTGAAAATTTCAGTTGTCTATAAATAGCTCAAAAAAACTCAAAGTATTTTGAAAATTAAATCATGTAAAGAAAATGCCAATCTAAATAACTGATAAAATTTTCAAGTATCTACGACTTATACTTTTTGAATAATAACAAATATTTAAAATCGTTTGAGGATAAATCGTTATTTAACACGGTTTTGTAAAAATTTAAATTTCAAACACTCATACAATTTTTTTGTCTGAATCCGGAAGAGTTTTTTTTACAGATATTTGAAGAAAAATTTATGGAGAACCTTGTACCAAATTTTCAAAATTTAGTTATAAAAAACTTTTACGATTTTCCAACCACAAAATTACTTGCACATTTTCGCAATTTTGACATATTTCGTATAAATTCGAACTTATAACTGATAATAGCAAAAACAAAATAAGATAATACACTTTTTACAGTATGACCATTCATAAGATATATTGATTTTACGATTAACCTCTAGTTAATTAACTGGCACATCAATTTCATTTGATAAACAGTGCACTATTTAACTGGCATTTTAAACGATAGTTAAATTAAACCGATGGTTAACTAACTGGCAGTTATTATGCCAATTGAAAAACCGGCCCTATATGATTTCAAATCATGGAATACCGCAAGGTACTGTAGGTATTGGGTCCTCTTCTTTTTATTGTTTATATTAATAACCTATTAAGTATTAAGTGTAACGGATCAATTTTCAGTTTTGCTGATGACACATCAATTATTATAGATGACATAAATAAAAATCATATTCATAATAAATCTACTCATGTATTAAATATCGTCAAAACATGGTTCGATAATAATCTCCTAGAACTTAATTTAACAAAAACTTGCTTTATAAACTTTAGTTTAAAAAAATTGTCACTCTCTGGAAATAATTATCTTAAAGCACACCTCAAAAATTGTAATGAATTTAATATAAATACATTGTCTCTTATTACATAGTAATAGCAGTAAGTGTAATTGCACTTCTATTTCTTCAGTACAAAAAGTAAAATATTTAGTTATTACTATAGATGCTAACCTTAATTAATGGCAAAATTATATTATTAATACAACTAGAAAAATCAGATTATTATTCTATAAATTTAAAACTCTTAGCAACATACTATCACCCACCACAATGAGAATAGCTTTTATAGCTATGGCTCAGTCAATTTATTCATATGGTATTGGAAGTTGGGGCGGTGCCTACAATATACAACTTAATTCACTTGAAACCACTATAAATTCTCTTATTAAAATATCTTTTAAAAACCCTATAGGATGAGCACTGTATTTTTGTATAGAGAGTGTACTCTATTCAATTTAATTTAATCATAACCATTGTACAAAAGCTAAACAAACCAACATGTATTTAATTCCAAAGTATAGAACGGAATTTGGAAAAAGTAACCCTATTAATGTTGGAATTAAGATGGCAATGGAATTAAATATTGATGTTGGTTTGTTTAAGATCTTTAGTTTATATACGAAAATGGTAAATGAAAAAATTAAATTACTAGCTTAGTTAATTTTATTATTAGTTAAGTTTATTAATAGTATTCCAGTCGTATTTTTAAATTTATTATGTAATTCTAAAATATTTATTTATGATAGGCTTATAATCACTAAATTAACCATGATCGACTTATGTTAAAATATAATTTAATTATTTTTAGTAAATGTACGAGATATAATTTAAGAACCCTTGTCTCCACAATAAGCTTAGCTTACGGAGACAATCATTTATGTATAATGTCATATTATAATAAGTATAAATATTTGTATGAATTTACATGTATGTATATTAAATCAATTTTAAATGAAAATAAATAAATAAATAAATTATGATACTCATTATTATGCGATAGTAAATTTTATTTTTAGATATGCTGTATACATATACTAGGTGTGTAATACTAACATAAATGACCTTGGTTGTGGACATAATATTACATACTCATATATTAATGTATAAGTTATATTTCTATGATTTCTTTGAGAGACTCGAATTACATTCATCCCATTCAATAAGTGTTTCTGTCGAAAAAACATGGACTTAGAATCTATATTATCTAATTAAAAATGATATACTCGTAAATAATTACAAAATAAATGTCTAAATTCAATCTAATAGAATACTTGACTGGTTTGTAAAACTAGGTAACAAGTGAGACTTTAGTATTAAAAAAATTAAGGGTTAGGCCTCTGCAGATATTTTTAAAATGGGTTAAACATGTCACCCATAAATAATTTTTTTTAAATATCATTTAGTTTTTTATTTAAAACAAAATTTGTCAAAAATAATTTACTCTTATACCTAAGTATATTTTTTCTATTTTTTGTCTTACTACCTAGGTATTAGTTTCTATAACAGATTGGCGAGAAAATAACATATTATTATTAGTACTATTTAATATTGTTTCCTTTGTGTTGAGTATAAAATATTAGATGGTACATATTTACACTTCTCTAGCAATAATACATAGTTTATATGGTTACTATACAAAATTATACTATATGATTAAGTTTTACCAGAGACACATCATCATTATGTCAACAGGCTATAAGTTAGAACAAAAAAAAAAAATAGTGTCTGGTAGTGAGTTGCCCAGATTAAACATTTGCCAAAATGAGTCTTGCTATAAAAAGTTTAGGAATTTCTGATTTAATTATTTGATTAACTTAATTAATATTTGTTTTTCAAAATATATATTTTAAAGTAGGTATTACTAAGTGGTTACACTATCATAAAAATTCTTAAAATTTACATTTTTATTTATGTTTCTATATAAATAGAAAATTTTATTTATGGTAATTATTAATTAAGGCCTAGCGGAAATTTTCGCTTTAAATAATGATATGTTATATTTTTCAGATTAATTGAGTCAGTATATACACAGCGTTTACAATGAGTACGTGGCAACAAACGCAAACTCCATACGGATCAGGAGCCGGTATGTTTATATTAATTATAGTACAATATTTTCTTTTAGAATTGATTTTCAACACAATTTTAAATTGTAAATATGGAAATATTACAGTTAGAATTAAATAATGACATCATCTCAGACATCATGTTTTTACATTTTCAAAGTTATGACCACTACACATTAATTGTTTTCATTTTATTTATTAATTTACATATTTTTTATTATGCCATATCAAATTTAGAGTGTTTTTTTTTTTAACAAATTTATTTATAAATAATTTTGGCATCAAATTCCAGAAGAAAATATTTTAACAAAAGTATTAATTAATAATATAATTTAAAATAACTTATAATTATCTCATAGAAAAATAAGACAAATTATTTATATCAAAATGGAATTTCATATTTTTTTTTTTTTTTTTTGACAAATAGGTAATATAATAATTAATAAAAAAAAAATTGTAATAAAAACACTAAAATAATGACAGATAACAAAGAAGTGGAGATAGTATTGTCATCAAGTGCATATTTGTGGAATTCTTATTACATATTTATCTTAATAATACATTAATTGTTGAAATTGTGATTTTTGGGATTTATAAGTATACTTCAATACCAGACCATATATTATTCAGATACCTAAATTTTTTATATCATTTAACGAGTGTTGTGATTTTTGTGACCTTTTTTACATTAAATTATTATTAATTTAATTTTTTTTTAGAAAATGTTGATGCATTAAAATCAATAATTAAATAATATTTTGTTTTAAGTTATTAAATTTAATGGTTATTGTTTATGCATGAAATATTATATTAGATCTGATAGATTATCAGTTAAGTAGGTACCTATTATACTTTACTGTAAAACAAATTTTAACAATATTTACAAATATAGATTGCTATAATATATTAATGTTATTATTACTTTTAAATCTATTAATAATTATTATGAAATATTTATCAAGGATTTATCTTTACTGTATAATAAGGTTATAATTCAGAATTATTATTTTATTCGCTCAAATTATATTTACAAAAATGTATTAAGAACCAACTTGTAATAATTTAGAGAAAAGTGATAGTTATTATTTGAATCACATTGTGACCAATATATTTTAGTTAATTTACTGTTTGAGTTAATTGGGTAAGAGGACTAAAAATTAAAAAGTATATGCATGTACTATGTAATAATAAAAAGGTTTATAGGTGAAATAGAAATTAACCTAGGTATGTATTTATAAACATGCATTTTTATGGATTTATTTATTATATACTTCTTTAAATTAATTTAATAGTATATTTTTTTCAATCTGAAGCAAATCAGTAAAAATATTTTAAAATTTACTCAATCATAAAACAATTGTAATTTAATTGATCCCTATTTGGTGTTGTAAGACTAACAGATAATTGTTGATAATGACCAGTCTGTTAAACCTAATAGGTAAATGTGTTAATCAACTATCAATCCAAATTGCAGCAACTACCGTGTTTAAAATTATGGTCTTAACTGTTAATTATACTTAAACATTACAAATTTTGAATTTGAATTAATTCATTATGATTTATGAAGAAAAGATAGATAGGGTTGTACATGGTTGATAGGTCATGATTTAAAAATGTACATAATATCAGTTATGTTATAAGTTGTTTTATTATAATTATTCCCGTGACCACTTTCTGTAGTTGAATAAATTATGACTGTAGTATTTAAATAACCTAGTAGTTTAGTGGTTACTAAGTTTTAGTAAGGAGATACCAAAAATTAATTATAATTTTTTGGTCTTTAGTAATATTTATCATTCAATTTTAAGTTTTCATACAAAATTGCGCATCACTATTTGGAATATTAGATGGATACAAGTTAACTTTTAAGAATATCCTGTCTATATATTAATATAAATGCTATTGTATTATAGGATGCTATTCTAGTGTTCTAATAATCAATTTAATTATTTATTAAATTGTGGATGGTTTTATTGTATACGAAATCGAAGATTAATTTTAGATTTTGAACACACTTCTTATTACTACTATTATGAATGTATTGATTTTACAATGATATGTATTTTTTTTAGCTCCACCTCCGCCTGGATTTTATCCACAAGGTGCACCATACCCAAAAGCTGATGGTGGCTATCCTACTGCTGGTGGATATCCTACTGCTGGTGGATATCCTACTGCTGGTGGTTATCCTGCTGGTGGTGGATATCCTTCTGGGGGTGGATACCCTCCTCCATATGCACAACAAAATATGCCTTATTATGGAGCAGGAGGACCAGATCATTCTCAAAATAATAGCTTTAATGCACCTGAAAACTTTGGCTTTAGCGATAAAACTATACGTAAAAACTTCATATGGTAAATATAAATTATTTATAAATTATGTTAGGTGTATGAATTTAATAGATTTTATTTTTTTTATTCTTTCAGTAAAGTTTACAGTATTCTGATGTGTCAGCTATTAGTCACATTAATGTTTGTGGCTATGGCAACTTTTCATGTGGCCACTAAAAATTATATTAAATCACATCCAGGGCTCAGTATCATCGCCATTATCATTACTTTTGGTACTTTAATTGCGCTCGCTTGCTGTGAAGATCTACGCCGCAAGAGTCCTACCAACTTTATTCTTTTATTTATATTCACCTTAGCTGAATCATTTTTATTAGCAGTATCTGTATCACGTTACTATCCAGAACAAGTAATGCTGGCTCTTGGCTTAACTACATTGATATGTTTTGCTCTTACAATATTTGCTTTTCAGACTAAAATAGATTTTACAGTAATGGGTGGTTTTTTAACAGTAGCTGTTATAGTTTTACTGGTTGCATCTATTGTTGCTATATTCTTCCCTGGTAAATTAATGACACTCATAATTGCATCTGCGGGGGCAATCATATTTTCATTATATCTTATTTATGACACCCAAATGATGGTTGGTGGTGATCATAAGTATTCAATTTCTCCTGAAGAGTATATATTTGCAGCATTAACTATCTATGTAGATATTATAAACATTTTCATGTATATATTAGCCATTATTGGAGCTTCAGGCGATGATTAAACATTTTATGTCTAAAGATTATTTAAAAAAAAAAATAATAATAAAAACTGTTGATTGTTTATTTTAAATGAAGCGATGTAGATTATTATTCCTTTTAGCTTTAATTTTTTCTGATTAAATATAGTTATTCTGTTATTTTGTGTTGAGCGAGTCAGTTTTAATATTAACTCATTTATTCTCATTAAAATATTTATGTATATATAATACATTGTATGGAAAAAAAGTATTTAAAAACACTTGTTTAATAGTATATTATTAAATACTTTGTGTTAGCAAATATATATTTCATATTAAGTTATTACTAATAAACTTCTTAAATTATTTTATATTTTTTTTTTATGAAACCCAAAATTGTATAACAGACATTTAGTATTTTTCACAATTTTAGTTACAATAAATTTAAATAAATATTGAATTTGTAGTATAAAAGTTTAAGCTGTTTAAAGTAACATTTAATGCATTTTTTAAATTATTATAAATTACTATTTTTTTTTCAATTGAACAGAATATTTTAATTCATGTATAATTAATAAACCATAGTAGTAATAATTTGAAATTCTTATTTGTAAATTGAATTGTTCAAAGAAAAATTTAAGATTTTATAGGTGATGTAATCCTGTACAATTCAATAAATTAAATTTTTGTTTTAATCAATAATAATTTTTCAAAGTACGTATTCTTGTACATGAGTTTTAATTTATAAATGAAAAATATTACGTTATTGATTAATTTTATTCAGAACAATTCATTTCATTCGATAAATAAGCATTCCTAAACATATATTTGTGATTTAAACTTTGTAGTATTTTACAATTATAAGTATAATTGTATAAACAAATTTTAATTATTTTTATACACGTTGTTATTCTTTTTTGCTACCAATCTTATTATAATCATTGGTGTTTATACATATTTTTAACCTATTTAAATGTACCTTTATAATTTAATGGATATTTTGCATTTTTAATATACAAATAAATGTATAATTATGATTTAAAATAATTGGTAATATGCATTAATTATAAAGATTTATTTGTTATTTGTGTTATGTGTTAAATGTCTTGGAATATTAAGGTAAACAATGATATTTTACATTATTACTCTTCTAAACAATCTGAAAAAAATTTTTTTTATTACATAGTCCTGTGAGTTATAATATTTTGCATCATAGTAGAAATGTTAATTATTTTCTGAATTATGTTGTAAAATACCAGTTTTTTTCAAGAACTATCTAATTAGGATTATATCAAAATTTAAATTGATACTAAGCTAGGTAGGTAAATTGGTGAAATATGAATATTGTATTAGTTATTATATTTGAATCAAAAAGGACTAACCTAGAAGGAAACCAAAAATCTATGCATGGCAATCTGTATAGGTATCAGGTGCATATTTACCATGGATTCTTGGGATCTAGTCCTACACTCAAGATATTTTTCAAGAACCCTTGTGAGATGTATAGAATAGTTAATTTTTAATAATTTCTATTTTAAAATAAATATGGTTTATTTTAAATAATTATATTATATTACAACAATAATTACTAGGATGGTTAAGTGTTAAACCCATACTAAGAAAAGGTTTATAAAATTAATCAATAATTATATAGGTACGAGTATCTTAAGATTAAGCATGTTTATTAGTTTATTATTACTAGGTACCATTTTTTTTCCATGTATAACTGCTACACAAGGGGCGTACTGTTTGCACATTGTTTGACCCCCATGCAGCATCGTTTATTTAATAAAATATTTACAATTTTGGATTTGGGTTTGCATGGGTATATATGTGTACCATGACCCCATGATACCTCACAATATTAAACAAGTGGCTGAAGCCTCAAAGGGATAGTTAGGGTGGAACCCGCTCTACCCCCCGCAGACAATGTTTATTTTTATTTAATTTCAGGTTTTTAGTGTCTTCTCGGGCCGACCTGAGTCCGCCACCCTAGACATCTCGAGCGTGAGCCCTCTTTGCGGATCGGCAGAAGCCATTCTTTCTGTAATACTCGCGTTGGTAACCTCTCCTTTGTGAGTCAGCCGGAGCCCGCCACTCTCATTTCCCAATCTGGATTTATCCATTATCCGCATTGCCCGCGGCCTGTCGAATTCTCTCCTCAATCTCCTTTAATTATTATTATTACCTAATAATTTTGAATGTAACACGGCGCTTAGTATATGCAATATTGATACATAGAATTCTAACATGGGAATAAACACAACTTGACCTTGGGCTGAGTCTGAATTTTGTTATGGAATAAACTCTATTGTTAACTACAACAAACAATAATATTGTAAGACGTTGATAGTTTACTTCACTGTAGACGTTGTAAGGCGGTCGTAGACTAACGATAACGAAACCAAAAATGTTAGCAACATGGTTACGGACGAGTGTGAATAACAGCCTTATCTTTCTTATATGAATATTTTAACTTCTTGGAACGTAACCTAACGTCACGCTCCAATTTTACTGTATGTTAATAGCTCAAAACCCTATTATCGGCCGTCCACACATACTCACATTCAACTCCTATTTTCGGCAGCATTTCTCTGCAGTCTATACTAAACGTGTCAAGACACGACGACAATAATAAACGATTAACCAATAAAATGTGTGTGTGTGTGTGTGTGTGAGTATATATTTTTTACCTGTAATTAGTTATTTATTATTAATCTAGTATCTCGTATTATTATAAAAATAAAACATAATAACAGAAACAAAATAAAAAGTAAACAAATAATGTTGAACTGAACTGCATAGTTGATATGTATAAATAAAGAATTTTTTTTTTGATTTTATTAAATGACTAATTATAAATTTTATCTGACTAAATTTATATTTAAAATATCTACTCTGTACAAACCGTATCGTGATTGGATATGAACATACTTTTGTTCTACGGTATTTATAAAAACATAAAATTACATTTTGAGTTTTATAAGGTAATATAATATGGTATAAATACATATAAAAAAATATTATTAAGAAAATAAATTCATTATTTTCAGTGAAAATTATATCAACCTACCGTAATACTAAGAGTTAAATATGACTTTAATATATGATATAATATACTTAATGATAAGTCCGACACTCAGCATGTCTTCGCTCAGAATTATTTTTCATACATAGGTAATGATGATATATTATCATTGAATTCAAATTTAACACATCCATAACAGAAACAAACACGACAATCCTTTTTTTTTTGGAATTCAAATTAAAAATTTAGTTATCATAGGTATACCTATATTTTTAATGATCGATTGAAATTCACAGTTTGACTATAATAATTGTAGTTGTTTACAACAGGGTTGGCCAACTTTTACGGACATTTAATCGATCTCTGAGTTTTTTACGTCGTTACGATCAACCAAAAAAAAAAAAGAAAGAAAAAAAGGTGGTTAATAATAAAAAATATATAAATATATTTATTATTTATAAATATCTTATTTTTAGAATATTATCGCGATCAACTTGTTGGCTACCTCCGGTATAGTATCTTCAAATTCATTATGATTTATCAAAACGGTTATTTTATTATTATTAATAAATAATAATTTTATAAAAATTATCATAGATAATGCTCAAAATATGTGGGCAATCATAGTTCTGTAGGCTGTGATTTATGCATTAATCCGTGCCTGATCTTTAAATAACCAATTTTTTTTCTTATTTAACCATAATTTTAAGAACATCAAATATGATATGAATTTATAATATGTAGATACCTACCTATAAACAATTATTGTGTCATAGGTACGCACTATACATTTACAAAATATGTTGGTTTGAATGGTTGATGTAGTTAATAGTCATTTTGTAGTTAAATGAAAAATGAAAAATGATAATTTGTTTTGGCAGTTTTAATTGTTGAATGAAAACATGCAATTTTACATCTTTTAATAAGAAACATTAATAGACTTTGTTCAAATATTTTATCGAAAAAGATAAGAATTAACAACACTATATATATTTGAAAGATATTATGTTTTAATTTATGAACAGCATTCAATAATTTATTTGAAGTACCTTAAAATTACATTACATATTATGATAAAATGAGTATATTTTAGATATAATCCATTATATAGCTTAAAAATAATCATTGTAGAATATAATTATAGACAATTTGAATGTTATATTAAAATGATAGTGATCGATAACGTAATCAATGTTCATAAAATATTTTTTTCTAGTAAAAATCTAAAAGTGAGAATTATTATTTACACCAATACACATTTTATAAATAATGTACCTAATAATTATAATAATTGTGTTATTACATTTTGTATGTATATACATATTACCATATGTGTATGTGCATACAAATTATATATATGGGGATGACAAGAAAGTTTATAAAAAGAAATTTTTCATTTGTTTTTGAATTATTTCTATTTATAACTTTTTATGTCATCCGATATACTTTAATAAAGCTAAAATAAATAGGACTTAATAAGACTTAACTAATACATCCCTCAGTTTACAACTAACATAATCCATTATGTAATATTATATGACAAAAACACGAATAGCAACCGACATATGAAATAGAAAAGAAGTACGTATATGGTATATAAATAGTTGGCAGTTGCGAAATGGAATCAGTGTTATTGATTATTATATATTATAACCGAGGCACCGAAAAATCTATAATATTATTATAGTATTATTATTATGTTAAGCACGCATGGAGCAATAAAACTCTAATTTGTAACACGTGAAAATTTGGATAACCCAGAAAATATATATTTACATTATGTAATGTAGGTAATATAAATACAACTGGTTTAGGTTCAAAATTTTGAAGAAATTACTTTAATTAATAATGCAAGTGCGTATATGAATACGATTTATGTGATTATCTCTTATGGTCGAGTGCAAATCTTGTAACGTAGGAATGTTCAAGTCGTTTCTGGACCTCGAGTGGCCTTCAAGATAAAACTAGTGACGAATGCTGTTTTCACAGAAACTTGAATATGAACATCACTATTGTATGTATTTACTGTTTATTATATCAAAATCGTGTAATTTGTAGTTTAAAAAAATTTCTTACTTCAATTATGATGCTGGCGGTTGTAAGTAAACAACTAATAATATCACAGCCTTTGACTTTTCTTACGTACAGCTTATAACAAACCTATCGTTTAATATTCGTAACCATATAATGTAATATACTATTATGTAGGTATGCGTATATAAATTACACAAGATAAATTTATATCGTAGGACTCGGATGTTGTAGGAGTTTTTTTGCATATTTTTTTGTATGCTCTCAATTTATAGCAGACCAAGCTAGAAATCCATTTTATACTTTGATGAGTTTAAATACAAAAATAAAAAATGCATTTTTTGCATATTTCTCAATTTTAGAAAAAAAGTACATATTTCTCAATTTTCGTGAGATTTCTATACTTGTTTAATATTTTCTTAAAAAAAATTATGTTTTCTTCTAATGAAATTACTTGCGACAAACACACTGTAGTCGGAAACTAAGGGGAAGCCTGGTTCGAACGGGTTGACAATCAGTGCAATGCCGGAATATTCCGACTATTGCCTATTGCCCCATAGATTATAAACAATGCGAAGTCCGATACAATGCTGGAATATTCCAACTATTGCATATCACTCATTCGTCTGTTCTATCACAGACTTAATCAAGTTGGTTAATTTTGTTTGCATATATTTAACATTTTTTCATGCATATTTTACAATTTTTTTGTGCATATTTTGCTTTCTTCAGCTCCTACAACTTCCGAGCCCTAAATTATATGTAATATACACCTATTATATATTAACAATAATAATAATATAATAATGACGTGTTTATGTATATTATACCAATCGAAACGATAAAATTATTACATTACTGTTTTATATTATTAGATTTTAAAATACAAAAAAAAATTCGACTAAATGTACGTGTTATAAGTCGGATTAGAAAATAAAAGTAATGATAATAATATCTTTATCTTAAATGGAAGTCAAAAAGAGGATATCTATGTCATAATATTCTATACAAAACATATTTACCGTTGACTATTAACATGAATTCAAATAGAACTTTAACGATTAAAACATTAACAATTTGCATTTAATAATTTATTTATCACTGATTACAGTTATTAATAGAAAGAGAATTTTTTAGCATTTATTAATTTATTTATATTTTGTTCAATTAACTATAAATATATCAGTTTTCTATATTTTTTAATAAATAGAAATATTTACCGATATCAAGAAACGTAAATACAGACATTAAATAATACGTTAAAAATATAAACGGATCACAGTGACATCGGCAGTGAACACTACGTTAATAGTCATCGGTAAATATCATTTTCCCAGCCCAAACTTCATAAAGATCAATTCTTTTCCTTTTGATAGAATGTTATCCACACCATGATCGGGCTGCTGCTGTGGTTGCTGCTGCTGCTGATGATTTTGTTGATTTTGTTGATTCATAGTGGTGTTATTGACAGGATTGTGATGGGTCAGATCATTCAGCTTTTGCATGAAACTTGACGTTCCACCTCCAGTATGCCCTTGGTTATGGATTTGTTGACCGTCTTGTGGCCTACTACCAAGTCCGAAGTCTGGAACAACATGTGCTAGGCCCTTGAATAGTTTTCCCGACGTGCTCTGAACACCTCCACTACCCGCTGACTGACCACCGCTTCCGTCTCTACCATCTCTCCTCTCGTACGGATCTCCTCTCTCCCTCGCATCCACCGCTGACATCTAAAATCCCGACACGGTTTGTTAAGTCCCAAATAATCAAACAAAATTACCCTAACACGAAATCAACACACATAGGATTCTCGAAGTCTAGAATACCTACCATTTGAGTGAATAAATTCAGCTGCCTGTTGTGAATACATTTCGAGAATATATTGAAAATAAATATCAATATCTAGGCTTCATCAATATTTATATTTTAAGATAATCAATAAAGATGTAGTGTTATTTATTTAGTAAATTTAAATTTAATTACACATTTAACTTTAAAAAAATCATTTTGTATGTCTAATGCTCATTGTTTAAATAAAATATAAATTATTCAATAATTATCATAAATAATTCATTAATATATAGACTGTTAACAGAGAAATGAATTTACTTTGCGCTATGATGATGAATTCCAAACTAAAATGATATTTTAATGGTATATATAAGAGTGATGTACACTGTATACTGTCTTCAAAACAGTAGGAAAAATATTTATTTATTTTTCGAAAAAAGAAAAATTTATATAAATTATACAAATCTAAAATGCAAAATAAACATACACTAGTAAAAAATATATTTTCTTATAAAATCCTATGTGATTATTATTATATTATTAATATACCTGTAATTATCGAATTTTAATGATTTAAACTTAAATATTGTGTACATTATTCCATTATGTTTATAATGTGACGGGTGCACCGGCAGCTAGACGTAGCACACAGAATATGTTATGTTTTGTGTGTGTTAATATTGTAGAGGTTGTTGTTGTCTGGTCGATAAAGAGTGTGAGTGTATTTGTTGTATAAATATATGTATTGAAGAAGACACAGATCATTAATAGCTCACACGCACTCACCTGGTGATAATCATACTGTGGAAGGCAGGCATCTATAGCGAACAGAACAAAGATAGAAAAACAAAAAGATAGAAAAACATACAGAAAACATATAATTTGTATGGTTTGGTTTTTTTGACCATGACAAAAAAACTAAGACACAGAACATGCAATATCTGAGTTTCATAATGATGAGTAATGGATGAATTCACAAAAACAAAATTATCAAAAATAAAAACGTAATTATAGATTTTTTTTTTAATTTCGTTTTTATTTGAGATGTGGTTGTGTGCGGTGGAAAACCATTTACATGCTTGGAACACATTGAAGGTGGGTCATATCGTTGAGAAAAATTTACAAATTTATTCAGTTTGAACAAACAAATTCAGCATATTTTATTAAAACAATAATTTATAGCTGATGAATAAATTTGAATTAATCAAGAACCATAAAAAAATAAAGAAAAAAAAATCATAAAACATTTAAAGCACACATAGAGATCAATGTTGTAACATGCATTTTGACATTTTTTTAAAAGATAATTAAACAAAATATGTAGGTGGAGCTATAAATACTTTAATATTATAAATCAGTTGTACATACATATTCTTAATTTAAGTTTGATAATTAAAACAATATATTTTCTTTTAAAGTGAGCAAAAAAAATTTTAGTTATTTTAATAGTTTCTGAGGTTTTTTTTTTTTTAAATATTTATTGATTAAACTAATACAATTTTAAAACATATATGACCTATGGTTTAAAATATGATTTTTAAATATATAAATTCTATCAATTTATTTATTTTGCATGTATATTCAACAAATCCATACAATTAAATTATTATTATTGCTGGTACAAGATTTGGAGTAAAAATATAATTTTACTTATTTATAATTTATAGCTCCACTCACATCTTTTTTTATTCTTTCGTTAAATTATTAATTAAAAATAATTTAATAATTTTCTCATATGTTTTATTTTATATTTTGAGCGGAAGAATGGATTTACCCACATAGTATAAGTTCTACTATGATGTACGTATTTTATTTTTATGTCTGATTTATGTCACATTTAGGAACAGTAAAATAGATACAGTATTGACTTAAAAGTTAAAGACAACAGTAAAAATTAAATATTTCAATTATCTATTATTATTATGTGGTAAATGCGATATTTTTGGAGAAAATGATTTCAACCTACCATAATAAGTACCTAATAGTTATAAAAATACCTAAAACTAAAAATAACTAAAAATTATCGTAAGAGATAGAGGTTGTCTCACTGTTTTCGCTTATAATCATTTATTAAATGTAATAATTTATCGTTGAATTCAAATTTAACATATTTATTACAGTGACTTACTCAATGGAGTAAAGTATAATCAAAATCAATTTTGCAGCATTAAGAATTTTGTGGGGTTAATTTTTTTTTTGTTTTTTAGAGTGAAAAATTGATTTTAATTATTATAAATGCACTATTATGTTGATGTTATAAGATAAAACATAACCGTTTGCCGAGAATTACACATTTTATGCAAAAAGTAAACAATAATAAGTTAAACGATCAATCAGGTATATAAACAAATCATGAAAACTAATGTGATGAAAAATAAATGTTGAATCTTATACATGACTCTTGTAATAATTAAAAATTTTTAATAATAATTACTTTCTTAAATTGAGTAGAACTAATCAAATTGCATACAAGGTTGATTTTTCAAACAGAAAAATAACTAAAAATTTAACCCCATTTTCAATTTTTTTTTAGAATTAATTTTTGCTACGATATATTATGATTTACAAAATTATTGTATAACAAATAACGAAAATACTTGATTTTTGATAGATGAATCAGATATAAACAACTTAAGTATTCATAAAAGAAAAATAGTAAGAAATTAATATTAAATACAACATAAAGATTATGGGCGATAGTAATTTTTTTTAATTCAATATTATTATTGATTTCTAATGTTATCTTGTCAACAATTTTCACAGAATAAAAACTAATGATAATTGAAAGAGTATGATTTGATATCCATTAAAAAACAATCGGTTAAAAACTAAATATTTGACCTTCTTTAATTTTTCTTCGATTGCAGTACCAACACGTTCGTGCTACCGTGCGATGCGATCGCTCAACAACATTCAAATTTACATGTTTCATATTATTTACATTTAACAATTACTGCAAACACGAAATTAGTTATATAATGTAACTTAAAAATTAAAATATTTTGGAACATTAAAAAAAAAAACAATCATTATCTTAGTGAATTTAGGTATTTTTAAAAATAAAGATATTTTTTCATAGTTTCAACGTTTAAGCTATAGACTTCAAAGAAGTCAATACAAGACTATATTTTCGGAAAAAAAATATAATTAAATAAAAAAATAACTATACTTACTTAGTATTTTATTAATTTAAAATGAAAAAAAAATTCAATGTAGAAGTATTAAATATCGTAATATTTAAATAGTTGCTTATTAATTAAGTTAATATTTTAATGAGTGGAATATTGATACTCACTATAGTCACTACTCAGTTATATACAGGATATTCCTTGAAATGTATTATTATCTAATCTTTAAAATTTAAATGCTTTTCAGCAAAAAAAAACTTTTTGCGTGTATTCAATATCAATATTTTTTACAAAAATGTATACATTAATCTTTTTAGAAAATTATTCTGCTTTTAGATATGAAATAAAATTATTTCTAGTCATCAAATAACTTTAAAAATCACTATTAGATATAAAAAAAATTCATAACAATTAATTATATTTTCAAAAATATTATGTTATGTTACTTCAAACTTGCAAAAAAAAAAAAAAATCATTCAATAACCACAAACATTCACCAAGATAATGAGTGCATCATTTAAAAAAATAAATCATTAGTTTATGTATTGTGTAATATGAATATAATAAGTACACTTTATTATGGTATGTATATGTGTTGCAGGAAATAACAGGTATGCACATTAAACACAAATATATTATATTACCAATAACACAACATAATTTTGTCAAGTTTTCAATTAAAAACAAAACAATAATTTCAAAAGCCATTGCAATAGGGTAACAAATAAATTCAGTGACAAAAACCGGGCCAGAAAATAACAACATAACAAAACAAAAACAAGCTGCTGAAGTAATCAGGCAAAAACAAATAAAACATATTTATATATTTCCACTATTTTGACTCATTGTGTAGGTGTATATGCATGTTTTTCCTAAAGATCTCGCGTGTCTAAATATTAACCATAATGTATTAAAATATTTCATATATGTATATTTTTTTATTTTTTTATTTAACGCGCTTTTTTTTTTACTTTTACAACGATAACGGATAACCCACCATCACGGTACTTTCATTTACAATTTGATTCAATACATTGTTACATTATAAGAGTTGAGTGCGGCAAAACGATTATAGTTTCCTTTATTGATCATCGTCTAACTATGTCAATTGCCGCACACCCGAAAAATGTAAAAAGTGTGTGATGGATATTAAATGTAAACAGCTGCTTCAAGGTTAGAATATAACCATAAAGAATATCTGTGAAATAATTATGTGTGGACTATGATTAAAGGGCGGAGGATAACATTTTCGGAGATTCGTACCTTTACGTTTAATTGGCTGATCTATGCCTCGAGGCGGGGGTGGCGGACCACGAGCTCCTGGGCCGTGTCCTCTCATATCCTGTTGCTGGTGTTGCTGCTGCTGCTGCTGCTGCTGCTGCTGTTGTTGTTGTTGTTGTTGGTGATGCTGTGACTGCCGTTGACCTTTGGGTTGTAGTGGTCCTACACCGTCTCCATCAGCATACTCTGTGCCTACCTCTACCAAGAAGTTTGAAGGCACTAGACCCCGGACTCCGTTGCACTCACCTCTATAAAAACCATCATCATCCATTTCTCCATATATGAAAATGGTCTGGCCCATTTTAAAATGTAGTTCCACTTGCTGAAACAAAACAAAAAATAATAAACATTTTATCTGATATCTCTATGTCTATCTGATAGATATTTATGATTCATGAGTAATCTATATTATATAAGTATATTAAATTTATTCAATTAAAAACAGAATAAAATTGTTAATATTTTATGTCCAATTTAACATGGTTAGTTTGATACAAAATATGGTATATTATACCCGATGTATATGTATACATAAAACAGTATAAAAATTAATATTATACTTATTACCTATATAAAAAAACAAGTATTTTTACGACCAACTAATAGTTACTATAAATAAATATAATTATAAAAGATTAAAAATATTAGCTTCCTATCCAAAAATTAGTATGATTGACTTACGTCTCCATCGACATTCGGTGAATTTTCAGTCGGGTCATAATCATATAGTGCCACCATTTTTTTTACAGGACCCGAGTAAGGATCAATCCAACGATCATCTTTTCTATTCCTGGGATCTTGATTCTTTAATAATTGCAATAAAATATTAAAATTTAAGTATAATTAAACAATAAAAGTAAATCTAGTTACCAATGTCCCATAGCCTATTAGAAATTAAGTTAATTAAGTGAAACAGATTATTCTACAATATTTTTTACAGTAACCTTACAGATATAATTCCATTATTTAAAATAAAATCAATATTAGAATGGACGAATATTGAAATATTTTTCACTTTTATATATTTTAAGTTCTGAGCAGTGATGAATGTATTGATTTTAAAATGATGAATAACCCCTAATATTATTTTGTAAGCATGATAGATAATAGAAAAAATGCTTTGATCTTCATCTTTGAAAATGGTTTCTAATAGTTAAATAGTTAAATGGATCTTATCAATACTTTTAAAAGGACAAAATTGAAAATTCTTAATATTTCTCAAAATAATCAGATAAAAACAAAAAAATTAAGGAAAAGTGAAAATTTGTAGAAAAAACAAATTTTTATAAGCTCGTTAAAAAAAAAAAATTGTGGTATTACATTATATTTTATATTATACATAACAACTTCTTATGTATTTAATAATATAATTAGTGTTTGAAATTTCCATGAAGTATCTATACAATATTCAAATATTTCAGTATTTTATAAAATTTGTTTTCTTTTTTAAATAAATTAAGTTTTTACGAACTTTTGTCGTTCAATTTATAAATGTATAATTTATCAAAACATTGCAAACTTTTATAAGGATTAATTAATTTTGGTATAAATAGACGAAAAGAAGACCTTAATATAGAAATTTAACTAGTATTTTCGATCACGACATTTATTGCATTAAATATTAATATCAATAATTACTGCTACAACTTATAGACTATATTATTATTAAATGTTAAATCTACCCACTGTAAACTTTATTACTGCTAATAAATATTCGTATTATTATTTGTAATTAAATAATAACCATCAATTTTTGTATTAAAAAAAAATGTAATGTTTCACGGTTTTGTGAAACATTTCACTCTATAAGCTTCAAAAATTAAATATAACGAATGAACAATTATGGGCTTAGCTTTCATAAATAAAATTGTATACTATTTACCTTTTGCATGTCTGATAATTCCATGACCATATTATGAGGAACATAACCAAATCTTCCTCTACTTTCACCCCAATAGAAACCATCCGGATCTTTATCTCCATATATCTACAATAATTAAAACATAATTATGTATTTAATTTAGTTTACTTAAATTGGACGATGTTAATAACCCAGAATTATATTTTTAATATTTAGTTTTATACACCCAACTTTCTTCCCTAGAAAATTGAGAGATGAAATAACATATTTATAAATATAAGTTAAATTATAATACAATACACCTATAATAACGCTGTATCATTCACTTGACCGAGTGAAAAATTTGTTACTATTTTATAACCTACTTTTGTAGTTGATTTTTCTGGGAAAATGTATATGTGAACCCATTTGCTCAAAAAATTATTATACTTGAATCAAAATATACCGATATGAAGCAGTACCGGCGATAGGTTTTTCGCTGCCTTATACCAATTACCTATAATATGCCTGCTTTATATAATATTATAATTCATATATTTTTATTTATAAACAATGCCGTCCTTAAAATTCCAAAAAAAATTGTCACCCTGTGCTGTCGCACTGGTCGCAAACGCCTCTGCTACTGATATGAAGTTATATTCAATACAGCTGGTTAGGTAATAATGTAATATTTACTATTAAGTTTATTATTCAATATTAGATACGTATTTTAACATCGGCTTTGATTATTTTGAATTTAAATGATATTCTCGGACTTATGCTAGTAATTGTTACATAAAAAAAATATATTTATTTTAAATACCTACATACATTATTTATAATGTAATATATTTAATATTTATATAATAACAAACCTTTATATGATCTCCTTCTTTAAATGGTAACTCTTCGTCACAAACATCTGGGTTAGGAGACATAGTAGTTGGATCATAATCATAAATAGCCACTACCCATCTCGGTCGTTTGTCTCTAGGTGTCTTCTGATAGGCAGTCTGTCTGGGATCAGAACCTCTCCCTCTGTAAGTTCTTTGGTCTCCATTACCACTAACGTGTTTTATTCTAGGTTCTATTTGTTTCTCGTTTTGATAGAACGGCTCTCTAAAAATATAACAAAAAAATAATTTCTATAATAGGTATATTACAATCACTAGTTCTAAGAATACCTTTCATCGTAATGATGACGACCGTGATGAGGCGGTTTAGACCTAGGAGTGGGCGCCGCAGGCCTGTGTGGATGAGCTGAAGGAGCACGCCTTGCTCCTCTTCCGTTTTCCATGAACTCCTCTTCACTATAATTTCCCTCTCCAGCAAAATCTTTCGTAACTTCTGTCCAAATGTATTATTTGAAGGTTATCAATAATTTAATAAAATTTAATACATACCTATCGATGGTATACTTATTTGCCCGGGAAATATTTCTTTATCACTAAGATTTTCTGTTTCCGTGTCCACGATTACCTGGCCATAAGCATTCCGTTGCGGTCTCATGTGATTTGGTACTGCAGATCCATATTTAATTCGTTTGTCTTCATCTTGCTAAAGTATATTTAAATACGATTAGGTTAAGCTAACCTTAACATACATCTTAACTTTTTTAAACATAACCAAAGATAGTAAAATCGATAAAGAAATACCATTTATTAGTATTATTACTATTGTGTTTATTGGTACTTAAAGTGTTTACTTTATGATGATGATTGTGATGATGAGGTGATTTATTTTTTGCACCGGGTATCAAAACTGGATTACTATCAGTAGATTGGTTATCTCTAGATTTAGTACGTACAGTTACTTGTCTGGGGTTAAGACTGAGCAGTTGAGTGATATCGATTAAAGCATGATCGCCTAAAAATCATAATGTGAATCAATAAAATTGTATTATAATATTTTAACAAAGTAAATCTTGTAATGATATTTATATTATTTCTTCTTGATTTAGGTATAATAATATTTTAAACTATAATATCCAATGTATTATGAATATAAATTCTAACCAGTTGGACTATCAATATCAGACACTTTTTTTCCATCTGCATAAACAGCATAACCTGTTATATGACCACGGTTAGAGGGGTCACTGAGTGTAGTAGTCACCGGAAGCCATGTCACCAATAAAGTTCCATCCTGTGGCCCTGATTCTACTTGTACTTCTGAAGGTGGATCCGGAAGTCCTAAAAATTACATTGTAAATTAATATATAATAAAACATTCACTAAAAAATAACATTAATACTAAAAGAAAATTTAAAGAAAAAAAATGTTACTGAAGAGAAACAGAATGGCAAAAATATTTTATACTTCGTTATTATTCATGAACTATAGATCCCACGACTACAATATTTTTGAATGAATTGATACTTCAAATGCATAAAAATAAAATGTTAATAAAAGATATTGATTTTAATTTTTAAATCTAAAAATTGTAGGAAGAATATATTTTTCTTTAAAAGAGGTTGATTTTTATTTATTATATCTAACTAGGTATAAAAACAGTGTATATTAAAAAATATTTATTAGATGAAGTAATATCTGAATAATAACATTTTTTTTCTTTAAATATATTAATTTTTTTCGTAATTTATAACAAATATATTCTACAAAAATATAAAATGATGTATTGTCTACCTTTGCAGCCTGTATGCAAACATGCAAGCACGATACAATAAAGAAAACAAGCAAAGAATTACAATTTGCATATATCATTATTTAACAATATTTATTTGAGGAATGTGATTTAAAATAAAATTTTGCAGTTGAATAAATTAACTTAATTCGATAAAATCCGACTTAAGTTAGCTGTCAACTTCGCAAAGCCAACACATTATTTTCTCAATAATAAAAGTAACAATGGGTACATAGCAGTAATTATAAATCTCATGTCCGATTGTTTATGAAACATGAATTCAAAAATGTTTACCTTTAGGCAGCGTTTTAAAATTTATGTGCGTAGAAAATTTTTCCATAGAGGTAGTAGTCCTTTTTTGATCGAACGTCGGTGCACGTAACGTCTTAGCACTAACTGTTACTCTGTATAATGTATTAGGCACCAAACCTATAAACAAAACCCATGAACTAATATACTTAAAAATGTATTCAATTATTTATATTATTATTAATACTTTGATATAATTAAAAAAAAATCATGTTTTTTAACTTCTATTAAATTTAAAAAAAATTGATTTAAAAAGGACAATTACGTATTATCTGATCATAAATAATTTATCATGTATATTTTTTATTATTATTGGTTTCTTTTTGATTTATTCAAACAAATAAGTGGAGTATTTAGTTACTGTAATATATAAATGTTAGTATAACAATTTTTTATAAATATCGTTGATATTAATCGTGGTATAAATATTTCGTCAAATAAATAAACTGTAAGGTTTTTTTATTTACTACAAGATGTATACTTTTTTACTTTAAGTGTATATACATAGTATATTAATTGTGACATATGTTTACTACCATCACATTAATTTTGTCTCCAATTTAAGTTGTATCTACTTCACTCTTTCTAAATCTAGTTTTAAGTATTTACCAACAAACATAATAATATTCCTACTAATATAATTATTATTGTTTATCCATTCTATTGCTAAAAATAGTAACTATATGATTAAGTCATGCAATAATCTTCATAAGTCTTTTTAAAATATTTTTCATCATAATATGCGCAGAATTAAAATCCAAACCTCTTCAAACCTCTAAGTACCCACGCATTCCATGACTTCAAATTCCCTGATTTCCTTTAAGTTCCTTTGACTGGACAAATCTATTTTCACTCTACGTTATTTATGATGCTGCTGCAGTATTTAATAACACACTTCACTAAGCTATTAATAAACATATACTTTTAAAACCTCCTCCAAATTTCTTTGACGAGTTTCCTGTGATCTTAACAACTAATAATCAAGAAATAAAATTCTTTCAAATACTATCCATCATCTACTATAACGTTTGCATAATAATAACATAACCCAATAAATATAAAACAAAAGAAAGTCAATCATGGAATCATAAGTCCATCATGTTTTTTTCGTTTTAAATATTATTAGTAAGCTCTAAAATTAACTGTATTGTAATGTAAAATAAACATCTGTTATCTTGTTTTTGTATTATAAATTATAATATAATATGGTGTACAATAAAACATGATGGTTTTAAATTATTTTACAACTTTCTTTATAAAACACAACTAACGAGCATATCGCACACGCCGTTATTTATTTATATCTACCACTATAATATTCAACGTGTCTTAGAAATAAATTTAATTAAAATACAACTCGTATTGTACAATTTGTTATATGATATTCGGCCAACTATAGAAGCCATATACATATTTTATGATGATGTTTGTTTAGTACCTACGTCCTACTTATTAAAAAATATTAATTTTACCTGTTATTGTATGTTTGTAAACACCAGGTTTGACGGTTCTGAGTTCAACATTATTAACGCAAACCACATGTTGAAAATTACTGTTGCTTGGCAACCACGATATAACAGCGGACGTGGATGTTACTTGGCTAGCTTTTACGTGTGATGGTCGTAATGGTAACTCTTTTTCCTTACCAATAACCATTGTACAAGCAGCATCTCTAGATGTTCTTCTATTAGCTGTTACAGATCTTACACTGATTCTATGTGGCTGCAAATAATAAAACGTATTATAATGTTTAAAATACAATTTATGAATTATATTGAGAAATAAATAAAAGAGTCATACATTTTTAGAAATATATTTAGTAAATAAATAATCATTAAAACGTTGCAATTAAAAAATATATTTTACAGATAATATTATGAACAATTTAAATCTTAAAATGATATTATAATAAACTTAGATCTAGAAAGGCATATAGTCAACTTCAACATCACGAAATACAATCATTAAACAAGTACCTATTTACAAACATAACAATCACAACACAGAGCATATACCTAAGTCGTTTTGCGATTAAAATCAATAAGTTATAGTACTGTTATCGTTATATATGTATATATTTAACTAATAGTATATAGGTATATGCAATTTATCATAAATTTCTGTAATCATTGTTTATGCTGTTATATATATTATTTATAAATTTATAGGAGTATATCTAATATTTATTAGATATACTATATATATATTATATAATATAATATATATATATTAGTACATAGTATTGTAACAGTATAAACATTAAAGAAAATGCTGTTTTTTCATTGGGTTATAAAATTACTTCAGTGAATAATACGAGTACGTTAGGTAGATATATGTATTTAGTTACAAAATAATAAACGTATTACTATATTATTACCTTGTTTGAGTCAACTCCTTCAACTAGAGCTCTGGTTCTTTCTGTAGCTTTAATAGTTGTTTTCAAATTTCCATCTACGTACACATGATATGATTCTGGCAAACAACCTTCTTCAGAAGAAGGAGCATTCCAACCAATCAGCACGCTTTTGTTCAACTGCCTCTCCAATGTCAGCTGCTTCGGTGCCGGTACTAGCAGCGAGAAGAACATGTCTAACAGTGACGATGTCCCGGAAAAACAATTTCCCCCCCAAAACAAGACGCTATTACTCTACGCTAGCTCTACATGCACTAGTCTAGAATATTCAGCCACCACCATGTAATAATATTTTAAAATTATAAGATCACTAATATTTTTTCTTATTGACTTTTCAAAATCGTATAACAAAATATACCACTTGGAACTATTTGATAAAAATAAAATAAATTTGAATGCTTTATTATTAAATCATTCTTAAAACAATCTATTTATGGAATTCTCAAATTAACGTTTTTCAACTCCGGGTAAGGCAAGAATATATTAAAACTTACAATTGCTTAACTTATTAAGACATATTACCCACAGTCCACACATACCTAATCTAAAGATCTATAAAGCTCTAATAATATTGTAACTAATGTATTCTCTAGTATTCCTCGTTTAAAACTTAAAGAAACATTTAAATTATAACATTTCTACAAACTTAATAACATACTTTATAATTTATATTTCATACTTTCTTATTAGCAAGCAATTTACTCCTATGCCTATTGCCATATTTGGTCAAATTTCTATCTGATTTTTTTTGTTAATAAGTTTTTAATAAAATATATGAATAAATAAGAAGCTGAACAACAGAATTCAATTATAAGTATAATATTTTTTAAATCTCACCATCGTCATCGACGTTATCGTCTTCTTGTAATTCTTCTAACATATTATTATACTCTTGTTGAGCCAGTCTCTTCATTTGTTCGTCTAATAAGATTTCGTACAATTTTATTTTCAACAGTTCTCATTTTAAATAATTTTTAAACATTTTTAATAATATTTCTTTTTTTTTCACCTGGGAGCATGTATTCAATATTTTGAGGAACTGTAGTTGTCGCACTATCGTCACATTCTCTAAGTCTGACCACCATAGATTGATAGAAATCTTCAAGATCTCTACCGTAAAGTTGTTGTACATAATTTGAAGGCACTAATCCACGTCTCCCATCTAAAAGCTCACCATCAAAAAACCCATCCTATATCCAAAATATAATATACATATTATATTGTTACATATAAACTACAAAAATAAATGTTATAAATACATTTTTGTACTACACTATGTAACATTCTAACATAAACTAACCCTCATAACGTTAGCAATACAACTATAACGGGCACATATTATAAAATACATACAACAAATGTATTAGTTTAACTCAAAATTGTTAGTATTTTTATTATTAATCAGAAATAACTAATAAAAAAATTACAGAAAATAGAAATATTTGCGCAATACATATTTTTTGACAGTCAACTTTGTTATTTCATTATAATTCAAAAGTGAATGACCGTATATACTTAAAAATTTCACTAAATATTTATTCTATTATTTTGAACCTATCTTCATAAAAAATATTTATGAAAATGAGTTTAATTCTAAGTAATACAATTTTATACAGAACCTTGTTTTAATTTTTCAAACTTAAAGTAAGAAATAAATATTAAAAACTAGATAAATTTAAACTACCTAAAAAATTAGTTTGAAAATGTTGGTGATTTATGAATATCCAGTAAAAATTTCAAGTCTAAAGTTATTCATTTTTAAGTTCTAATAAAAACAATAGTAAACGATTTTGTGGCAAACTAATTTTGCGAAAGATTGCCGTTTTATTATTTTCTCGGTTTTTTTTTTAGGAAATGCTTAACTTTTAATCCTCCAAAGTATCAACTAGATCTAATTTTCTATGAAATCGAATAATTTATCTGACAATAATATTGGAACGTACCTCATCTTTATTACCCCAAACTAAAATATAATCTCCTGCAGTAATTGGAAGTTCTTCTTCAAAATTTTCATTAGGTGAACAATAGAAAGGGTCATATGTATACCTGCAATTAAATATTACCTTATAATATGAAATAAAATATATACTATTTTAGTATTTATTCGATTTGTTTTATTCACCTCGCACAATAAACATAACATTGTCCTTTTCCTGGTATATCCAACATGTCTGGCATTCGCCTTTCACCAATACGTTTCGTCGAATCTATACTTAACCCTAATGCGTCGTTAATTATGTTATTTTGGTCTACAAGAAAAATGCAATTATTAGAGGTAAGTTTTATCAAGTTAAAATTAAAATATAACCACTCACAATCGATATCTTGTTGAGCGTTGATCATACTGGGAATTGCCGGCATAATCCGTCCTTTAGGTTGAATTCTTGACTGCTGTCCAGTAGCCAATAAGACAGAATCCAATGCTGGAGTCGTGGTAGTAAGCGGTCCTACGGTTGGCAGCACAGATGTGCCAATGGATAAGGGTTGATATGTCTGTGTCAGATGACCAGGGGCCACGCGATAAAGCTTTATATGGTAAAATATGTTTTTTTTTTTAAAAAAATATTTGGTTACAAAATATTATACATACCTCTGTGTATGGGTAATTAATATGCGATGGAACAGAAGCCAAGGCATAATTCGGATCTTGCATTGAACTTGAAGAAGGTGTCAGTATACCAGCAGTCGGCAGACCTAAAATATGCCAAAAATTGATTTAATACACAAATACGGCATACTATTTATATCTTAACATATTTCCAAGAATTAGATTAAAATAACTAAAAATAATATTATACTAGCAATTCAATTAACTGAAATATAAATAGGAATAATTTTTATTGAATAATTATTATGTTAAATTTGGTATTGACCAAACTCATGCATATTATATTATATTATATTTAGTTAATAAATTGAATGCATAATCGGCTAATGTAGTCAAAATCAGTTCGCAAAAATTGAAAATAATAATTCTAGCAATAATTTTAGCAGGAATGTATAAGCACATGGACCACATTAATTTTATTAATAATGTGTTTTGTGGGATGCATACCTATATGCTTACATAGTTTAATCATAATGCACGTAATACTAATGAGTAATGACCGTAAATACTTAAGTTCTAACTATTAATATTGTGCTATAATGCTATAATATGATTATATAATTGTAGTCTAAATAATTATATTAAAATAAATTATATGTAATAGTATATATATATATACAAATAAAAGCGTCAGTGCTAGTAAAAAAATCTAAATATCATATTGAATATATTTTGTTAAATTACCTATAGACTATATAAGTTATACTTATTTGACTATTTCCAAATTGATGAATAATTAACTTTCAAATTAATTTTAATAATCTAATGAACTACTCTTGGAACTATAAGAAAGGCTTTTTTTATTTCTGTCCATGACTTACTGCGTTTTTTCAAGCACGACCGAAGCGGTGCTGTGTTTGAATCCGTTTTATCACTTTTTATTTTGACTTTATGCAGCGGTGCTGTTTGCCCAGGACCCCCGGCAACTGTTTTATTTTATTTTATTTTTTTTTTATATATATATATACGCATTTAAGGTGTTCAATATATATAGTTAAGTATAAAATTTAATAATTAATATTTTGACCAATAAATAAACATATTATGTAATTAAAATTTGAAAATTTCACATATATATTAAACATCCTGTATTTAATATTTACAATTTTATGCAATATATGAAGCTTTCTATTATTCTTACCTATAGTAGATCTTGTCTTATCTAATTCAGCTAATACTCTATTATCTTGGTCTATTTTTGCCATTATGCGATCGATTTCTGAAGGCAAAGTAGATGCTCTACCTCCCGTAATATTTGATAACACTGGTCTATTGATATTAATTGTTTCCAATGCATCTCCTGTGTAATGGAAATTAATTTATGTTAATGACTTTTGAATTTTATAATATAACTTTATTTATGTATTAAATTTGAATAAATAATTTTAATTTGTACCTACCTGCAGATTGTATTCTGTGTTGTCTCAATTGATCAGTAGAATACATGTGTTCTAATGATGTAGGTAAAGAAGAATGGTTAATGGAATTCGATCCTATGAAAAAGTAATAAATTAAATATACATAAGCTTTTAACAAGCTAATTCATATAGGTAAGTAAGTAGTTGTTGTTTTTTAATTTTTAAACTATATGTGTATAATAATATATACAAACTGATTAAATAATAAATCACAATTACAGTTCATAATATTATTATCAATCATTAAGTATAAACTAAATTAAAAATTTACTTAGTTCTACACTAGATGTAGTAGATTCTGAGGGTGAGTTCAAAGCTAAGTCTATAGACTTGTATGAAGTTCTTAGTGTAGACTTTTTGTGATGTTCTAATTCCAATTGTAATTCTTCCTGTTTTACATTTTCTAATTCCATTTTCTTTTCCAACTCTCGTACCTTAGACTAAAATTGAACAAAATTATCCATGAGAAATTATGTATTATTTAAGAATTAAGTAACATTTTACTTGTAATGATTCAATGTTTTCACACAGTCTAGTTTTTTCTGCATAGTTGATATTAGATGGCCTGCTCTGTAATTCACATTGCTTATCTTGAAGCTTGACAACGCATTCTTTATATTCTTTTTCCAAAGCTCTCTTCTTATCGGTCGCATCTTGCATAAGCTATAATATCATAAAATGTAATTATTTTTTTTTTCATATTGAAATATTAAATACTAAATAATTGCCTTAAGAATTTCATCAATTTCTTGATCAGCATCTGCCCGGGCTGATAATGGGTTCAGCCCGGAGCCCTTTTTCACCTAAAAAAAAAAAAAAAAATTAGAGATACAAAAAAATTATACGTCTAAATATTATATAAATTTTAAACTTGCTTACATGTTGGAGTTGAAGTACTTGTTTGTGTAAATCTGTATTTTGGATGGTTAGCTCGGTATTTTTTTCCAATACTCTAACTAGTTGATCCTCCTGTAACATAACGAAAAATAAATTTCAGAAAAACTAATGTTTACGCCTACAATTATATACAATAGGTACATATCTTGTATAAATGCCATATCTAAGTTATCTGGTTTAAACCGAGAATAGTTAAAATTCCGAACCTCGTTTAGTGAACAAATGGTTTAAAATAAATAACATACATTTTATTTCAATAATAAAATCGAAAAAAATATACTGCTGATTCTCTAATCAAAATTTATTCCTATTAAATAATATTATACTATTATAATACAATAAACAATAAAATATCATATTTAAACAAATTTTTCAGTTAATGAAAACTTTAAAATTTCAACTACACTATTAAATATATATAATAAATTATTCTTAAGCTCTTAAAAACATACAAACACAATGTATTTAGTGATATTTCGACTTTTGAAATGATAGTGGTTAATAGAACTAGTTCACTCGTTGTTTAAAAAAGTTATAATTATATTATGAAAAAAAAATCTACGTGTTAATTAGACCCCCTTAATTAATTAATTTTTAAAGTAGCTACAAGCTAATCATTTTTTAGTAGGAGATGTATTATCAAATAAATTTTATCTTCTTATTCATGTAATTTATCATATATATTTATAAATCAGATGAATAAGAAAACAAGATTGACCTACCTATACTTTTTTGATATATGACACATATAAACACACACAAAGCACTTTTAAACCAACTCCGTTCTCATTATTATTATGTACGTTCTAGATTTTTTCATATTTAATTAGACACTAGTAACAATCTCTTTTGTTTCATAATTTTTCTCTTCTACGTCATATAAATTGAACAATATATAAGCGGGTCAAGATATGGTTTCAGATAAAAATAAAAACTAAACATATTGAACATAAATCATTATTCATTACAAATGATTTAATATAAACTTTATTGTATAACTTAAACTAATTTTTTAATCTCTCTATCATACAAAAATATTTTGGAAAATAGTTTCATCAAATATAACCCTAGTAACCAAAACTTAATTTTTTTTTGTAAATTTTAAGATGAGTGTAAAGAAGCTTCAGATATCAGATAAAAAGCGATATTTATTAAAATAAAATATTGAAGGGGCTTTTAAAAAAATTTTATCCGAGAATAAACATTCCCATAAAAAAACAGAATATACTATTGGCTATATTTTGTTGGAAAATATTTTTTCAGAACGTTTATTTTTGGACTCGTAATTATTGAAAAAAGCACTTCGTAGAAAAAATATTTTATCGAGAATTATTTCAATGGAATAGTATTTTTTATTATTTGAAAAATATTTTGTCAGAATACTAACACTAAGTGTAAAGAAGGACTTGAAAAATAAAAATTAAAAATAATACAAGTTAAATGTATGAAAAATATATGAAAATTATATAGACAATTATAGTTAAAGATTTATTAACATCAAACAATTTCCAAAAATATTATTTTTTACTTTTTATTTTTCACAATAATAATATATACAATCTGTACAATTGGTGCATAATAAGCATATATGATAAGGGTTACAAATAACATGAGTACTTGATAAGAAGCCACCAACTAGTGGCACTTAAAAAATATTATTTAAAAGAAAACTATTATGTTTCAAATAAATATATCCAAATATTATTGATGTTGTAAAAAATGTAAAATGACTGCTTGATTTAAATAAACGCCTTTACTAGTAAATTTTTTTTTAATTAGGTTAATAAATTGGTTATTTCGAATTTTTCCAAACAAATTTTTACTATACTTGTAGCGGAAATGTCTGTAAATTCTATAAAACAAAATTAAAAAATATTAATTAAAACAAAAGTTGTTTGCCAGGTTTTTCTGTTTAACTTTGTATATTAGTACCATATTTTTCAACTGTATTTAAAATGCGTTTTCAAAAAATTTTCAACAATATTTAGTTCCTAGAATTATAATTAATTTAAAATACATTGACAATCAAGTATTTTTCCAAGTTCCAACATAATACAGTTTTTACAAAAATATATCTGACACAAAACATTTCTAATAAAATATTTTTCCAGACAAATACGATACGTATTATATGTTTTTCAACTTAATACGCATCCCCGATAAAATTTAAATATTATCCAATGAAATTACTATTAAAGCAACACCCAAATAACCTAACCTAACCTAGTTTTAACTTTAAGCAACATTCTTTGTATCAAAATTGGATGGCATAATTTAATAGATATGATAATTGAATTGATAGTTATACGCTTATATACTTGTTGCCTGAACTTCAAATTGATTCTCGAGGCTTTATTCGAGGTTAAATAATTAAGGTCAGTGAATCAATCAATAATATATGGATAGAGACTACGGTTAATTTATTTTTTAATGTACTTTAAGGTCTAAATGTGTGTCTATAAGAAAATATAACATTTGGGGAAATCATAAAAAACAAAAAAACTTGTGTCACTCAGGAGCTGACTATAATCCAGGATTATATAATAGGATTATAAAAATCATTTATTTATCAAAAAAATATCAATTAAAAGAGCAATAAATAAATAACAGTGGAAGTAAAAGGTTAAGTTGCGTGTATTACAAAACAATAAGTATATTTTGTTCAAATTTTAAATCACTGTGCTAAAAAATATTATAATATATTATAATTTCAAAGAAATTGTGTTTAAATATTGATATAAAAATTTACGACTCAAACTATTTAGTTATGGTTTATAACTGTTGCTCTACATTTAATTTTATTATTATTTAAATATTACGGAAATATTTAGGTACCTACTTAAAATGTAGAGAATTATGTTTTTATATAAAACGTCAATTTTGTTTCTTATACAAAATTAAATGCCAACACTAACGATTGTTAGTAAAATAAATTTTACTTTGCGTTCACATGATGGGAGAAAGGTTGACATTATATTTAACGTTACAAGAGCTTGTGCTTTAAATCTAACTGTATGACTCTTCAATTTTTATTAATATTTTTTTTAACTTTAAGTAAACTTTAAAAAAAATATTTTATAAAACATGAATTATCAACTCTAAATGGCTTAACAGGTCTTCAATAATAGACTTTAGTCGAAAATAATCACTATAATAAGTAATAACTAAAGGTCACGTATGGAACTAATTCAATTGAGTTATCATAAACTATTTGAAATTTTCTAAGTTTTATTACTTAACAGTCCTGTATTTGTATGATAGCAAAACAGTACAAATTATTATGACTCTAAAATCTCAACATATTTCAACAATTAAGTACCTAATAATAATAAAACTTACCAGTGCGAATGCCGTTGAGCCGTCGTTGTCAGATAAGTCACTATTTAAACGGGAAGTACTATGTTCACAACTTTGTACGCAATGATAATAATCGGCATCCTAAAATAATAATAATATTAATCGTTATTAATTAGTCACTGAGTATAATGTTTAAAATATTTTGCGGACACCGTATAAAAAAAAATGAAATTGTGGTAGTTAAGAAAAACCGAGAAAAAAATGTCTTTTGTGTATGTAGGTCAAACTGAAAAATATTCTTTTTAAGCACCATTACACAAAGCGCATTCAGAAATATTATTTCATTGACCTTTTTAATCGAATTGATAATCAAACAAAATAGTGACTTATAGATATTTTTTAATCGTTAAAATCTGTTTTATGAAAATGATGCAGTCAAGTAGGTATATCTAGAAAAATGTAGCTATATAATTCCAAACGATAACTGTACTTCCAAGATAATATGTTATCGATTTACAAACCTACAAGATGTATTATATATTCGTTACACACGCATATAATAGAATTCTACATTTCATCCGTGTGTCATCCAACCCATTTATTTTTTTGGAAGTGTACGTTGCGTTTCATTGTTTGCCAGATGATGAGAGATAAAAAATGAATGAAGTCATAGTTAAAATGTGAAAATAATATAATGCATTTCACATTTATTAAGCTGCTACTGAGTACTGGTAAAATTATAAAGCTAATAAAAACTTAACAATTTAACATTGATATTTCAGTTTTTTAGACAAACATAATTTATTATAATATTATGAAAGTGTTTTAAATAATCCAATAATACTTTTGTATTTTCAAAAAAAAAAGAATTGAATTTTCTCAAATAATTTTTGAACAAAAAGGTTAGTATAAAAACAAAGGGGGGGGGGGGCAAGTAACCGTTCAGTTTTACAATAAGTAGGTATCGAGTGTACATCGTAATTTAATAAATTACTATAATATTTATGTTAAATTTACTAATTTAACGTTAACTTTATACGATAGACGGATACGTAAAACGATAGAGCGAAAGCGGTCTGTCAGTTTATATTACTAAGTTATATTTAATACCTTAATACAAATGAATAACAAATAATATAAATTTTAATATTTTATACATTTTTAACTATGAAATAATTTATATATTTTTGCATTTTTTACTATTTTTAGGAATTCAAATGCTTATAAATAGAACCACTGTGCAATTAATATTTCATAGCGTGTATACTGTATAAGTTATATGTATCCATAATTAAATAAGTATGAGTAGTTTCTGGTAGAAAATTGGATCCTAGTGGGTACTTTGAAGAGTCAAAAGTAAAATTCATTTTAAAAGTTATTTTCAAAATAACTGAGAAAAAAATAAAAAGGTGGAAAATTAGGTAACACTCTATTGTACAGTAGGTATGTATAATGAATATAATAAATTTTAATTATTTAATTATTTATCAATATGAATGTATAATATCGTTATGCATTATAAGTACATGAAAAACAATTTTTAATAAAGACCATCTGTCAGTCTATATTAATAAGTAAGAAAAATGTTTTGTGACAAGTATTTTAAGACTACCATTTAAGTAATGTTTTTGCGGCCGGGAGGAAGTAATGCGAAAGCGGTTCCCTCCCGGTCGTCGATTCAACCCGAAAAAAAAAAGTAATGTTTATTTTACTACCTAATAGTATTACGACAAGCTGATTTAATTTTTGCCGAAAAAATTACATTTACTATATTATTGATATATTTTTAATTAATATAATAATATAGATTTTTACCATAGTGGCATAGTATTTAGTCTTGAATTAGTATCATTATTTTATCGAAAAAACAGTATGAAAAGGTTCACGGTACAAATAGATAATATCTTAAAATTAATCTACATGTTTTAAAAATTTCGTTATCTATGTTAAAATTCATATTATACTTAGAAGTTTTAAGTTTCCTTGAATAATGTTTTTGAGTAATAATAAAGTAATAAATTTTCTTATTCATTGTTAAATATAAATAAAAAAAATCATGCGAGTATATTTTTTAGATTTTTTGATTTCAGTATGAATTACTTATAACTTATGAGCACCTTGTATTTTTTCAAACCTTAGTTAAAAAAATTACACATTTTATGAATTTTCAACTACAAAACAATTTACAAAGTATGGTGATTTTGACAATATTTAAATTTTAAATGTTTTAAAAAAAAAAAATGTTGCCTGTGTAAGTATTTTAAATATTTTTATAAGATATAGCTAAAAGAACAACTTTTGTATAATTTCGTATTAAATTTTCAAACTTTTTGACCTAATGAAAACATTTTTATTAGTATTCAGAAAAATAAAAAACAAAAAAATGGTCAAAATATTTTGAAAATGTTCAAGCATTTCCAATGTTTACGGTTATTTGTTGTTTATGTTAGGTTAACCATAAAAATAAAATTAAACTAGTTGTGTACTTATGTATAAAAGTATAGGTTTATCTTAATTTTTTCCCGATTATAAAAAAAAAAAAATTCTGGACATTTTAAATTTAAATTCTCTAAAGAACAAACTAAATCAAAAACCTTTCATAAATTAAAATCTATGCATTTTGTCAACTACTTACCGTGTACGTACATAAATTTATAAAATATAAAAATACAAAAATACAAAATAACACATCACAAACAAACGTCATTGTAAATTCAATACATTCATCTCCCCATTCAAAATCTTAAGTAATAAAGAAATTATTGAAATATACAATCAATATTAGTATTTTATCATTTTAAGTATATGTGTTTGCACATATCATTTATATCAATATTACATTTCACTATTAACCTTCTACAGTTTTACTTATATTTTATATAACTATATTAGGACATAACTTTCGATTGTTATAGGGATGTAGGTTATAAGTATATGACGTCAATGGTGTCATAAAAAGGGCCATTCAATGTACGTAGACACTTACTAACTGAACCCCATACTATGTATCTATATATAGTCATTCAGTCCAGTGACAGTTGTATGTTACATTTATATTACAGTATCAGCTTAATTATAAAGTCGTGTTATTTATCTCCATCAAGTACCTAAATCCTAAGTTTAGTTTAGCATCAGTTTCAACAGAAATAAATACAACACAAACACTATTTTAAAACTATTATACGTGTTTAGCTTCACTTAAAATCTAATATTTTAGTGTATAAATAATAGAACTTCAAAAACCACTTTAAAATCGTAATCTTTAAATTATTATATGATTAATTTTTGTATGGAATTGTATTTAAAAAAATATTCAATCTCTTTAAAATACTTTAGGTAATAGTTAATAATAATTTTGAAAAATATTTTAACCATTTGCAAATTCCATATATTTTTACAGTATTATACCTTCTATAGTTATTCATATTTAAGATTAAAAAAACAATGTAGATAACTATTATAAAATATTCAAATTTATTAACGGTTTGCCTAAATACGTAAGTCACAACTTGAATTGCCTTACAAAATCCGAAATATGACGTTTTGCATAAGTACAATAGATACTTTTCATTTTGACCGGGTATTTTTAAAATTTACCCGACTTTGAATTTTACCTCCAAGTCATAACGGTGTTCTTATCGTATACGCTAAGTGCTTTTCTGTTTATAAGTACCACAGATTGCAATTTTCTGGTGGTTATGACTGCATGTAGAATGCACTCTATACGATGATACATTGATAGTTATTAATAATTTCAGATAACATAAGCAATAATTCTATATACATGCAATGTACTTTATCTATATACTATATACTTTATCATGATCTGTCTACAAAAGTGCAGAATTCGTATTATGATTTACGATCATATTTATTGAGTACGTGAATTTAGTTAAATTTAAATCTCATTTAAATGTGGTGAAGGTAATTTAACAAAAACATTCACACATTTAATATTCTCTGTTTTACCCAATTTTACCCCTAAATTAAAGCATGGTGCATTTATTTTATTTTCACTTCACAGGTCACGAGTATGTGAGTGTCGGCGGATGCACCACGGTCCACGATTTAAGAACAAATAGTAACTACGTTGGTTAAAGTAGTGTAACAACTTTGCATGAATAAATCAGTTTATTAGCCTGTTAAAATGAACAGCAGTTATAAACAACACAGATTTTTAACACGGTCATCGGTCAAGTGAATAGTTCCATATAATTTTTTTTTATAAAAAGTCTCACTGTAAAAACCCGACAAAATCATCATTAGTGTAATCATATTTCCTAGCTCAAATTTTTGGGGATAGGAGTTGAGTAAGTATATGAAACTGCGTAAAACCTATCCCGTTTTGTTATATAAAAATTTATAAAAAAAACTACATGACAATTGGATTACTGGTTCCAATTTACAGAGCCAACTCGTAAGTAATAAAAAATGTCTATTCAATCATAAGAATAATAAACCAGCATAACTACATTTTTAAAAGGAAGTTTATAATTAAACCAATTAATAGGTAATATAGGTAAAAAGTATCTATTTTTTTCTTTAGTGTAACTAATTGAAATCAAAAAAAAAATTTAATTTTTGTATCTGTAAAATATATGTGTGAACTACCACTCCATGTGAATCACATGGGGTGAATTCCGAGATAAAAAAAAAATACTTTCCTGAATCCCCAAATCTCGATGAATCTATTAATATAACTTTTATTGAAATCGGTCCAGTAGTTTGAAGATTAGCTGTTGCTAACAACAAAACTCAATTTCATATTTATATTGTTATAAATAATTGTTATGTAATAAAAAATGTCTGGATTACCTTTCATATATTTGTTTTTGTAGGTATAATTTAAACTAATACTTGAGACATATTTTAGAAAAAATACAATTAACTCAAACATTTTTACATACCAAAATTTTAGATTGTGAGAGCTCCGCTTCTATGAATGTATTTGTTTTACAATAATGGTATTTGTTTGTGCGTGTGAAAACACTTTATATGTCAGTAAAGAAAATGCTTCAACCTTCAATATTGATGGTGTTTTATGGTAGAAAATTGGATCAAGTTTGAACTTTGAGCGGTCAAAAGTAAACATTTACCAATACTTTTCAAAATAATACGGAAAACAAAAAAAAAATAAATGAATACAAAAACGCGAGACTATTTACGAAATGCCAGTTTTCCACAAAATTGATTTTAATTTTGTTATAACGTTATAATTAAAAAAGGAATAACCATAGACTTTTGAAATTTTTAATTTATTAAGTTTTATTTTATTTTATTTTTTATTTATGGTGATAACATTTTTTTTTTTTGTTAGCTTAAATCCCTTTAAATTTTAATACAAGGCAATGTGTCGGGGTTTTTTTTTTGCAAAAATCAAAAATTCTTAAAAATCCCAAATAATTGCAAATTCTTTCATAGTTAAAATGTCATACAATTTTAAACTTAAAAATTTTGAATTAGTTTTTAATATTTTAATGTTCTAAAAAATATTACATATATTACTATAGAAAAGCGTATAAACTAAAATGAAAAAGTACTAACATATTTAGGTACAAATAAATGTTTTTAATTAAAACCGAAATGATTATCTTCGTTAGGTAATTTAGCATCTGTCAACTAATCAAAGATTCTTTAACACATATTTTCAAATGTAATGAAATAAGCATATTATTTTTTAAAACAATTATATACCTATTGGCTTTATTTTCTTCGTCCTTTAGTTAGTTAATTAACTCTATGTAATTTTTTAAGTAGCTTTTGATTTATAAATGTCAAACTAATTTTAACTTTTATAGTGTAATCTATAACACCCTTAAATAATGTTAATGTATTTATTGAATATTAATACATATAGAATATAGATGTTCTAGCATTTATAGATATATTAAGATGAGTATAGACAAAAAGAAAATATTAGAAATGTATGATGTCCACATTTGTAATGCAGATAAATAAAAAAAAAATTGTTACCTATATAAATATTCAATAATTAAACATCAACGTTATTAGAAAATTATTCTGCTTCAAATATAAAATATAAAAGTATAGTAGTTGCTCTTAAATAAATCAAAAACTGATAGAGAATTTAAATACTTAATAAAAAACATAAAATTCAAAACGTATAAGAAAACAGAATAAGATACGAGTATATTCGCACAGGTATCTATAATTTTCAGGGAAGTTCATAATTTTCAAAGTATAAACATTTTTAATATAAATAAAAATATTAATGATTTATTTCCAACAAAATATAAAATATTATAATCAGCAGAGTAGGTACTGTGAAGACAATATAATTAACAGAAATCTATATTTACATGTAATTATTATTTTTTAATTAATTATAAAATATATTTTCATGTAATTACTATAATTTATAATACACCTAAGGGTACTTAGATGAACTATCTACTATCCACCATGTAGGTAGTTACATATTCAGCTAACAATTTAAAGTTGAAGTTTGTTTTATGATTAAATATTGAGTATAAATATTAAATATAATATATAATATATAGTGCATTTATAAAAAATATTAATTTTAAATAACTTATTTGGACCCATTAACTTCTTTGAAATTTTAGGCTTGATTGCCAACGTGGATTATGTGTTAAAGTCGTAATATCTCCCTTTAAATGAGAAATGAAGAAATTTTCATTTCAAAATATTCATATTACATTTTGTTCAATAATTCAAACTTAAAAAAAAAATAATAAAATTGTACCGAAAAAGTTAAGATATAATAAATCCAAAGATATTTTTATTTTTAATTAATCACAAATACTAATAATTATTAGAAAACAGATGATAATAAAAATATATTAGGTACATAGCAAAATTCATACTAAGTGATATAAACTAAAATAGTAAAATGTCAACCACTCATATTTTTCACGCAAATTTACAAGACTATAGTATAACATTTATACCATTACTACATAAATATGTAAAAAAAAATTTATTTCCATGAACTCCATCTGATCTCTTATAGCAAACTTAAATCATAAACTTTGCAATACATAGGTACAACGTTTATGTATCATTGTAACAGTTAGGGTGGAGGCAACAAATAATTGTGTTTTTTTGGGGGGAGGGGGTAAACCACCACGTTTTACCGTGTAATAAAAGCTACAGTTACAGCTATTACACACACACAAACCCACACACATACGCACAACGTTGTCTACCAGGCGGTATAGTGTTATATTATGGTGTAGAAATGGGGAGCTAGCGGCAGCGCAATCAATAGTGTGCCCATGGCACACTATCGCGCCATACACGCGGACTTACGAGTATTTGCTTTAACTGTATCTATACGCGATGGCCTACAATGAAACCACATGAAAAACAATACGTATAATAATCCACGGTTATCGCTACATAGAAATGAAATTACAAGTACAAAATAAAGTAAAATAGTAGGGAAATAAAAATGTATTATTATTACTATTATTATTATAACATACTGATTATTTATGACAACGATTATTGTCAACGTAAAATGATGATAGGCCAGTGCTATCACCCGGTTGCTGGGTGGCGGCGGCGGCGACTGGAAAGTAGTTTGTTGAACGATTGCACAGCACGTTTAATGGAAACACTTTGATTTTATTATAAAAAACAAATAAAAATGTTGGTTACGAAACTGACTTTAAAAATATAATGTAATAATAGCAAAAATAAATTTAAAAAATAGTAATTACAACTACAGAACTGGGCTTGTTGCTACTCTGTGAGCTTTATGACACTGGGCACGGAGAAACTTTTCGGGGAAACACCCCGCTGTCATTGGTCCGTATAGTTCGGTTGCGCGCGGTAAGGCCGCATATACGTATGATAATGTGGTGGCGCGCGCTGTGAAAACCGTATAGATGGTTTTTCGCAGCGCGCGCTATTCCTGTGCATGGGCGGGGGCGAAATCGATTTTCCAGTTATGTTCCACCACTGCCACCATTCCCGCTACCGTCATCACTGGCGTCGCCACTATATTATACCGAGTCGTCGAATGCGATACGTCCAGATAGCGCTACCGCCGACAGATGGACTGACCACCGAAAGGGAGATTACCGAATATGAAGTCGAGTACCCATGCTCTCAAATTAAAAACGTGGTTAAACAATTATAATAAAAAATGAATCATTTTATTTTTTTTTTGACAAAGATCATTGCGATTTAAATTTTTTGTAAGAAAATAAACTAAAAAATATAGCTTTTTTTACCAAGAAACTAAAATTTCTATAAAATTTAATTTTTTTTTTTTTTAAACACGTAATTTTATCAGTCGTAACTATTATTTATGCTTGTTGTTAAATATTTTAAACATATTTAATTTTATAAATTGAATTATTAATTATCGTTTTTATTCAATAACATTTTAGTAAAACAAATAAAAGTAAAAACAATTAATATACTTGTTACAGATGTTTAAATTAATTATACAGGTTAAATACTTCATGCATTTACCTTAGAATACTAAATATGTGGTTACTGGTTAGAGCAGATAAAATTAAAATTGGGTATGGTGTAATAATTAAATTAACAAGCGCTAAAAATTAGGGGTGAAGTGTTTTTTTCATATGAATAACTACTACCTATATAGTCTATAGAAACGCATTAGTTGTTACGCCAAATCTATCAAATTATCTTTTAAAACTGAATTATAGTCCTTTCGAAATATTAATATAATTTTATACGAGTGAAAAAAATTGTATATTTTAGTAGAAAATGTTTTGATATACAGAAAGTATTACAACTATCCAACACATTCAAATTTAATTTCAATATAAAATTGTCATATCTCCATGATTATACACTATAAATTGTATGAATATATTATTACTTGTAAATTTTAATTACAAATATGAGAAAAATGTACAACTGTACAAACATTTTTTTGGGACATAATAAATATCTTGATAAATAACAAAAATTCAACAACTTCAATAAACTTCAAATTAATCCTACATTCAATACATCATATTCATAAAATATATATAAATAATAATCAGCAAGGTAAACCTTACATTATTAAAAAAAATCTATTTACAATCGCCAATCTATACAATACAATCAGTAAATGAATAAATTTAATAAATGATTTTTTGACAGGAGGTTGAATTTATGGGCAGACACTTAATAGTGCCACCACGGTATCACCCGATAGGGTACTTTATAGGCATTATTGTTTTTAATTGGCAAAATTTAAAATTATTAATATTATACTAAATATCGGAAAATGCTATATAGTATGTTTCGAGTGTACCTCATCAGTCGTGTATGAGTCACTGAAAATGAGCTGTATAAAATTAATTCAATGATAAATCAATGGATTGATGTAAAAAAAAGGAAAATATATGTCATCATCTATAATTCTAAAGATATATATTTTTAATTTTCTTAAGAGGACGCCACACCCGCATATGTTGTTTCCATCTTACAGACGTACTTACATTATATATACTACGTTCACAATCATCAATTTTACTCCGTTTATTTAAATACTAGAGTGAAATAATCTATTATAAAATTTAAAGATGAAATTATATAAAAAAAAACGAGTAATTTAAAACTGTACATTTTAAAATGATAATGGCTTGTTATAAAATTAAAATATCAATAAAATCCTATACTCTCTTAGATAATAAATACGTCAATTCATTTTAATTTTAAAAATAACAAAGTAAAATGGATTCTTGTAAGCGTGAAATATTAATGAAAAATTATAAGTTTTTGCAGACGTGGCGTCCTCAGTATTAGTTATTACACAGTTGTTAATCATCTATTTTTCTATTAGTAATATGGCCGCAAAAAGTTGAACGTATTTTAGTCAAAACGTCGCATTTATTATATTGTTATAATATTAACTATTTCAATATAACATCAGATATTGTTGTTATTAAAATAAAAACCGATACTTTAGAACAGTGTGAATATAAGAATATAAGATCGGATAAAAATAACCTAAGATTTACGCTCAATTCTTTTATAAATTACAGTAAAAATAATTTATTGTTAATCATTTATTAAATATTCAAATCTTAAAAAAATAAAAATATAAACCTGTAAAATTGTAACTACCTATAAAATAAATTGTAAAATGTAAATTATCATATTAAAAACATAAAACGTTTATAAACGTTTTTTAAAATACTTATTTTTATAATACTAAATCATTAAATATCAATATTTTTCGAAAATTTTTATTTTTTAATTTTATGTTTTGTATTTTGTATTTTTTTTTTTTTTATGTCAATACCTATACATTAATTTCATATTTCTAAGCAAGAGTATTTCGATCTATGAAAATTATACTCGTATTTCTAACAAACGGTATAGTGTTATTAATGATCTGTTATATTTGTTATAATTTATAAGTTATAACCTTTTGAAACAATAAACATGCTTTGATTATTAACTTTGAGAATTATTATTTATCAGTTAAACTCGAAAATCTTTATACTACTATTTTTTACATGACACAATTTTCAAAATATGTTGATCCTTTTTAGTTTTTATACATTGTTTTTAATTTTTTTAGATTCTAAACTAAGTGAAGAATGTATTTTTTTTTTAATGAAAAAATACATAATCATAATGGTTTTTTATAAGTGTTTAAAACTAGAATTTTGACGAATTTCATCATAATCACATACATTACTTTAATAGCAAAATAAATATATCATAAAATAATAGGCAGAATCGTTTTTTGTATACGCCATTAATTATCATTAAATTCAAATTTAACACAAACATTATAGTGACTCACTCCTCAATAGCAATATACATTCGAAACCTTATAAACAGTCATATAGCAAAGCGATTATCTATACTTTTCGTTTTTTTAATTTTTAAATATATAAATAATTGATAATAATTTTCAAATAAAAAACAACTATGGAAAAACAAAAATGTTTACCTTCTCAATATCAATTTTTAACATCATACAAATGAATTACAATATGTTTGAATATTTTATACCTAATATTTATATTAGAACTTGAAACATTTTACTATTATTTAAATAACCAAATTATATTTTTTTTTACACAAAGAAATTTTCAAAATATTTATACTAAATTTAGATTATTTGAAAATTTCAAATGTTTAGTTTTTTTTTTTTAATTTTCTGATAAAAATGTTTAGATTGGAATAATATATTTTAAAAAAAGTTTTTTTTTAACATTTTATTTTAGAATATATACAATCTGTAAGGGTCATTTTAATTGTGAATAATAGAAAAAGAAATTTCCAAAAAATATTTATAGGTATAGAGCAATAAAATGTGAAACTAAGAAAATACAAGTTAGAAAAAATAACACGTTTTTTAAGCTTATTTGGTACACGTTGATTATCTACAAGTAATTATTATTAACATAGTATACAGTAAAAACAAAATTAACGTCGATCAAGCTCAGTTAGCATTAGATGCTTTAGGTAAACTTAAAAGAATTACCAAAAGAGGATAAAATCATACTGTAAGCATCCGGCTTAAGGAATTAGTTATACGATAAAATTAAGGTACAAAATAAGCATTGCAGATTTTTTAGCAGCCGTGTCCAGCGACATAAAAAAACTTACCGGTTACTGAATGATTAGTATTATATAATATATATATATCCAATTCACAATTTTTTATTATAATAGATAAAACTTCATAATATAATAAAAGATTTCTTATAAGATATTCTAATAATTACAGATACCTAAAAATCTAGATACCTAACCTAAAAAATCTCAAAAATACATAATATAATATATTACAACATACTAGGCCGGAAATTATAGAAATTTGTCCAAATAAATTAGAGATTGACTTATATCTTTAGAACAAAATCATCAATTAATAATTAATCATCTAGTAGGCCACATTATTTTCTGAATTAATTAGCTATGATTATCTACAAAAATAAAGCAGTCAGCAAGGAAACAACTAGTAATTTACGAGTATACCTAAGTTATAACAAATGGTTTTAAAATTATAAATATATACTGTATAGTATATATTGTGATAATACAACATTTTAAGAAATTGGATGTTTTAACAATTTTTATGATTCAAATTTTAGAATGAAAAACACGGAACTAAAATTTCAAGAAAAAATTCTTTTGCCTATTCGGTCGTCAACATGGTCACGATTTCGTACGACAATTCCATCAACTAACACCGTGATTTAAAATATCCTAAGTCGGAGCTAACTCACTTTTAATTTTTTTTTTTTTAAGTAAAAAGGAAAAATAGCACCATTGCGGTGTCTGCAGTCTGCAGTTGATCTCGAGTCTCGACGCGTCATTCTGAGAAAACGCAAGCGCCCCGCACAACAATTATTCTCTACGGGAAGAGTGGGCATCCATACGGGTCGATAATATTCCGCCCGTGGCAATTGCGCGCACACTACAACAATGATCACCCGCAAATCGCAATACATTATAGTCAATTTACGTTCTATAACAATTATTTTAATTCTCATACACAAATACACGATAGTACTTACTTCTCACAGTATAATTTCATAATTATGTTCATTGTCCATAGACATATTTAGGGGACTTAACTCAACTCCGTAGAAGGAATAATAGACTCAAGGACTCTACTTCAGTATCCATATAATAAATTATAAAAATCTTTTAGATTAATAAAATATATGTATCATAATACGTGTTGTCAGATGAATTTTTATGACTTTCTCAATAATGTATAGGTAGTTTAGATCGTTTAAAACGTATAATATAATACATAATATTTGGTACGACGACTATAGCTTTATAGGTATAATAAAGATTATTTTCCACAATAGTCAAGTTTTTTCTTTTTTTTTTATTAAAGCTTTTTTATTAAGGCCATTTTTATGGAGTTCAATATAGGAATTTTACTAAATGCATGAGTATGTGTACGTGTAGTGTGAATATATTTGTAATAAACTAATAAACTAGTATCTAAGTGATCATTAGGTAGTGTGCGTGAGTGCGTGACTGTAGTGTAAAGAATGTGCATGTGCACACATATGTCAACAACGTGTCGTCGAGAGCTACATGAATATTATTTATTTTTTTTTATACTAAAAGTAGGTATCAGTTTGTTGCCAACTACAATGACTACCTCAGATATCCGATAAAATTACTGAAACCGAATTTGGCATAAAGTTTATTTAATAACCAGTTTCTTACTTTTTAAATTAATTTCAGATTCTGAGCAGAATGAATGAAGGGAAAATTATTAATTTTTTAATAATATTTTTTTCTTTGTGTCTGTTTCCATTTTTAGGAGCAGTGAAATGCATCAATCTTCAACTTGGACCAGGCGTGTCCAACCTTTTTCAATTTGCGGGCCACATTAAAAATTTATATTTAAACTGCGGGCCGTATATACTTCATAGGTTTTTTATGTTTATCTCGAATCTCGATAAAATGTACATTTTATTAATGTACATTATGTATATTTTATTGTACATTTTTCTACACCTATTCAATTTTAATAATTAAAATTAAAAATGGTACAATATTTTGTAATTCTTAAAAACTTATTAAAATAACTTTTTTTTATTATTTTTATTTTATACCTACACAAGTTTCTAATTTGTATAGAATGGCCACGGGTCGATTGAAATACAGCTGGTTGGGCACGCCTGACTTAGACGGCATTTTTTAATAGTAAATTGGTGAAAAGTTAGTTCTTTTAGATTTAGATTGAAGCGATGAATGTATTTTTTATGGGGGAAATATATGGTTTTACAGTGTAAATTTTACATTTGTTTTTTTATTTTTTTTATTTTTGAGTTTATCATCACCTTTTGGTCTACTAAAAATGGTATGATAACTTAAGTTACCTAGTACTTTTTTGGGGTCAAAAATAAAAATTTTCATTACTTTACATAATGTTCGAGATAAACAAAAACAAAAATAAAAATAAGCAAAACGGAAATTTCCAATAAAAACCAGATCTTCACAAAATCAATTCTATTTTTTTATCGATTTTTTTATTGTAATTTATAAATTAATATATGAAGAGACTTTAAATTTCCTGAAAATATTACTATTATCATATTTTATTAAATATGATGTAATTTCAATATATCTAAGCTCTTTTATGCTATTAAGACATTTAAAATATTGAACTTTTTTTCATTTTTATTTAATTTACATATGACAACATTTTTACATAATAGAATAGGTTAGGTTAGGTCAGGTACTACTAATACTAATAGCCAATAGGTACTTAATAATATAACTCAAGATTTCTTATAAGTAATTATACTTTTTGATGAAATGTTTTCATCAAAAATCAACCTACTTTTATAGTATACTTTTACGATTTATAGTAAAATTACCTAATTACTTAAATTACAAAAAATCAATTATAAATACACAAATATATCATACAATATACTTAGTTAAAATATAAGCTGACAGATCAACTTCGCTCAGAGACGTTTTTTATATCATTATCATTAAATTCAAATTTAACGCATATATTTCATGTATTAGTTACTTCTTGATTACTTCTCTATATTGTACAGCACAGTGGTCAACTAGGTACTTTTCCTCCTTTTTTAATTTTTTCTAACTATTAAGAAAGGTACTAGGAACAAGTGGCGCCAAAATATATACCTATTTACTTATGACAATTGTCATAAGTAGTGAATTTAGTGAGTAGTAAGAATGATCTTTGTCATTCAGTGTACTAATTTAGAAAATTATAGTAGTTATAAAAAATAAATTAATATATTTTACTTATTCGTGTTATTTTTATAGACAATATAAAATCTATACTTGGTGTATAGTAAGGTAATTATAAGAAAGCGTGTCAAAATTATACATGGAGGTGTCTAATTTTATAGGTACAATTTTGGACTTGGCGCCATTGCTGAGAACTTCTTATTTTTGACCCTCTTCTAAATACGTAAGATACCACTTTCCTACCAGAAAAATTATTGAGATTGAAAATTAAAGCAATCTACTGTAGTAAAATGTAAGTGGTTATAGGCATACGCTACCACGCTGTCACTTATTAATAATTTATTTTTATCATTGAGGTTTACCTCTTCGTTGACAAATAGACTTTCCTCTTCAGAATATTCATCGGTCTGCTTGACAGAATTGTCGATCCATGAATTCACTTTATCTGCTACATCTTTTGGACACTTAGACTCAGAAAAATCTTCTTCATTCAAATCATTAACGACTTCTTTTATTGGAGTAGTTGCTATATCTTTGTCTGTCATGTTTTCCTTTTCAACATTGTCATTTTCATCTTCTACATCGTTATCCTCCTCTTCATCTTCCTCGTCATCAGCATAGTCCTCTTCAATTTTATCTTCTTCGGTATTGATAACTGTAGTAACATTTTCGGTTGCCTTTTTTTGATTGTCCATCAACATGGAATTAGCAACAAGTGTGAATCGCAATCCTGAACTGACATTGAACAAACGTGGTTTCTTTTTCTTTACCTTACACTTCTCAAACACATTCCGAAACCCTTGGAACTTCTTTTCAATATCTTCAACTGTGTCCTCTTCCAGTACACGACCATCGCCTATTTTTGCACCAACTTCGTCCGCATGCATAGAAGGGACGTACGATTCTTGTATATTAGTTCTATGACGTTGTTTACGACGTCGGTCATTCGATCGGTAAAAAACACGAAACAATGATTTTTGCTCACGATCACGGACATTACCCGATCGTACATCGTACACACAATTTGGTTTTGGAGGACTAATACCAAGTAATTTAGTCACATAATACTTACAAGTGGCCGCCGTATCCATTGTAGGTATACACTATTAAACAGACACATTGTCAATTACTAAATGTCTTATATTATGAACACAATTAATAATATATAAAACTACTCCTATTGCAGTTAACACGAAAACATAATTCACACGCAAACACACACACACACACACACACACACGCGCGCACATACAACATACGCATTAAATTTAAATGTGTGTTGTGTACGATGGATAAGGAGGATATGGCATTCGTACGAACATTTGTACAAACAAATGTGCGACGAGGGGACCTAAATAATCGCACAATTACACCAGTTTTTAATTTATATACTTCGAAGGTTAAAAAGATATTTCAGAGACTCAGCTAATCGCTTTCGGTTCAATATAATTAAAATATATTTTATATTTTATTTTATTAAAACTTTTTAGAAGAAGATATGCAATTATTAAACACATTAATAATAAGAAAATATATAATATTTAATTTAAATTGCTTAATATTATTTTTAATTTAAAATTTAATATAGTAATAATAAACTGCCATCAATTAATAATAAATAATAGTATTATATATATTATAATAATTTATTACATACAATTAAATATTTTTTTTTCAAATTCTTAGAGTTAATTGACATAGGTAGATTATGTAAGTTTTAAGATATTTTAATGTTATATTTATACATAGTTTTAATTAACTAATATGTATAATTTAGACATATTACTAAACTCAGATTGATATAAGACCATACTCGACAGCCAACTTGTGCAGAGAGGCATGACTTCACTACACAGTACACATAATAGACTTGGTGGAAGTTACAGACAATCGTTCCTGTATATCACTACATAACTATATAAACTCTGACCTTTATTCACTGTCTCACTGAAGTAAGTATTCATAATTCACATGTTATTATTATTAATTTACATTGAAAAAAATCTCTAATTAATAAGATTAAATTATTTTTATAATACTTAGAAAATTAAGATTGTGTTCATTCTAGATTTTCATTTATTTCAATTTTTTTTTTTTTTTTGTTGAATAATTATGACATAATAGACAAATAATTGAAATGCAATAAAATTTTCTGCAAAATTAAATTAGCACAAAAACTAAAAAAATAAATATTTCAGGTTTCAAAATTAAAATTGTGAATTTTTTTTTGTAATATATAGTTATTTGATCTGTACTATTTATATGAGTACCTAGCTTAATAATAAATAATAATATAAAAATATAGAATGCCTCAATCATAGTAATACATAAAAGTTATAATAATATGAAAATATGTAATCTAAGTACCCTAAAGACAAAAATAGTAAATATAATAGTATTTCTGAATAAACTTCAAAATATTGATATTTTACAATTTTCATTTAATATATTATATATTTATTTTATTCTTATAAATTAATAATTAAATCTATCAAAATCAAATTCTTATAAATCATTTCAAAATTCAAATTTTATAATTTCATTTCATTTTTATTTATAAATTACAAAATATTTCCATACAATATAAAAATTTTATTTTAGAAAAAAAATGTATAAAAAAATTAAATTTTACAGAAAAAAATATAGTATAAAATGGACGGATTTAGTTACTTTAAAGAATAAATTAACTAAATTATAATATAATACAGTTCTACTTATAAAAATAATGTATCAATAAGCTAATAAATCAAAGTTATATAATAAAAGACCAAACATATTTGGACGGATATGTAAATTAAATGTTTGGTATTTTGAATTATACTTTGAACATAAATAATACTTAATCTCAATGAATAGTTTATTATATAAACCTATTTGGTAAAAGTGCTATAATTACTATAAATTATTAAACAAGAATTTGAAACATAGTGCTGTTCTTCTAGCTAACAAAATTAAACATAATTTATAGTAAATACATACCAACTTTGCAATATGGTGGAATACAAACATATTTCAAAAATAATATATAACATAATCAACAATATTTTAAATTATTCATAAATAATAAAACCAAAAACCTAAATAAATGTTTGATTTTTTAGTACAAATAATGAATATGAATCTTTTACATTAAAATTTATATTATTACAAAAATATTCACTGGTCAATATTACGAACAAAAAAATATATACTTATCAGCACAATAAGTAAATTAGAAGATGTAGACATGTTAGCTGAATTACACCAATGATCAAAATAACAAAAGCACCAAGTAGTTGAATCATAATAGTTTCTGCAAATATTTAAAATAATTAAAATGTATAACTTTGTGTTTATTTTAAATACAAACCGTTTAATATCCAATTCAGGAATTGAATTATTCACATAGTGACCAAGTTTTACATCCAAGGAACTTTTTCTGCAGCCCTCATACTTATCAGCAGGGATATCTGTTCGAAAACCTTTTAATGAACTCAAACAATCACGAGTAATACGTTCTTCAGCTAAAAAAATAAAAATAAAAGTTAATATGATTATAATAATAATTGTTAACTCTCTCAAACCCATACATAACATAAATAAAACAATTTCACCTAAAATATTTATTTATTTTTTTTGATTTTTTGAGAAATTTAAAATAAAAATGAGAGGTTAATGCTATTGAAGTTTTGACACATCAATTTTGTATAATATTATAATTTGACTTTACATTCAATACTTAAAAAAATATAATTTATCTAGTTAAGTGTTGCTGATGGGCAAATCCTTTATCAGCCCCTTTCATACATATACCTAGTTTTAGTACATAAGCTAACCTATTGTGAATTTTTTGTTTAAATTGTTTGTTTCAAATAGAAAATAAATATAAATATATTCCACTTTATAGATGGTTTTTTTTTTTAGGCTTTAAGAACCATTTAGCCTCTTGGCTACCAAAATGATTTCTTTCCATCATTCCTTATCATATGTCTGCCCCCAGTCCACTAGTCCACTCCAATTTCGTCTAATATTTATCCTCTGATCTTTTCCACGATCTTCTCCAAGACCGTTTTCCTTCACCACACATGTCATTGCATATTTCAAAATACTAACATCAGCTCAACTCCATATATGGCCTTAGTCCTGAATCATGTCTTCTCTTTTGTAAAGCAGGTATAGTTAGTCATTTCTTTTATTTCCCATTTCTGTTCTGTATTATTTAAAATAGGACCATACATTTTTCTACGAACTATTTTTTCAAGTAGACATAATCTTTTCTCTTAATTATAAACATTATTGAAGAAGGATACAAAAACATACAAATTTAATATTAACTAAGACTTAATAGATAATTAATTTGTTAATATTTTAAGTTTTCAATATTGTAGGTTGATGAGTCAGTGAGTGGAATTAGATCATTATTTGTAATAATACTGAAATAGTAGTTTCAAGCAAAAATAATCACAATTTTCTATTATTAATTGGAAAAATTTTTTAACTCTGAATTTACCAAACAAATGTATTTGTTTTAAAAAAAACTACATATAATTTATTCATATATTATATATTAATATAAATTTTTTTTCAATTGAAAAATAATTTAAATCAATTCAAATTTTGAACAAATAAAAATTCTGAAAAAAAATATTGAATTTGCTGTTAAATCAATTTGAAATTGACTTTCTCACAATTTCCATTTTATTAATATAACTTTTTTTTGGTTTAAGATGATAAAATCAAAGATTTAGTAAGTCAACTACACCAAAAATTCAAATCTGTTTTCAGATTTATTATAATTTCACTATATCAATATGTACATTTGTCAAAGAACACTATAATTTCTATATTCCACATAAACAAAAACAGATGTAGTTGGTATTGAATTCACTTAATCAAAATTTAAAACATAACAAAATCACACTCAAATATTAACTCATTCAATTTTAGCATGACGATCACAAAAATAGTCATAATTAAACTAAGGTAAAATACTTGAATATTATATTAGGTACTACATTTGTATTAATAGTATAAGTCAATACTTAAAAATACATGTTACCAATAATATTTCTGATAAAACTGTAAAATAAATTAGTATATTAAACTTTGACCCGTATAATTTATAGTACATCATTTGACTACTGTCAATCTTTTATTTAAAAGTAGAATATTAAGTTAAATAAACAATGGCATACTTAAATAATAAGTTAAAACCTCAGAAATATTATACTTTATAATTTTTGTAATAGATTTTACTCTAGATTTACTCAATGAACAAAAAAAGCCAACAACTTCAATTCTAAAAATGTAATATTCATAAACAAAAATTAATTTAATATTTTTACTTAATATATTATATTAAAATAAATAGGTACAGTAAAAGTCAACTCTTTTAATCAAATATTAATTAATTTTTGTTATTTCTAACATAAACTATAAATAATTACCCCCGACTTTCTCAATGACTTTTACACATATATCATCTTCTTCAGGACAAGAAACTGTTTTATGCCATAACCACTTAAACGGTGTGCCACAACCAGGATGTGTTGAAACGCATTGGTAGCATAATAAATATGACTGAGCTATAAAGTAATGATAAATAAACAAGATTAGTTTTATATTTAAAAGATTACTGTACTATAACATTGTTATAGTAGAATATATTAGCCAAAATATTTTATAAAAGATAATTTAACAAAAAATACCATAAGGCCACTCCCTGCAATGTAGTACTTACCTTGTACGAATATTAAAGAAAATATTACTAATGAAAGAAAAGCTTTTGATCTTATCATCATGAAAATAATATATATAAAGCTATTATGTTCTACTGTTAATCTATAAAAAATATTAACTGTCCAAATGTAGTTAAATAATTTAAAATTAATTTAAGACTATACTTCTAACATTTCAAGTTTCAACACAACAGTTCAACCGACGATATAATATGGTAGTATGGTACTATGGTAGATTCCTAATTAATAATTATTATCAGAACTCAGAAGCCAAAACAAAACCGTAAACAACATTGTAATGAAAAACATTGCTTACGATAACTTACAGTATGACCATTTGTGCAACAAGCTGTAGCTGATCAAATCCTTATCAAGCTCATATTATAGACTCGTATAAATCGATGCCCTTATAAAATGACATTTTAAAAATATTGTAACACCCATACTTCCTAGCATAGACCTATTAAGTATTAACTAGTTAATATATAAATAGTGCTTCCTAGTTCCTAGACGACTTAGATAGTAAAGTTCCGCTTCCGACCAGACCGACCATGAAGATTAAAGATCTCTAATCTTCATGGTTCCGACATAATATTCCTCCAATGGCTCTGCTGCAATTTTCAGTCTAAAAGTTAACTGTGTTGGCACCTAATACTGTTAACTATTCCATTAATTATTATAAAATATGCAATTTGTTTTGTTATAAATTCCACCTTTAACTACAAACCACTAGAAATTGTTATATTCTGTAAACAAACCCAGGACATATATTAAGATCTCCATATTACGCAAATGGTAAATCATTACAGCTATCTGTAAATACTATCGTTATCATTCAAGGCCGTACCTGGGGAGAGGTTAGGGATTCAACCCTCCCCCTCCCCTGAAATGTTGAAATTAATTTTATACTATATTGAATCCCGAAATTAATTTTCCGTTAACGCCTTGCTTCCATTCCTAAATCACCAAATTAATATAAACTATAATAATACAAAATATACTAAGGCATGTTATTATAAATATTATAACTTAATCTCCTCCCTACCAATCTATTCTATTGACTATACAGCCATCCCTGTATACAAATAAATAAATTTTTTATACATAATTACATTTTCAAATTCAAAATGAAAATATACTTAAATACATTAATTATGAGAATATATTTTACATATAATCCATGTTTAGTTTTTACAGTTTTATACCTTTTTTATTTTACTATAATACAATATATATTATAATACTTTATACAAGAATAAAATTACTACCATACAATGTCATATTATACATAAATATACATTAAAACACTTATATTTAATTACATATTAAATATTTAGAAGATCTAAAAAAAAAAATTACAAAACTTTTTTTCAATAATATTTATAAACTAGATGCTGGGCCAACTTTTAAAATAATTGGTAGACGACGACGTCTTTTTTTAATAAAAGGCTCTATTATTTCGCCAGGTAAAGAAAATATATCTTTTTTTAGACCATTGTTGTTGGACATCTCATAGATTTCTGAATATGGAAGAGTTGATCTCTCATACGTTATCTTTTGTGACATATCATTGTGTTCTTTATGTTGAATTAAGAGTACAGAAAATTTAAATTGTTTTGCTTTAACTGCTGGTCCAATAAAATTTACTTGGCTGAAAACAATAATAACATAAAATATTAATCAATAACTATTTAAGTAACGTATAATTTAATACTTTGACAGAAATATAATAGCTAAGCTGTTATAGTTTTTTACTAGAAGCTAATAAAAAATAAAAAACAATTAATTTAAGTAATACAATTTTTTTTTTACATATTCTTTTTAATTATATTATAATGTTATTTTAAATTAGTAAAATAAAATAAATACTATTTTTCAAGTAATTTTATCAGTTTATAAAAAAAATCCTTACATTTTTACTCGTCTAGGTGGTATAGTTGAATGAGCGATTACTGCAAAATATTCACCGTGAGATATTAAAAACCACTTGTATGTTTGATTATTATTGGGCAACATAATATCAATAGACTATATAAACAATAATAAAACTTGAGTAAAACATACAATTTCAAAAATTTACCTTTATAATATAATAATTTATAATTATTTTTATAAATTGTACCTGTTCTGATCCTGTTAGAATTAAGTTACTGTGATTATTAATCATATGAGAGTGCAATTCAGGATAGTATCCTTTCCAAGCACAATTAGTGAAAAAACATTGGTAATGTCTATAACAACATTCTTGTTCGTGGACTTCTTTTTGAGCAACAAACATGTGCTGTTTGCATCCAGTTAGAGCATTTTTACAGGGAAACTTTACCAAATAACCAACCTGAAAAAAAAATAACTTGATTATTGAGAATATTATTGGGACAATTAAAATATAAATGAAGTAATTTACTTTTTCCATATATAGATTTCGTTTTGAATTGAAAGGATTTCTACATGTTGGACAATTTTCGCACATAAGTACACATTTGTTACAAATTAAATGTCCAAGTAGGCATTGAAAAATAGGAGGAATAATATGTTCAAAACATACAGGACACTCAAATAAACGCATTAACTGATCGTTAAGGCCTTCATATGTTTCTGGATGTTCTTCATTACGCACTGGTACAGTTTCTTCAATTGTTCTAGATTTATACAATTTTAAATAAAATTGGTTATGATTATAAACAATTATTTTTAAAATGATGAAATTGTATACTTAAATGTTGTATATTAATAACAATTTAAAAAAAAATAAATAAATAAAAAAGGATCGTCAAGTGAGTAATGCTATACAGTAGGTATCAAATGAACCTAGACATAGAGTAGGTCACTATAAAAGATCAAATTTATGCAATGATAGGTATCAATGTACATAAAAAACAATTCTGAAAGGAAATAATTTGTCAGCCTAGAATATATTTTACACTAAGTGGTGAAAAAGGTAGTTAATGTTTTAATGACTTGAAAATCCCAAAATTAAATTATATACAAAAAATTTTAATTCAAAAAACTGATATATTCAGTAGAATCTCGGTAATCTGACACATATCAGACCACGCTACTGCCAGATTAACGAAAACGCCAGATTAGTAGGGGGGGGGGGGGGTTCACATCAAAATGCATTTTTACTTATTGAATTTTACATTTTTACTCAAATTAAAAATGAATAACCTTATTGTATTTTAATATAACATATATATATTATATTCATACTGTGTTCAATTAATCTTTTGATGGGACAAGTTCAAAAAAATTATCAATTTGTTTTTGTTTTTTTGTTTATAATAGTAATTTTATTGTTAAATTCCAGATATATATAGGTTAATATGTTAATATGGCCGGATTACTGGACGTTTCGGATTGACGAACGGCCGAATTACCGAGATTCTACTATATCAAATGTTTACATCTGGTAATTTAAACTATAACTAAATTCTAAAATTATTTGATGGTAAATCATTATTTTATGCATGAATTTAAGATTTTGTAAAAATTTAAACTTTAGATAAAAATATTTTAATCGGCGAATGCTACACTTCTTTTATAATTATTGTAAGTAAAACTTATGGAAAATTTTATATTAAATTTTCAATTCTAAGCTACTTTTACAAACTTATCAATAAAATTTTAATTACAAAATAATTTACAAATATTCAGGGTTTTGACGAGTTTGTCAATATTTGAACTTCAAAAGCTAATAAAAACAATTTGTGCTTATGTATTCTTATAATTGTTGAATCACTATTATGGTGATTATAAGACTAACTAATGAAGAACTTTTTATTAAATTTTCAGGTGTCAACAAATTTTATGGATACTAAATAACTGATGAAAGTTTTAAGTATTTACTACTAATACTTCTTGAAAAACAAATATTTAATATCATTAGAGCATAAATCATTATCACTATGCAATGTCATATAAAATTTGAACTTAAAACGTTTATAAAAAAAAAATTATTGACATTATAAAAAAAAAAATTTTGAATAGAAAAGTTTCAGTTATCTATAAATAACTCAAAAAAAAATAATATAAAATATAATTTTAAAATTTAACTGTGTATATAATAAACATTTTGTGAAAATGTCAAGTATTTACAGTTGATTTGTTTTTAAGTTACAACTATATAAAAAAATCGATTTTGTTACAAACTGATTTAACTTAAGAATTCCCATTTTTTTTTGGTTTTTTCCAACGCTTTAAAAAACTGTTGGAAACTTTTAACTTTTGACCTGTATAATGCACCATTAAGGATATTCAATTTGTCACCAGACATCACCCCTGAAGTTTTAAATTGAAGCATTATTTTAATAAATTATCGTGTACACACACAAAATAAAACACACATCATCATAAAATCAATACATTAATCACTTCGTTCAGAATCTAAAAATTAACATTATAATAAATTATACAATTATATTATAAGTAGTAGGTATATAAATAATATGATGTATACTTGTGCAGTTTAATGTCCTAATATTGAACTTTCCCCAAAACTAAAATATTTCCCGCTTATCCACTTTAGAAAATGTAATAGAATTTGTTGCAATTATTATTAAAGTACAGATTTTAAAGCAATAAAAAACTAATGAAAAGCACTAAAAAAAAGCAATAAAGCTGTCTTAATCTTCCAAAATGCTATAAAAAAGCATAGGTTTTTAAAAAAGTATTATAATTTTCACCTGCTTTTAAACCTGATTTTAAACAATTTTTACTGTATATGAATATTTTAAATTAATCAGTTTAATATTTTAATAATAAAAAACAACGATTACAATAAAAGAAACATACATTGACTATTGATTATTCAGTAATATTAAAGATCAATTAATTCTTTTTATGCAAAATTCAATATTTTAATATAGTGTATGGACAATTTTAATACTTATAAAGTTATAATTGTAGATAAACAAAAAAAAAACAAATTATAAATTTAAAAAATTAAAATTAACATAGGTATGTTTCATTTAAAACACATTTTAACATATAGTGAAATTTTTTGTTTCAGTCAACTGTGAATAACTTTATATGAGAGTAAGCCGTAGTTAAATACTTAATTGCTTAATTAATAATATAATGTATAACATCATAATATCATTAAACAACTTTCTCTTCTTATTCTTTAAAAAAAGTTTAAAAGTGTTGCATAATTGTTGACGTGGAGATTTTTAAATGTGTTAGAATTATTATTGAATATTTTCATTTTAGAAATAAATAATGTTTTTATTGGATTTCTTTTGTCCCTAAGAATTATTATTGTCACATGTAAGTTACTTACTGATTAGAGAGGATAGTATCATGAACATTTAATGGTATTGCTCTAGGCACACCCGGTAAATTGTCATTCACTCTTGTAGCTGGTATTTCTGGAGTATCTGGAGGAGACTCAGGTGATGGACTAAATGATGTTGGTGACATAATAAATGGTACAGCTCTTGTTCTTGGAGTTTCATTAGATACATCTAAAGTACCATCTCTATTTTCTTCATCTGCATTTGAATTATGGTTTTCCGAAATTGAAAAATGTGAAGATCCTCTATCATCACCAGAATCAGCATCATTTTGAGATGAAATGCTTGAGATACTATCATGGCCATGACTTTATTATATAAACATAAATGAATGAAATGTATTTATGAATCAATATTATCATGAAAAATAAAAGAAAATAATGTTGATAACTAACTAGTCTTCATCAAATGGGTTTTCAGGTTCCAATACATATTCTTGTAATCGAGGCAGCTCTTGTTCTGGAGTTTGTGACCTAACAGAAGGCTAAAAATAAAAATTAATTTTTAATAACTATAATAATATTTGAAGAAAAATATCTACATATTGTATATGTAAAAGTGTTAGATTATGTTAGCTATCAAAAACACCATAATATGATACCTTTTGATACACATTAAATAAATATTTATTCAAACAAATTATGTGTCAAAATGTATCAAAAAATAAAAACAAGTATAAATACTTAATTAATTAAAAGTTTTGATGTACATTTAATAAAAGGATAATTAATAAATTTGGGTGTCGAAGTGGTTAATTTATGAGGCAAATTACAATATTGCAGTCACTGTTCCACGCACAAACATTTCCAGTACTATTGTCCTATTGTGTCTTCTGATTTACTATTAAAATTCACGCCATATAGGACGCGTTTTGGTTGAATGTTTTGTATGCAACAAACGCTCATAGTGTGTTCCACTTGGTACATACTACATATAGGGGCTCACACTACAACCATGACGTCACCAGGTCTGAACTCTACGTCATTTTTCCACCCTAACCTATCCACAAATGCTCTAACGAAATAGGTAGTGTAGCATAAACATTTATGATATCTTACTAGTATATCACAGATCACATTCCACTTGGAGTGTAAGCAAAGCAATTATATGTGTCTATTTCTAGTGAAACAGTCCATAAACATGAGTGTGAATATGAGCTCTACTATAAGTGTATAATCATCCAACCAGAACACACTCATAGTCACCTCTTGGAAAATGAGGTAGTAGAATAATGTATATGATTAATGATAAGCATTGTCAAAAACCTTGAAGTGAACTCAGTGAACAAAAAATTAATCAACATTTAATAATATTGGTTTGGTAATAAAATGTTTGTAAAACCAAGTTATATAAGTACTTTTTTTCTCTTCTATAAAATCATTAAATTTTTCACATTTTAAAATATATATTAAATACAATTACGCAGTCTATAGTTCTATCCCAATAATCTCATATTTTCTTTACTCAAAATATTTATAAAATATAAGCTCGAATACAAGGCCTTATACAATTATAAACCCAATTAGTCATACCAATAAGCAGTGGCATATTTAAGGGGAGGGTCCAGGGGTACTGGACCCCCCCTCCCAGAGAAAAAAAAAACGACACATAATTCTGTAGTATAGTTAAATAATAAGTATAGAAATTGGTATTCTGTGTATTCTGCGGGCAGTTTCCAAGTTACGGCTAAATATAATGTGTGATAAAGGCAATAAGTATATAGTTATCATAGTTTACATTAATTATTTAATAATGTATAAACTGTGGACCCCCCCTCCCAGAAAAATTTTGAAAATACGCCACTGCCAATAAGGGATTTATTCATTTAATAAGAAATTAAAATTATTAACCATAGCTTAATAATCAAACTACACATAAATAAGATTACATATAAAATACTTATGTACTTGAATAATATATCTAGTAATCACATACTCTCAGTTCAAATCTAATAACATAAAGAAAAATATATTTATTAAACTTACATGATCATTATGGCCTCGGTTTATTGATGACAAACGAATACTCCTATAGACTGCTCTGCTACTACTACTATCAAAGTGATTATTTTCTGCATTGCTCCTTACACGATAAGGATTTACTTCTATAAATCTCCTTGACCATCTTGCAGATCTAGGGGTTCTCAATTGTTGTGTAGGTGCTATTGTACTATTATGGTGGTCCACTGAATTTCTTTGTTCAATATTAGTTCTCCGAACATTGAGGTTTGAAGGTTCATCATCACTACTTTCAACATCAATTGATATTTCAGGTATATCAGTAACTAAAAAACAACATTTTTTTCTTCTAAATTTAAGTGAAGCTTAAAAACTAAGTACATATATTATTATAATACGTACATTATTTTTCTTTCTATTTTTTTATTTAATAAATAATATGTTAAAAGTGATCAGATCTCAAAAATATCAAAACTAATTTGATTTTTTAAAATTTTTTAATACATAAAAAATGTATATAAATTTAGTTTATAAATTTTATGTTGTGCAAATTATATAAAGTGGCATTGGTAAAGCGTGTGATCTACTGGGTCCGATGTAATCTACTATTAATAGCTAACACAGACTAAGATATACTTACTACTTAGTATATTTTAGTCCGTGATAGGCGATAGCTATCATATAATAAAAATACCAATGCCCCATCTTTTAATCATATTATGGTATACACAAGTCCTTTTTTCTTCATATCGTTGAGTTTATAGATCATTAAATAATTGTCATAGCATTTACGAATAATAAAATGATAAACATTTATTTAACATTTATTTATTTAAGTCTCGTTTATACCAATCAAAAATGGGTACATAACTCAAAGTTACTAGATGTACAATTTTTAAAACCAACTTAAAAATCTAGTTGGTATCTAGTTGGTAAGGAGAGCTTGGAAGGCAAAAAAAAGATTGGTACCTAATTAATATTTACGGCTGGTTTAAAGTTCTTTTAATATGAAATTTGATGATGTACGATTAAAGATGATAATTCAAAAGCATCAAATTATATTTTTTTTCTTAGGTTTAGGTAGTTGAAACAATACATAATATACCTATCTATCAAACAAAAATAAAAATGTAATTCAATTAAAAATATATAATTATATTTAATATAGGTACATTAATAGCAGTTCACGGCGGACCCAGTAGATCACACGCTTTACCAATACCATAAAGTTTAACAAAAATCATCATACATATAAAGCTTAGTATAAAAAAATATATTTACTAGGTAGAGTGCTTGTTGGAGAATTAGGTGATGTATTATTCAATGGAATTTGTCCAGCTGCTGTTATTTGCCGAGTGTCGGGATCAGTAATGGTAAATCTAACCAAAGGTGGTCGATTTCTTGCAGCATCTCCATTTACTGTGCCTAAGAAACAGTTGCAATCAAAATAATGTACCCTTATAATAAATCTTTGATATTAAATTTTTTTTGTCTTTTACTTATTAGTTTTGGTTGGTTAGTCTATTTAAACTGTATAATATAATAAGAGTACTTATATTATACAACTATAATAGCTATATGTTCTCTGTTTACTGAATACAGATTAAACTTAAAAAACGGTTGTTAATTTGATTTTCTTAATAAATTTTCAAGTGAAAGTAAAGATAATTTAAATTTATAGCTTATAATAACTAAATACATTTTTATTTTCTATGTTAATCTCCTTGATGATATAAACAACCTTTAGTTCTAATTTTTCTAAATTCTGTAAAAACCAACATAATTAGTAGGGTTAAGATTTTTAAGTTTTTACTTATAATGACAAAGCATATATAGTTTTAAAGATAAAAAATGTTGATAATTTGTTCAACATAGCATTTAAAGAACAGATTGTATTCTAATATTTTAGGATATTTCAATAGTTAAAGAACAGTTAGTTTTGTTAGCACATCTAATTTTTTGAATTATGAGAAAAAAATATGTTTTAATTATGAGATCTCATTTTGAAGTTGTGTTTTTATCATTTATCAATAAAATTAACTAATAATTTTTCTATAACAAATTTGTGTTTTATTTCTTTAATAAAAATATTTTTTTTATGTGTAGAGTTTATAATAATTATATTAAGAATAGGCATAATAAAATTAGTGGAAATATTTGTTTTATAAAATTCCTACAGTGACATATATTATGGTAAAGGGAGTAGGTTAGGTTAGGTTAGGTTAGGTATTTGTATAAGTTATTTAAATGTAAAATTCATTCTTGAGATTAGTAAAACTGTCAAGAATTATACATATTTTATACCACATTGCTCTAGATACAATTGTTATTTAATAAGAATAAATATCCTTATTTGCAATTATCTAGAGAAAAGGATTACACGGGGAAATAGTAAATAATTATTTTAAAAATATAAAATTTATTTTATGCACTTTTTCTTGTGAAATCCTCTTGTAAAAGAAACTTATTTCAAGAGCTATATAAAAATAGGTTTTTTATAAATATTATTTTTTAAATCTATTCACAATTTTACCTCCAAATTGTAATTTTTGATTTAAAAAATCACAATATATGTCGATTAATTATTTTTACATAAAAAACCATATTTTTATTTATTTTTTAAGAGATTATAAAGAAAATACTTATATTATGTTTTTTTTCCAGAAAATATAAATATTAAATTTCAATTTTTTTGAACCAAAGAATCTTAACCTTAATCATGGGTTTCAATTAAATAATCATAAATATTTATTATAAGTATGAATATATTGTTAGTTTAGAATTTTAAATCTACATAATATGGTTGAAATTATCAATTTAATGTTTTCATTCATCTTGATTTTACTAGTTAAAGTATATAATCAAATAATTAAAAAATTACTTACTCCCTCCAATTCGTGTAGAACCATTTAAATGTTCAAAAAAGCTAGCATAATCTCTTGATCTACGATATTGCTCATTTTGTTCCATATTATTTGTACCTAAAATAGTTAAAACAACAAATAAAAATGGTCAAATTATTCTAAATTACAAATAACACCAACCTGTTAACACCGGAGCTATTGATATATGATGACGGCTACTGAAAACTCGACTAGGTCTTTCCATACGGTCAAGTTCTTCCAAATCAATCTATAAACGTTATATAATCTATACAATTTTATACAACCCTAATACTATACTAGATATTATATATTTATACGACCAACAATATAAATACAGTTCAAATATTTAAATTTGTCTAATTATAATAATATAATTACATAAACTATTCAAGTGAAAAAAACTCAAAAACATTCAATTTTAGGAAAGTAGCAGTTAGGAAGGTACCGTTTATCAATACCACCATTCTATATACCTGCCATGTAGTAAGTAATACTACAAAAGTATATTTCTTAACTTTAAAAGATATGTATACTAAAATAGCTGAATAGCAACACGATCATTGTTCTATGTTTTATTTTTTCAGTCAATTTAAAAAGTTTACATAATTTGAATTTTTCCTAATAAATAAAACCATCAATAATATAATTTTAGATTTTTAGAAAGAAATTTATATCATGGAATAAATAAACACACTAATTCAGCAATAAAATAACAAAAATTAGCTAATGGCTTATTTTTCATACATAACTACATTATAAGATAATATTATACAACTCAAGTAATAAAAGTTCTTTTTTTTTTTAATATACACCTTATTAGAATTAAAACAATTTTCGACAAAATATATTTCTATAATAGGACGTTATGTTTATGAGTAATCAATTTAAAATCATCTATTTTATTATACTTATATTATTAAAATTAATTAAATAAAATATTCTTCCATACTTCAATGAATATATTTTTAATCAATTTAGTAATTAGATTTTGGACAAACCAAAAAATTAAAAAAAAAACTCATGAATAGTAAGAATTGAAATAAGAATAAACAAAATTTAAGTAGTATTATCAACTAAATTATACACACTTAAATCAAATAGGTACATAAATTATATTAATGATATGGGTTCAACAAAGTAGCATACTAGCATGTCAGATATTTTAAAATCAAAATTCGTAACTAATACCATATTATTTAAAGATTAGGTACTCATACTAACAGTTGAAAATGGTAAACAATTATATTAAAAAACAATCACTTAAGAACTAATGATATAAATGGTACCTCTTAATATTTATACATATATTTTTACCAAATTAGATGGCCGAAATGCATAATGTCGTCGGACATCCAAAAAATTATCTTCATTGGCAGACATTTTCATACAAGACTTGGTTTAAAAACTACATCATACCGACGTTGAGTGAATGTTATAACTATGTACTTACTAATGTTGAAAAAAAATTAAATTAAATTAACCTAGAAGAGACGTACTCTTATTTTCAAATGTCATTAGTGTATAATTGTAAAACGAAATTTCAAAAACTCGGAATAATTTTTGTTTATAATATTAAATCTTAACATTCGCAAAAGCCCTAGTTCATTACTCCGAATTAAAAGATTTCAATTTCAATACCTGATTATAGTTGTAGCCTTGTAGGTATACTTGTATATTATACTATCATTGTATTGTATCATACTATCATACTATCACAGTACTTAGTATTTACTATTTAGTATAATATTATTCATTAATCATTATAAATTTTTTTTCAACATCACAAGTCATAAGCTCATAATTCATAGGCATTTGAATCTAACCGTGAGCACTGCGCAAATGCTGAAATACGAACTGTGAAGACGTGAAGTATAAAAATAAAATGATTAAATGCGTGTCGGACGTCGGTGGTCGGTCGGCAGTCGGCAGTTCGGCACTCGGCAATGTTGCAGTGTCGCAGTATCAGCAATATCAACTACTATCAACTCGGTACTCGGTAGTCGGTGTCATGATTAAAATATATTGTAAGTCTGCAAGTCTGAAAGATGGCTGAAGCATAGAATAGACCACGGTCTTGTACAACAAACCATGGTTACCATTAACCACGTACTAAGACATATTAAGTAATAACACCAGACATTTGAGATCCACCGAAATTGACAATTGTTTGAATGCCAGACCATTATAATATTATATCTTTAATCTTAGTCCGTGCCATTGATTAACTATTATAAGCGGGCTTCACTAGAAAAATGAAAATAATTATATTATCTTTATAAGTTATAAGAAGTATAATACAAACTGCATTGTACGTGTGCACATAAAAATCTAAAATATAAATTATTATACTATAATATAGTAAATACATGTAAAATATTTTATGAAATAATTAATAAACATGATATGAGACCTTAGATCAGATATACAATTATCATTTATTATTTATACTCTATTGACATGTTGCATAATACATTTATATAAATCATGAACTCAGATCTACAATAATAATATTATAATACATTCTTAGTTCATGATATAAATAAACAGTTTTTTTTCAACAATTCATTGAAGAGTGTAACACATTTATAACTTTTTAAGCTTAATTATTATTTACTATTTAGCTAGTATTTTTTTTTTTAATAATAATTAAATATTTTAGATTCTGAATGAAGCGTTTAAATATCTATAAAAAGATTTTTATATTTATAAAAAATAAAAGTTAGTTAAAACTAAAAGTAGTAACGAATTTCACTTTCTTATCTTGAATATATTTAAATTAAGATTCAATGCATTTTTTCTACTTCCAATCGCGCGCACATACGACATACACACACAAAAAAAACACATATAATTTTAATTTGTAAGCCAATTAATTTAAGATCAAATTTTGACAAAGTTAAATATTTAATAAAAAATGTGTATTTTTATAATTTAAAGATATTTTTCGTAAAAAAATTAATATATTTAACGTATATTATTATATTTTATAGAGTATATAGTCTATAGACTCAATGACTATATATCTGGGACCTATTCACACCTTTCTATGGTAAGTTGGTATGGACTCAAAAGTTTATAACAATTTTTAATAATATAGGTAGGTCGCGAAAGTATTGCGAAAGTAGTTCCTGCGGCACCGTCTGTTAAAACTGAAAAAAAGAAGGTAGGTACCTAAGAAGGTACGTATAATATATTAACCATTTATATAGGTGCCTACTATTAATAGAATTAAAATGTTTAAAATGTTTAGGAGAATTAAGAACCGCCATTATTTTTTTCAAGTATACTATAAATGTATAAATAGGTAAGATAGGTAATTAAAGAATGAGTTTAAATAAGTTAAAAAAAAAATGGCCGTAGAGTATATGAATATAATAGTAGAAAATAATATGCAATTTTCAAAGTAAAAATCGCCCAATATTAGGTATTCTTACAAAATTAAATAAAAATAATTTTTATTTTATTCTGGTTGATAGTTGCTATACTATTCACAAAAAAATCATTACAAATATCTACTTGACAACATTGTATTTTTTTATTTTTTAATATATAACAATAAATATTATATGAATTATTTGTAAAACTAAAATCTACTATTATAAGTAACTTTCAAAATTATTTTAGTATTTAATTGAAAATGGGTTCCAGTATAAAAGAAAATCATTCTCGAAATGGAAGTGAAATATCATTGATTCAAAGCACCAAAGGATATAATATAATAGTAACATTTGACAATTAATATAATATTTAAGTCAAAGAAATATATTAGTATCTATATGTCTGTACCTTTAACTACATATTAAAATAACAGTAAACATATAATAAAAATGTATTGAAATATGACTATTTAAACTAGATATCATCATATAAATAATTAAAAAAGATATGCATTAGCAGATTTAGCATATTTACATTAGTTACAAGAAACAATTAAATAACTCAAAAACACTCATTCAAATGTTGATTTAATTACATCGGCATTTTCAAAAAAATCATTTAACACAATTTCAAGGGAAAAAACGATTTTAATTTAAAAAATTTAATTAGTTTTATCACAAGAGATTATAAACTCCTTATATAATATTAACAACACTATCCTAAAAGTATAGGTACATAAAATACAAAAAATAATAAAATGTGAATAATTTTATTTTTAAAGGAAAACAAAAATGATGAGCATTTTAATAATTTCATTATTTTTAATAAAAATGTACATGAAATCCTATTACACATTATTATTTATAATATTATACAATTTATATATAGCATTCAACTTGTGTATTTTAACCTATACATAACTAGTTTATACAATTAAATTGTAGTACATTAATTTTAAGACGGTTTATCACTATATAATGGTGGGTTACTGAAATATCATTATCATCATTATTCATTACCTACGTTCTCCCAAAAAAGTATAAGTTTTAGTTTTAATGCATTATATTTTCATGTTTTTATTGATATCTAATTTATTTATTTTATTACGTTGAGTTCTTATTTGTATAATTAAATCAAAAATGAATTAACTAATTGACTAGTTAGGATATCATTATTTTTAACCAAAAATAAAAAAAGGTTATCTTAATAATATATCTTATATAACATGCATTAGGAAGATTTGAATATTTTTTAAATAATTCCAAGATAATATATAGATAAAAATGAACAAATCGGCGCATACTATAGTTGCCTCCCAAAATATACGAATATACGAATGCCTCCCGTCCTTATTGTAAATAAAAAGGTTAATTTACACTAGTTGCCTCCAATAACCAGGTAGTTCATAACTATATACGAGTTGCCACCCAAGAATGTTCACACTAGCTGCCCTTTCATATAAATATCAGTAGTGGTTCATAAACTTCACTAAACAGTTCTACATAAATAGTTAATGTTTATTCATTATTACAAATATCAGACTTGGTTAAAAAAAAAACAATGATATAAAAATAAAACATATTATACTACCTATTAAAACTATAGAGTGCAGTAAAAACCATCAGTCTTAGGTATAGTATAATATATTATGGAATAATGCTACAATAGTATTTTTACACATAGATTTTCTGTCTGAATACGACATTTATAAAAAAATTACACAACTATAAAAATAATAAATCAATAAATTAAACAAAATAGGAATTAGTACCTATTATTAATCAATGAAATAAATTTAAGGTAATAATAATATTATATTATAGTATGCATATAATGGTAAAAAATTATTTATAACATTGCTTAGGCTTGAATATTTTAGCTTATATTTGTAGATACTTAAAATTTGATATTTTTTTTTCACTCAGATTTTTTATTTGGGTATCAATTGAAAATCATTTTGTTTCTAATTTATAATCGTCTGTGTAGTTTAGGCTTGTTAGAACTTTGTATTAAAATTACAGCCTCAGTCAGAATTAATTTTAAAACTTCGATAAATTTGTATATATTAGAATGCAGAGACTCAAAATAGCTGTCTATTAAATTTGTTATGGAAGGATTCGCATGCATTGGTTGTGCGATGAATATTGGAACTTTTTTCTGCTCATATATGAGATGGAAAAATTGAATCCTCTGTTATACCTATATGTATCTACTAAATATAATATAATTGTATCAAATAGCAAATATAACAAAAATCATAAATTACAACATTGAAATTACAAACTTATTTTGATATATGATGTGTGAAAATGTTTGGAACCACTTATATATTTATTACCAGACTAATGGGAAGCAACTAGTACTAGACTCTTTTCGTTTATGATAAAACTTAGGGTACGTTGGGAGGAAACTCATATATAGTCGGGAGGTAATTCGTATAAAAATTATGGATCTTTTTGACTTTGGGAGGCAACTAGTGTGCGTCCAAACAAATAGGAAACAATTATAAACTAGGTAGGTAGGTACTTATTGTATATTGTCCTCTTAAATTTTGATTGACTTTGTTTAAACATATTCATATATTTTATTATTATTTATAACCATCTATAAATTATTATATGATTTATAGGATGTACAAAATGATCAAAAAGATACCGAAAATTGTTTAAAAAGTATGTACCTATTATACCTCTATAATATAATGTTATCAAAGAAGGTATACCTAAAAAATATTACTTAGATACCTATCAATAAATTTGACAATTTTAAATTATATTTGCTTACAATAACCTGTTCAGTTCATCTTTTCACTCATTAACCGTGAAAATTTTACAAAAACTGTGGTCCATAAGTTATATTTTCTTATTTCTTTTCATTATCTTAAGGTTAAAGATTACTGTTTTTTAGATTTTAAGTGGAGTAATGAATATATTCATAACCTTTTGGAGTATACAAAAAACTCCATGACATTTAACTTTGAGGGTGCTTTTTATTAGCAATTAGTATAATAGTATGTAGTATTTTAGTTACTACATTAAGAGATCAAAAGTAAAAAATTCAAGGTATTTTTCTCATAATAATCAGGAAAAATTGGTATTTTTACTATAATTTTTTGACAAAATCGACAGTTTTTTAGTTGCAATTTAAAAACTAATAACCGAGTATGCTTGAAATGTTCACTAATTATTATCGTTTTATCTATCATTTTCCGTTTATAATAAGATGTTTAACATTTGATTTTTTTTTGCTAGATTAAAAAGTTTAACACTTTTGTACAAGTTTCTTTATAAGTTGTTATTATAAATATTTAAAAAAGAGTGGTCTAGTGAGTAGCCTAGGATATATATTTTCCAATGGGTGGTGAAAAAGGTGGTTTATATTTAATGAACTGAATACCCTAAAATTAAATTTTGTACATAAAATGCCAACTTAAACAACTGGTGTATATTTCAAGTTTCTATAACTTATAATTTTTAACTTTAACAAAAATCTAAAATTATTTGATGGTAAATCGTTTTTTTATGAGTGAATTTAAGATTTCGTAAAAATTTAAACTTTAGATAAAAATATTTTAATCGACAAACGCTCGACATCTTTTATAATTATTGTAAGTCAAACTTATGAAAAATCTTATATTAAATGTTCAACTTTTAGCTATTTATACAACATATTTTATAAATTTTTAACTACAAAGTAATTAACAAATATTCATGGTTTTGACGAGTTTGTCAGTATTTCAACTTTAAATTTCAAAAGCTAAAAAAAAAGTTATGATTATGTATTCTTATAATTTTTTAATCACTTTAAGATTAAATTTGTATTGAATTTTCAAGTATTTTAACTTCGCCAAAAAAAATTTGATCGATATTTATAAAAAAAAAACCTAACAAAAACGAATACTTCAAATGCCAAAACATTTTGAAAATTAAATGATGTAAAGAAAATTTCAATCTAAATAATTGGTGCAATTTTCAAGTATATGTGGGTGGTTTCCGATGGAAAAGTGAATATCCTTGGTACATTATAGACGACTGTAAATACTTAAAATTTTCATCAAATGTTTATGTTAGACGTTAGTGTTACCTATATACAGTTAAATTTTCAAAAAATTTTGACTTTTTTTGAGTTATTTATAGACCACTGAAATTTCCGATTTTTATAAGATTTTTTTTTTGAAGTGTCGATAAAAAAATTTTGGATGACCAAAAAAACTTGAAAATTTAATACAAGGTTCCTTACGAGTTGTACTTATTGTAACTAAAAAAATTAAAAATCGTTAGTCACCATTTTTTTATAAGCGTTTATAGTTCAAATTTTTACGAAATCTGTCGAAAACGCGAAAATTTGCAAGTAATTTTGAAGTTGAAATATCATAAAAATGTTTTCGTTAATAACTAAGAATTAAAAATATAACACTAAGTTTTCCATAAATTTTCCTTCCAATATCTATAGAGAAAACTCGAAGCATCATTATAGAAAAAATTTTAAGTGCGTTTGAATTTTAAATTTTTACGAAATATCGTAACGATAACAATTTATCCTCAAACGATTTGAAATATTTATTATTATTCAAAAAATATAAGTCATAGATACTTGAAAATTTCACCAGTTATTTAAATTGATATTTTCTTTACATGATTTAATTTTCAAAAATACTGTTAAATTTTCAGATTCGTTCGAAGTTCGATAACTATCATTGGATTCAAATTTAACACTCCTATAATATTATATAATAGTGATCCACATGCGGCACCTAATGTACAGCAGAGCGGTACCCACTTACCCGCTTTTTATTATTATTTACATTTAAACCAACATAAAAATATTAAACCCTAAATTGCAGTTAAATAATTTTTTACGGTTTAAAATAAAAGTACAGTTTATAAGGAGTAGTATATAAGGATATATAAGTACCTAACATTTAGGTTCTTTAAAAATAGGTTTTTGAATAAAAAAAATTTGATTAACCTATATCTAAACTAGGTACTTTTTGATTTATGAGGAACTGTATGTCTTAACTTCATAAATGTATGTATTAAATAATTATTTAGACTGGTAGGTATACTATTATTACATGAAATATTAAATAATGAATATTTAAAAGACACGTTATACTTACAAGTTATTTACTTACTAATACTTATTATTGTCTATTATAGGATTTAAACAAGAATACAATGATTTAATGAAACAAAAAAATGAAATTCGGTCCATTAAAAGTTCAACAAATAATATTGTTATTGAAACAATATCACCTAAGATCTCTAGCAAAAGTATTGAATCAAGTAATATAAATTTATGTTCTTCGGATGAATTTTCGATATCAAATCTAACTGATTTGAGTTCAAACAATACGATAGAACTAGTAGAAATTGCAGATAATAGCACAACGAGTGATTCAAATTTTGATATGTGTAAGTTTATATATAATAATACAATACCATATAATATAATATAATATATCTACATACATCATAAAAAATTTATTTATGATACTACATATAATAATAATAATCTACCAAGATTTAAATATGATAGGTATTAAAAAAATTTTTTTGTTTTCCCCAATAATTTTGAAAATTTTACTTGAAAACAATTAATTTTGACTCTCCAAAGTACCAGTTAGATCCAATTTCCTATCAGAAACCAATCAAAAGTGGTACTGCTCCAAAAGGTAACTGTGGACAAAAAAAATATTATTACAAATACACACGTTGCTCATTCGCTTAGCTCTAAATTAATTAAACACTAAGGCGTATTTTATTTTTAAAAAGTCGGTCAAGTGAGTAATGCTCTGCTGTATGTAGTAAGTCACTATAATTAATGTACTAAATTTGAATCCAATGAGAGGTATCATTGTATACGAAAAACGATTCTGGACGAAGATGATTTGTCAGCTTAAGATATAATAAAATTTCCAGTGGTTGGTGAAAAGGAGGGTTTATGTTTTAATGGGCTGAATACACCAAAATTTAAGTTCCTTTATAATTATTGTAAGCCAAACTTATGGAAAATCTTGTATTCAATTTTCAATTCTAAGACTTATACAAAAAAATTTATGAATTATACCTACAAAATAATTTGCAAATATTCATAATTTTGACGAAGTTTTTTCAATATTTGGACTTCAAATGCTAATAAAAAAAAATTGTGCCCGTGTATTCTTATAATTATTGAATCACTATAAATCATTTATGAGAAACTTTGTATTAAATTTTCAAGTATTTTGACTCGGCTAAAAATTTTTGGCCTAGTGTTAAATTTTTTAATCTTAGATAAAAACATGAAAAATTGTATGATTTTTCAACTACAATATTATTTGAAAATTTTCGTGATTTTGATATATTTTGTAAAAAATTGAACTATAAATGCTTATAAAAAAAAATTATTACTTACAATTTTTGAATTTTTTAACTTTTGAACAACTGATAAGGAACCTTGTATATACCTTATGAACCTTGTCAATATAATTGAGAAAAATTCTGGATTTTAAATTATTTAAACCATCAGATATTTTAATATAGGAAAAATTCAACAAAGATCTCTAGACATAAAATTCACTCCTCTTCTGATATAATAAATATGAATTACCTATGTCCCTAACACATATGTTGACGTGGAACGATGTTTTAGTCAATACAATAGAGTATTCTCAGGTCAAATAGTCGCAATTTGTTATTTGCAAACCTTCAACAATATAATATTATTGTTGTTTCTCATTGCTTTGTTCCTGAATAATACTCATAGTTTTATACATTTACATTATCTATACTACTTTTATTGAATATTTATAATTGTTTTTTGGTTATTTTCAATACTTCTACAATTTTTCGATGTTTATATATTTTCAAATTTTTATTCCATATTTTAAACAAAACAAAAAAAGCCGGTAGGTACATATACCCGCAGAAGTATTGCAAAAGCAGTTCCCGCGGCGCCGTCGGTTAAAACTGAAAAAAAAGGTACCACTGATATTTTTATTACAATAAGTACCCCTTACGGCCTACACGGCTACACCAACTTAATTAACAAAAACTAGAGAGCCTAGATCTATCTAGATCCTTAATCTAGGCTCTCTAACAAAAACTATGTGTTTTATAACCAAATTATAGACATAATAACCATGCATTTTATACCGTATTACAGTTATTTAGTATTTTAGTGCATATAATACCAATTATCAGTTACGAGTTATACCACTTATACCTGCCAATGGATATTTTTAAAATTAACTATAATAAAAATAAATTGAGTAGTAAAATTCAACAAGAGAGAATGAAAGATCTATTATTAATATTTACTAAACTAAAATTAATACTTTATGTTGATGTTGATGAAATTTAAATTAATGGAAAGTAGGAGAATTAGTTTATAATCTTTTTTTATTACAATTATAATATAATATAATAAAAGATAATAAATATGTGTATAATGTATATAGTATATGTATATAATATACATATTATGTATTACACAATGTGTATATTTAGTTTATAATTATATAACCAAGCTTTAAGTTTTTATTATTTTAATTTAATTTAATTAGAGCACTAATTGTTCCAGAAATTTAAGACTGCGCACGCCTATGTTTATTAATTATTATGTAGGTATTATTATAATTTATAAAATACATAAGATATAGAGGTTAGAGGTACCTACCTTAATATGCTTAATATTAATACAATATGAGTAAACTTTTTTACAAATGTTTATTTATAGCTCAATACATTGATAAACAGGAAAATTGTAACAAAGAAAAAATAGGATGTCTTCATGCTAAAAGTATAATAAAAAATGAGGAAAATCGAAAAAATGAAAATATTCTAAAGCATGAAATAAGTAATACATTGTATAAATTGAAAATTTTATTGGAAAATTTAGTTCCTATTAGGTTATAAAATATTAAAATATATGTATGTGTAATGTGTATGTATCTACTACCTACATCACTACATCGGTAGTAAATTAATTTATTATTAATTAATAATATTATGCCATACACTCAAACAGTCATACGCATAACATATGTAGGTAATAAACTAATAAGACCCTATGGACGGCTATAGTATTAGTAAGTAATAACTAATACTAATTCAAAATTATTTCACGAATTCTTTATTTATAGATCCACACGCCGATAAACATGAAAAATGCAACAAAGAAAAAATAGGATGTCTTCATGCTGAGAGTATAATAAAAAATGAAAAAAATCGAAAAAGTGAAAATATTCAAAAGTATGAAGAAGGTAATAAATTAAAAATTTTGTTAGAAAATTGAGTTCCTATTAGTAGTGTTATTTTATAAAACAAGTAGATACATAAGTAAGTACCTAGTGTCCTAGTAATTCAGTATATACCTACATAATTATGTGATTGTTTCATGTCCCTAGGGCCTATAGGCCATGATAACGTGCATGTATACATGCATATCATAAGACAGTACTACATAATATTATAGTGATATAATATATCAGGGGTGGCCACAACTAAGCTCGCCGCTCGCAAGCCGCATGCGACTCTTCAATCAATTTCATGCGGCTCTTGAACCAAACTTAGACTATAATTAAATGTAAATAAATGTTCTTCCAATTGATTTAAAATTAAAAATGTTTCTTCATTATATAAATATTGCTTTACAATGTGGCTCACCTCGAATTAACTTTATACATTTGCGGCTCCCAAAGTTAAGGTTAGTGGCCGCCCCTGGTATATATATTATTGTATCAATAGTGTATTCACGTTCAGAGTTACCTCTAAAATGTTTCAGTTGGGTGACTTTGTATTAAAATGGGGGTTTCGAAAAATAAAAGCAGTTCCGAAATACACATTTTCAGAGTTTAATTTCAAATTAACCCTTTTGATACCACGTGCGCAATACAACCTCCTTTTTTTTAATGGTAAACTATTTTTTTTCAAACATTTTTTGAGTAACAAGTTTTTTTCTAATTCCAAAATTTGCAAAAAAAAACTTAAAATTTAAAACTTATAGGTACTCAAAAATTGAAAAAGTACCTAATAGGTAGAGTGCCAATATAATATATATTATATTATATTTATTATAATATTTTTTATATTATTTTATTTATTATATTTATATATATATTATTTATTATATAGGCTCTCTACTAATAGGTATCTTCAATATTGCATTTGATATAACTGTTTTTAGACAGATAAGATACAAATAATCACTTATTTGTTTTCGTAATATACTTTCATTTTCATAATTTATACTTTTTAAATTATCTTAATATAGGTATTATTAAAACGCGAGGTGATTTCTTATGACAATGACAATTATATCTGAAATTCTACTGGACCGATTTTCGTGATTTTCTCCTTATTGCCATACTGTACAAACAATATATTGAATATTCCGTAGTCTATTACAAATTTTTTTTCATTATACATTTGTAAAACTACAAATAAGAAACACAGTTTACGATATGAAAAACTTTATTAACTTTAACGCACATAGAAAACATTAAAAACGGTCTCATATCCATGGCGTCTAACAAACAACTGAGTACTGAGTACTGACTGCGCTCTGACCAGTGACCAGCCCCGTTTTCTAAGCTCCCTTCCTTATCACTAATACTATCAATGTTATACACATTTATACTCAATAATATCTATGTCCTAACTATCACATAATATTTTAATTGTACCTATCTTGGTAGTAAGTATACTAATAGGTATAAGTGTATAACGTTGAATCTACTGCTGAAAAACTATTTTATTATTTAAAGTATTATAAATTATAATTATGTAGGTTCCTACCTAATATTGAGTTTGAGACTATAAATTTAGTTTAGACCAAGTCTACTGAAAAAAATATATCCTACATAATGTTAGCTATAAAAAGTTTTAGGGAAAGTCGGGAAAAAAAACAGGATTTTATTTTAAAATTATAAATTGTTATAGAAACCCAAATAAACACCCACTATTTAACGCTCTAGCTACTTCATGTTTTAAATTAGATCGCATCAAATTTTATGGAATGTTGGATGGACTTAACAATGAAATAAAAAAAATAAAAGAGTTATTTTTAAAAAATACAAATTCTTATTCATTTTTCAATAATAATAATAGTAATAACCCTATTACTAATCGATCTACCGAAATGTCCGCTGGTGAAGACTTTATTGATAATGAAAAATGTCGATCAATTGAAAAAATGATGCATAAAAACTCCACTGATCATGACTTGTGTTCAAAAAGTAAATTCAATACGAATCAGAGTATCATAAAAGGAGTTTTTCAAAATAATGAAGATTGTATGAATACACAGAATACGTACATTTGCCAAAATGTATTACAGCAAGAGAACGATGAAGAGTTTTATCAAATTCAACTGTCAGACATTAAAATTGAAAACCTAAATAATATGGAACATTTTATCACATGGCAAAACCTATACGTTTGTCAATGTGGAACGATCTATAATAAAAATTGATGTATAGGTACATTTCAATTAAATGTATTATATTAATGTTTATGTATTTTTTCTTTAGGTATAATTATTTAGCATTTTAGCATAGATAGGTATTACACCATGGGTGTAGGTCAAACACCCCCAAAATTAAAGATAAAATAATTTTAAAATAAATATTGTGAAAAACTTATATGTTTTTTAATATTAATATAAATCTAGATCAAAACTCCCTGCGAAATATTTCCTACCTACGCCCATGTATTAGGTATACTAAAATTACAATAAATAAAGTGTGATGCGTCGTGCACTGACACTATAGTGACATTGGCCACTGGCGTACAGATGATATCATTGCGGTTATTTACATTTTACAACCAGCGTAAGTACATGCCTTAAAAAATGCCTAAATAAGCATGCACTTATTTAACTAAAAACTGGCAAAATATGCCTTAAAATTTTCAGAAATATGCATTTATATGTACTAAAAATCTAAAATTATGCACAATGCACTTCAAATATGCAAATTATTAAAAAAAAAAGAAGAAACCATAAGTGATATTTGAATACTTTTTATTGATAATGATGAATTTAATGTCATTCCTACACTCACGTGCCTACTACACACGTCATAATAACGACTGGAATAATCAAGACCCAAGAATAAACCACTGTAAAGGTGCCCACACACTGCAGTGGTAGCAGTGGCGGTGGCGGTAGCGTTAAAATGAGTTCGGACACAATTTTACTGCCGCCCCCAAGACAATAGAACTTTACCGCCACCGCTGCAGTGTGTGGAGACCTTAAAAAACAAATACCTATCAAGAAAATTAGACTATTTTATATATAAATCTATGTATTCCACTAATATTTTATAATAATAATAATATTTATTTATATATTATTATTATTATTATTTTTTTTTTATAATATTTTATATTTTATAACTACTGCGTTATTTTTAATAATTTTACCTTTGCGACAATCCCAATATTTTGAATAGTTACAATGCATAAATATACCTAAATTAGTGTTTATTATCAAATGTTGACCAAAACTACGCTAAATATGCAAAATAAAACTTCACATACATGGTATCTCAAAATGGATTTCAGTCATATCGTCATTTATACCTAACATTAAAATAATAAATATTAAAAATGGTAAATACGACTTAACAAGATTGATATACAAATGCATAAACTCATAAGCCCTGTTTATAATAGTATAAGGTATTAAGATATATCATTTAGCCATTTAGGTAGGTACCTACATTAATTTAAAGATGGAAATATTTAAAAAATATATATAGAACACAACTTTGGAATTCATAATTTATTATAATTTATAATGTATAATATTTATTATTTTACTAGCATTTAAAGCATTTAAATTTTAAACGTTAAGTTATTGTATTATAAGCAAATAATCTATTTTACGTTGGTTACACTATACTAACACTCCAAATTCAGAAATTAATTTATCGACTTTTTCATATAGCCACATAGGTATTTGAGTAGGTACCTACCTATTTTAAAATTTGTCGACAATCGAGTCTGAGTGATCTGTACTCTATAGTGTGTACCATAGTACCAAACTAGTAAGTAGTAATGTTTAACAGTGGCGTAAATACGGAGGTACAACTACGGTGCACTTGCACTCCTTGGCAATATTTAGCATGGCTACTTATGTATTATATTATTAGCCATGATATTAAGCAGGTGCACAGATATACGTTTGCATTTGCTGAAATACTCTAAACTCAAAATATAATTATGTTTTATTGAATTGTTTGATAATTCTTTGATGTAGAACAAGATATTGACGAGTTCATAGCATTGTGTCAGTTTCTGGACGCCATTTAGCTTTAGAATAATTAATAATTTTTTAAAATAAGAATACTGAATAACTATGTAAAAACTAAGAATAATAAATGGAGATTTTATTACTCATCTAATATATTAGTTATTGCATTGATTATAGAATAGTATATTTTAAAATCAATGGTTATTGTTATGTTTGAGCTTTGAACCCCGGAGGTCTCCAGACTTGGTTGGGGGGGGGACTAAGTAACGCTTTTCACTAAAAACTTTATAACAAAAAATATATTATATATTAATATATTATTAGAGGGAGTGGGGGGCTAGAGCCGCGCCTGCTTGTATCTGCTGAAATTTAATAGAATTACTCCAATGAGTAATAAGCAGTATATACATCTACTATACTACCTACCGTCTACCATGAATATTAGTCAATAGAGTACTCTATGGTGCCGGTGTGTAGTCCATAGGCATGCGCAGTCTTCAATTTCCAGTCAAGTCTGGAACAATTAATGCTCCAATACTTGGTCAGTGCTCTTAATTTTTTTTAACACATTAATATACGTTCTAATTGTAAATTAAAAACTGTGTAAATAAAATCAAGTTGTAGTGCACACAACATTAATGTGCTAATTTCTAGGCATATATTTTTGAAGTTAAAAATGTTCATGATCTTGAACATATTGTTAAAATTAAATATATTTATATACCTACATATTATATTTAAAATTTTATAATGCACCTAAAATGATTCCGGTTAAGCTGAGGCTCGGCCAGCTTGCCCCGTGTTCCTATGGTGTGCATCAATTGTATCCACGTCCCACAAATCACGATGGCACAATGAAGTGAAGACTACTTATCTTATAGCCACATAGGTAGGTAGGTTGATGCTTGTACCTCATCAATTATCAAAAGTATAAGCCTATATAGTATATGTGGTATATTGTGCTAATGTAAAAACTTGAAATAACATAAAATGTTTTAAAACTTTCTAATTTATAAATTATTACAACATTAACAACAATACATATTATTTATTAATCGACCCAAAAATAATTTAAATTTAAGTTTCAACAATATTTGAAAAAAAAAATTGATAGATAAGTAAGTAGTTGATTATTACACACAATAATTACACTTAAAGTTTATAAACATAGACATGTGAGGTAATACTTTGTAATTAGCATAATCATTATAATCATTTTTGTAATGTAAACAATGATTTTAATTATTATATTTTCACTGATATGACACCTACAAAATCTTTAAATATGAAATGCAATAAAATGATGTGAACTCATTAAAAATCTCATTATCATTACACTTGAGTAGTTAAATTGTTATTATAAAATTGATTTTATAATAAACATAGTACAATATGTAAGTCAAATTAAAATTTTTAATATCATCAAAAAATATTTTTTTGAAAAAGTGCTGTACAAGTTAATACTTGTATAATAATTAATAAAAGAGAAAACAAATATTCATATTTCAACACTAGTTCAAAATAATAAGCTATTTAAATTTTTTTAAACTAAACAATGGTTGTATTGCTCTCAAAAAATTGTCATGAAATTGTTGATTTGAAAATCGATTAACTGATCCCCTAGCAGCCTTTTGTAACGATAATTTTTGAGTATCTGACAACAAAAGTGCTTTATGTATAGCATGTGCATATTCTACTTCATTTGAAGCTAAAAATCCATTTTGTCCAGCACCATCTTCTATAATTATATCCATTAAAGGTCCACCAGAACGATGTGCAATCATTATTAATCCTGCAGCCATACATTCTACAACTCCAATACCAAAATGTTCATTCCACATTGCATGTAAGCCAATCAACCCTGAAAACATTAATAAAATATTAGTTTCAAAAACTTGCACATTATTGCTATGATGAATTTACCTTCAGATAGTTCATTTTTAAGTTCATCATAACTGATATTCACTTTAAATCGTACATTATTCTCCAATGACAAATGTTTACATAAATCCATCATATCAACAACTCTCATTTCATCTTCTTGATTTCTTGTTGATCCAACAAATACAAGCTCAATATTTTCCCATACATGTTCATTCACAATCTGTCTAAGATGATACATGGCTTTAAGTTGTAGTGGATGATCTTTTTCTGGTCTGAATTGTGCTAAACTTATAATTTTCACAGATTTGGTTTTATGTCTTTCTAACGGCAAACATTGTAAATCAGATGTATCACATGGAGGATAAACTTTGTAAGTACTTAAGGATCGTTTCCAAAGTGTATTGATATGATCCTCAGTCCATGAACTATTTACCATAATAGAATCAGCAAACCAGCCAACTAAACTGTATAGTTTTGCAAATAATTGATAGTATATAAGTTTAATATAAGATATTGTTCTACGTTTTCCTTTTTGTTGTATCACTTTATTTATCATATCTGAGCTTATAGTTGGATAATGAACGTAACAACTGACTTTACAACCACAAATGAGACTAAATAATGGCAGTGTAAAAGCATAACCCATAGTATCAATGTATATATCAGGTTGAAACAAACGCAATGCTTCAAACCCTAAGATGATAGATCCAAGACTTTGTCCTAAAAGGGTAAAATAAGGATAATTTTCGGCTTCCACCCATTTTCTTCTGTGCAGATAAACAAACTCTAAATTATTTGGTAGAGTAATATTAAATCGTTGTTTTGCTCGTTTAATTATTTCTACTGGAGATACTTCTAAGTCACCAGTGTAAATAACAATTTTTACTTTAGGGTATACAGTATTAACAGCATTAACGGCACACCACAGTACACGTTCACCACCTCCACCAGCATTGCAGTAAGGATGAAAAAACGCTATGCTAAATTGAGTTGGAAATTTCCTCTTTTTGCTAACATAGTGCCACCGTAACCCAGCAATTGACACGACCACTACAATGAACACCACAATTAATGAAAATATGAAGTACAATAAAAGTTGGAAATACATATTTAAAAAATTAATAGGTAGTTAATTTTATTTAAAATATTGACATCAATTATATTTTTATAATCTAGTGACATAATAGAACAAAATACAATTGTATAATATTATACGTCATGACGGTATGAACTATGAAACTCAACAACTCAAAAAATTAAAATGTTCATCTCATTCATTGTTTACTTTTTAAATATTATCAATGAACATGTTATCACGATAATAACATTGTGACAGGGAAACTACAGTATTCTAGCAGTAAAGTTCTTATAGTGTTCTGTGATATAACATTTTTTATTTAATATCTATGATAATTGATAACACGGTAAACGGTAAACTTTATAAACATTTTAATTATAAACTTAGATCATATTGAATATTCATCATAATATTATTACAGTATCTATTAACGACTACCGTTGGGTATCTAATACGATAAAACAAACCTAATAAATAATAATATCTTTTATAGCATCTAAAGTTTATTCTGTAATTCTGTACAGCTTACTTATACTGTTTTATGGCTCTACGGTTAATAGTACTTAAGTATAATATGAATTTAATCTAAGACGTGTCCCTCGAAAACTGGATAAAATTAAAAGTAAATATATTAAACAATATACAAATGCAAATAAATAAGTGTACTTATTGTTTAATTTATTTATTTTTCATCATTATTAATAGGACTGTGAATTTAATGCAGTAAAAATACCTTAAAAAATGCATTTAAAATGTCAGATAAAGCAATAAAAAAATTCACTGAAAATTTGTTTTTATATTCATATTACAAACAAAAAAATTAGGTTAACCTACTTAATTTAGGAATTTGTGACTGTAGTCATTTATGATTATGGCAATAATCATAAATAACTACATCACTAATTCTCTACTTTATCTTGTTAAATTCTAACCAAATCAAATATAGTAATTACACTCTTATACAGCTAGTGTAAAATATTATTTTATAAAATATGAATTTTTCGTATGGGTATAGCATGTGCAAAAAAAAATATATGATTTAAAAGGCCAAAAAAATTAAAAATGTAAAATAAAAGTTTTGTAAATAAATTTATTGCCTCTATCCAAAATACTGTATGACCTATATTTTCCAATTAAATGTGTTTAACTACTATGGATTAATCTATATTATTTTAGGTATATTGTAACTACTAGTGGCAGCTAGGCCACTAACCGTAAACATTTTTTAAAATTGTGAAAAAAGACTAACCTTGGTTAGTTACTAGCTAGCTTTCTACAATAAAAACTACCTCACTGCTTATAATTTTACCACAAAACAAAGAATAAGGATCTAAAAAATAAATAAAAAGTTGGTAATTAATTTTTTTATTTGTTAAGACTTAAAGTAAGGAACAATAATATTAAAAAGAATATTTTATAATTAAAATAAATATGATTAGATATTATACATTTTATCCAACTGAATAACAATAACATTAAGTTCTACTTATTTTGATATAATACATAAACGCAGGAATTTTCACAGCCTTTTAACAAACATGACCTGAAAAAAATATTATAAAATCAATCTAATGTATGTGGTGCTACAATTCACATACACATAGTTCTAATTACAATTGTTAAGAAATTTTTAAAAATCATTCCTCTCAATAAAATTTAGATAGGTGAAATTAAAATGACTCTTCTTCAGTCCCAACTATATAGGGTGATTTTTTTATCAAACAACACTCATTATTTCAAAAAGTATTGACTTTTATCAAAATTTAAGATCCATACAGTTCTAGAATTATGGAACTGTTCCATATTTTCACCCTTATATTTTTTTGGTAAACCACTATCAACTTTTGATTTTCAAATGACAACCTATACTTAAAATTTCATAAATTAATATGGCTATATTTTTATGAATTATTACATTCAAATTTTCATTTTTTCATAAATCTGTTGATGAAATATAGCTTCTCAAAGTTGGGTAGTTTTGGGAAGTGTTTATTGAGTGTATATGTGTTATAACTTGTCAGTAGATAATTAGTAATAAGTAGAAATATTAGTCCAATTAATTATAACTATAAGACAATTGATAATAAGCTATATGGCAGGTAGTAACAGGTACAACCACTCTCCACTACATCATAGGATCAACGATATTGAATTCATTATTATTATAGCTACTGGATTTTACAAATAAAAATTCTATATCTGACGGTGCTAATTAGTACTGATGTATAATACTTTAACACCTTCAAAAGCTATAACCAACTTTGAGCAGCTATAACTTGCTGATGCATCAATGTAAATAAAAAATTTACACGTGAAAATTTATGAAAAAAATGGCTTAATTAATTTATGCAATTATTAATATAGATTTCCATTTGAAAATCAAAAGTTGATAGTTTTTTTCTATTAAATATAGGAGTGAAAAATTAAAATTGTATAGAGTAGTAGAAAAACATGTATCTAGAAATTTGAAAAAAAATCTATACTTTATGAAGTAATGAATGTTGTTTGAAACAAAAATCACACTGTATAGGGTCAATCAACTACCTTAACTTTGTGCCATACCTTCATAGTCCTCAAGACTGTTTCTTTACTCATATCAGCTATATTTATATTGTGCAAATGTTTAGATTAGTTATCAAAAATAATATATTAATATTGTAAAGATATATTTTATTTAAGTGTAATGCTTACTTGTTATCAGATTTCAATACAATGGTAGGATACAAATCATGTTTATCTAATTTTGATAATTGATTTGCAATGAATGTTACGTGTCCACTAATTCCTGGTGTTACTTCTCCTGAAGCTTAATTTTTGAATAAGCAATTATAGAAAGAAAAAATCAAAATAATAAATAATAATACTTTATAAACTATAGCACTTTTATAACTCACAAAAAATACACAAGCCTTTGGTGTCTGATACCAAAACACCAAGTACATTTTGTTCAGATTGTCTGAAAAAAAAACCAATAAATAATCAAAAAAAAATTGAAATATTTCAATTTAATTGTACAGTAGAACACCTCTAATTTGTTACCTTTAGGACTTTGATTATGACTACAACGCAGAAAAAGGTCGGTTTATCAAAATATACAGAAAAATTGTATTTACATATTTACCACAAAAAAATTGAATATAATCATTATACAAATGTAAATATGTAAATATGTACTAATACATATTAAGTAAAAAATTATTTAGAAAAAAGTCAGTCATGGATTTTTGTTTAGCAAATTAAATTCCAGAAGGAAGATAGCTTTTATATCATCTTTCACTAATTCCTCCTCAGATAATGTGTTATCCAACAGAACTAATAACACGGGCAGGGAGCTGTTTCATAGTAAACAGGCAATTAATTTTGTATACCTATTGGAAAATCGAAATGTAATTTTGAAATATTCATATCAATAGCATTATGGTTTGAATGTTTGATCAAACAGTGGCAGACGATTGATGTTCTACTGTATATTGATTGGAAAAAAATACCTTAGACTCAGATAATAAACATAATATTATAATATCTTCTAACATGAAATAATATAATTTATAAACCATCATTTTTGTAGCTAAATAATACTCATAAAATGACAAACATAATCTATTAGACAATAGTAATATTTTTAATACTATTAAATTTTATAATATAATATTAAAGATTTTTTAAAACTTATTGATAGTAGGTATGCCTTCTAATTTTAATTTAAATAGGTATCTTACAATTTTGAAACTTCTTCTAATACGTGCTTCTCCATTTTTAATATTTTATAACAAGCAGAGGAATGCTGTGTAATTTATTCTTTTGACTATAAATAATAAGTAATGTAAAAACAATAATGTACTCAATTAGCCGATTAAAATTTAGTAATTAGTAAATCTCAAAATCCTTAACAGTTAACACTATCATAAGGTATACCACCTATACTATAGTTACTAATTCATATCAACACGGAAAATTTAGGTATTTGCTATTTAACCTTTACAATGCTTACAATTTTTACAGTTATCATCAAAATTAAAATTTATCAGTCGTGGTTCGTTGGCGGCCTGGTGAAAGGTATTGTCATTAGACGTCTTATTGTGAATGAATTATCTCATGGTAATCGACGTGAATACAGAATATCGTGAATTCATGATTCATGATAATATTTTTTTGTAAACGTCACAATCTAATTATTTATCTAGTGTACCTATTTACTTTGTGTATAAAACTATTTATTGTATATTTGTATTGGTAAATAATAATAATTGCTACAAATCTATAACTTACAAGTTTCAACTAGTTACAAGGTTACAAGCCTATTACAGTACAATTATATTGTGCTACAAATAAAGACTGGAGATATTTTTTCATTATATTTTTTAAAACTATGTTAGGTTTACATTTACACACTTATTTAGCGATAGTAAGTTACAAACTTATATTAATTAACTGATATATTTGTTATTACATATTACTCAATATTATCTTTGTTTTGGTTTTGGCTGTTACAGTTACATAAATAACAAATAACAATGTGTGTTCAATGAGGACATAATATTTGTGTTTTGTAGGTCATGGTCATTCTCTGCTGATCACCTGTAAGTTTTATGTTGCCCTTCCATTGATAAACTTTTAAAACTCTATTTTATTTGATTTCCTTGTTACAGAATTTCAGATAAATTCGTATAGTACATGTTATTAAATCATCGTGTTTACACTTAACTACACAAGTCTTCAGCTTTTAATAATATAACTTAAAATATTTTAAGTAACATACCCATTTTCTACATTAAAATGCTGAACACAGGGTTTGTTAATTATTTATTTGTTTTATATTTATTTAAATTACAATTATTATCTGATATTAATATCAATATTAAATGTATTTATTATTTTAAATTAATATAAGCTATATTTTTTATTTAGAAAATTATCTGGACTAACTGTGTTCATTACTGGAGGGAGTCGGGGTATCGGTAAGGCAATAGCTTTAAAAGCAGCCAGGGATGGTGCTAACATTGTAATTGCTGCTAAAACCGCTGAGCCTCATCCAAAATTACCTGGAACTATTTATACAGCTGCTAAAGAAAGTAATTTAAAAATAAAACTACCTATTACATAAGAGGTATTCTTTTTTACATTAAATTCTGTTGGTTCCATTTTACAAATGCATAACGTGTTGAATTAATGTCTAGGAATTCATTATTAGCTTTGTTAGATTTAATAATAGTATGCATTTTGACTTACTATAAATTTTAAAAATAAGAAAATTATCTATATTTATGCATAAATTATTTTTTTTTTTACAGTTTTAGGATATTAAATTTTAAAATGCAGATAATTTATTTGAAAATTTAATTACCATAAAAAATTTTATGTATAAACCCAGTTAATGTTCTTACTTTTAAAATGGGTCAATTTGATCTTATTAAAGCTAATAACATATAACTAATTCTGCTGAATATATATTATTTACTATGTTATACACTTATAGGATCGAAACAACAATTGATTTTGTATGCATTAAATATTTCAAGTATACATTTTTTTAATCATTTGTTTTACTAGAAGAAATAATAAATTTAGCATTCATTCTTACATATAAAATTGATTAGTTAAATTACAATTTGTCACGAAAATAACATATTTTTATAGATAAAATAACTGAAATGGCTAATATGGTCATAGTCCAACTATGTAATAATTATTAACATATTATACAAAGTCTCATTATTATTTTAAAATATTTTTATTCTATAATTATGGAATAATTAATATGTTTTAAATTAGTATTAATTGTATTACTTTTTTCAAATTATAGATTAATAAACATTTAAGAATGAAAAAAATAACTACATATTTTAATAAGATATTGATTTTACTTTGTCATAACTTCATTTAAGGTTAAATTTAAATTTTAGAGTTAGTCTTCTAAAGTATATCAAACTATAGAAATCATTAATTGCTCTTCATATTTTTAATTTATTTATTTTAACTTCATATTATTTTATAACAATTTATGTCTAATTATTATTGTAATTAACATTTTTTAGTTGAAGAAGCTGGAGGAAACTGTTTACCTTGCGTAGTGGATGTAAGAGATGAACGTCAAGTAGCAGATGCTGTTTCTAAATCAATAAGTAAATTTGGAGCTATCGATATTGTTGTAAACAATGCAAGTGCAATTTCATTAACTCCTACATTAGATACTGAGATGAAGAGATATGATTTGATGCATAACATTAACACAAGAGGAACATTTTTAGTGTAAACATTTAAAACTTTTATTATTTTGGGAATTAATGCTGTTAGGCGCGGATCTGAGGGGGGGGGCAAGAGGCTTTAGCCCCCCCCCCTTTGGCTGTATTTTTAAGTTATATAATATGAAATTACTTTAAAAAATATTTATAACAAATCCTTTGTTTATCATTGTTTGATAATAACCCCCCCCCCTCATTTGTGATTTTGAGATCTGCGCCTTAATGCAGTTTCTGATCTTGGCTGCTATATATAATAGTACAGACTGGCTCTATCAAAACTGACACAATTGTGATCAATATAGAATAATTATCATAGCAAAATTACAAATAATTTTTTAGTACCACAAAAAAGTTATATAATAGTAAAAAATATGTAGAACACATTAGTCTTTTTTTTTAAAAAAAAGATAAATGTTTACCATTGAATGCTAAAAATAAACCATTTGGTTTTAATATCGAGCTACTTCCTACTTTTAGAGTTTGTTCACAATAGTTCATTATTTTTCAATAAAAATAGAGCCTAACAAATATAATTAAATAAGAAACTACGTTTCCACTACTGGTATACTTACCACATACACTAATTATCAAATGTGTCAGTAATTTAATAAACAGTCTGATGATGTGCTTGTTATGTCAGTGAATAAATTAAAACTATTTTAATAGAATTTCTTTGTTTTAGGTCAAAGATGTGTATACCTTATCTAAGAAAGAGCAAACATGCACATATCTTGAATATTAGTCCTCCATTAAACATGAACCCTAATTGGTTTAAAGACCATGTTGCTTATACAATGGCTAAATATGGAATGTCAATGTGTGTATTAGGTATGGCTGCCGAACTAAGAGCAGATAACATTGCTGTGAACGCATTATGGCCAAGAACTGGTAATAAACAAGCACAATTTTATTTAAAAGTATAAGCAATATTTTTCAACTTTCTGCCATTTTTTTTCTAACATTTTTACATAATTTTTTCATGACTTCCAAATAAAATGCTGATTCACTATTTGACCTTAAGGTAACAGTTCATTATAAACATAAGGCGTACGTACTACGCAGCCTCCGGTTTCAGGGGAAACAAGAGATTAATTCGGCACATTCTTCAAATTCATCAGCCCATAGTTTTACTTTTTTTACTTTTGGGTATCAAAATTTAAATTATATTGGTTATTTATTCTTTTTTGGATAAAAAGTTGTACAGTAAGGTACCAAGCCACTAAGGGTGTACTTTTCCGCAAGCCTATAGTTAATATTTACTATTTTAAATCATGGCTACTTTTACAACAGTTGTAGAAGTAGTAGACAGGTCTATTAGTTTATTTATACTGGTAAATTCTACAATTATAAAATATTTATTAATACTTTACCAAAAAAAAGAAACAATTTTTATAATTATTTTTATTTACAATGGTCGTCATTTGTGGAAATATAATTTTACCGAGGCCCATTATTCAATATTTAATGGCCGCAATTGCCTCAAAGAAAGTTCAAGTGCAGCATAGTATGTTGCCTCTGCTGTCCCCGTGCGCACGCCTATAACTATAAACTATTCCAGAAATTCAAAACAAAGACTAACATGACTTTTACATTTGAACTCGCCTCTTTTTGGTCTTGAAAAATTTGCTAATTTCCATTGTGGTAATTGATGTTTGTTTCAATATTTTATCCATAAATTTAATCATCTGGTATGATATTTTTAAAAAAGTTTAGATCAATTTCAACTCTTTCAAAAAGTTCTTGCAAGATGACATTTTTGTTTATTGGTTATAAGACCAGTAACAAGTTTTACTGCGATTTGGCTTATACACAAATCATTTATTAGCATATCTTTAAATGTTTATAAATAACTTGAAATATTTTTTAAAGTATAGAAATTGATGATTTAAATATTTGATAATAATTTTTATCAATGATTACTCATTTATGAGTGAAGCCAAAAAAATAAAATTGTTTTTGTTGAAATCTAGATTTATGTAAAACTTTTTTTTCACAATTATTTTTAAAAAGTATCGGGAATTTTAAATTTTGATCTTTTAAGTACAAACTAGATCAAATTTTCTATTCAAAAAATTCTAGACATTGAAAATCGAAGCATTTTTTTAACTACTTATCATGTTAACACACACGTATCATTGTAAAATCAATTTTTAACACTACTCAAAATTATAAATAGTTACATCCATCAAATTGTGCAAATTAAATATAAAAAAGGTAATTCTTATAATTAATTGTAGGTACCTATTTAAATTTTAAAGTGATTAAAAATCGTAATATGATAGACTATTAAATAAACAATCATTACTCAATTTCTATTTACAACTTAACCTATTTAATTTTATATATTTTCACTATAGCAATATACACTGCTGCTGTTGAAATGTTATCTGGCTCTACTGAAGCAAAAAAGTTATCTCGTAATCCAGAAATTATGGCAGATGCAGCTTATGCGGTACTTAGTAGGTCTGTTGAAAATTGTACTGGGCAGTTTCTAATCGATGACGAAGTATTACAACAAGAAGGAATTACTGATTTTGACCAATATGCCAGTGATCCAAGTTAGTAGTTTAATTAATAATAAATATTCTATAATACTATGTTTTAAGTACTATCGTTCAATGTTAATAGTGACATTACTCAATAAAAACATATAATATATTTATTTTGCTTGTATAATGTAATGATTAATGGACATAATAGGCATAATTTCTATTATTTTTTCTTGTGAGATTTAAATTTATGTAAGCTGGAATAGACTAGCCACAAAATATAATATACCAGAAAATTCTATTTTTTTTTTTTTGGCCCTGCTTTTTTTACCAATCACATAGTTGTACTTTTACCAGTGGTACTAGAGATAAAGAAAATTAATAAACTATGTTTATTAACATTAAAATAAATATAGTATAACATTTAAATAATATCAGATATCCTCGTCTTCAGTCGTTAAACTTAAACGTCATAACCATATAGTTTAGCTATAGTTATAGTTATCTCAACAGTTTAATTATTAATAATAATATTATTGTTATTGTTTTACATATAAAAACTTAAATTTATTACATCTGAATCTGCAAATCATACAATTAGCACTAAGATCCATAATCTATGTATTGATGTTTTTATTTTTAGCTTATAAAGGAGATTTAATGATGGACTTCTTCTTGGACGAGGCACCTCATGATGGATTTAATAAAGGAAAAGAAAAATCACAAGCTAAAAAATCAGATGGAGTAGATACAATTGAGGGTATATTTACAAAAATCAATTCACATCTGACTCCAGAAATAGCTAAAGGAACAAATGCTTGTTTCTTGTTTGTAGTAAAAGGTTATTAAAATTTAATAAACTTAGTAAACATATTATATTAAATTTTGTAAAATCAAATATTTAATAGATTTATTTGTAGTATAATCACAAATATATTGTGACCTTAGTTATTATTTATTGTAATCTAAACTCTGTATGTAATGTAAATATATATTTGTTTAGGAGATGAAGATAGAACTTACTATGTAGATCTAACTGGAAATGGCTCAGCTGGAAAAGGTAAATCGACTACAAAACCAGATGCCACTTTAACAATGGAAGCTGATAAAATAGAAGAATTATTTGATGGTTAGTTATATTTATTTATTTATGATTTTGTTTTTAATCATTTAATAATATATTAAATATTTATAGGAAGGCTAAAAGCTGCCGATGCTTATATGTCTGGTAAACTTAAGATCAGTGGCAGTTTAATGAAAGCTATGAAATTGGAGAAACTTATGAAATTATTAAAAGCTAAATATTAAGTTTTAGTGCAGAACTTTTAAGGAATTGGTTTACAAATACATTTCAGCTTCATTGTATAACCACATATTTTGGAGAGCACTTTTGGTCTTAAAATATTAAAAACTGGCCATCATGTTTTACCTATTTTTAATACTTTTAAAATTAATAATTATGTGGTTTTATATAAAATAATACTAAAAGTTATGTTTGTATGGTTTAAGTTTATAATTTTAAAATATATAGCTCAAAATAAAAATATTTTATTATAAAATTATATTTTGTTGAAATTATTATGGTAACATAATTGTTATATACAACATACTGTATAATTATTATTTTTCATTATATTATACATCAATTTCAGATTGAATATTTTTAAGTGATTCATAAACACCTTCTTGACCATGCATAAATGGTCTTCGGATTTTAGTAGCTGCACAAAGATTTGCCAAATCATATACTTTAATAGCAATACTGTAGTTCCAATACCCAGCACGCTTGTCTAATAATTCTTCTATAGAATATTCAATTTCACTTATATGAGTTAACTACAAAAGACATGAAAATAATTATAAAAAAAATATTTTCACTATAAAATTAATTACTTACCAAGTCACAACCAGTCCGATATTCATCGTACGGTGGTAATCCTGTTAATAACTCTAATAATACAACTCCAAAGCTAAAAACATCTATTTTCATAGAAATATCACCTCTAAATGCTTCAGGTGACATATATGCAGATGTTCCTAACACTACAGACGTCATTGTGTGATCTCCAATGCGAGTTAAGCCAAAATCTCCAATCTAAAACATTGTAAATAAATACACAATATATAACATTATTAAAATGTATAAATTGTAAATACATGCTTTGGCAATAAATTTGTTGTCTAGAAGTATATTAGCACTTTTAATATCTCGATGTATGAATGGTGTTTCAAATGCTGTATGTAAGTAAACTAGCCCACTGGCTACATCTGTTGCAATTTTTATCCTTAGTTTCCAATCTAATAACGATGATCGATTCTGTTCAATTATATTGTTAATTAATATCAAAGTTATAATATTTATATAATTTCTAAAAAACATACTTTACATGCAATACAATCAAGTAATGAACCATTCTCCATAAATGCATAAACAACACACGGCTGTTCATCATATGAAATTGCTATTAATGGTAATAAATTATCATGCTTAAATTTTAAAACAATATCAATCTCATTTAAGTACTGTTTAAAATCTTTTTCTTCAATTATTTTTTCCATAAGTTTTATTGCTACTATTTGGTCAATTAATTTTGCTTTGAATACTTTACCAAATCCTCCAGATCCGATTAAACATGAATCAGAAAATCCATTTGTAGCATTAGATAAATATTTATAAGGAAGCTTAATTTTTTCAAACCTGCAAAAATAAATAAAATATTAAACAATTAAATATAATTTATTAATAAATTAAAAACATAATAATATTTTATTTTATACTAATTAAAATTATAAAAGTAACTTTTTATTGATACTCAAAGCATGTACAAAATTATAAAAAAAAATCCATTGTGTATAAAATGAAAAAATTCGATTTTAATAATTAATTATACCTAGTATTAATTTGGTCATCATTTAAAATCAATCTAGTCTCTAACTGATGAGCAAACAAAGTAGATTTACAGTCTTCACTATTATAATTATTTATAAATTCATCAGTCTCGAGAATGTTCATAGATGTCTCCAAAGTGTCTCCAATAGGTTTATCTAAAAATAAGAGGTTACAAGTATGATATATATATTTCATATATTTAACTTTAATTCTAAACAGTAAAGTTTATATTATTTTCTCAATAAAATGATCACCCGTTATTTTAGAAGCTACACATTCAGCAGCTCGTATTAGTTTTAATTCAAACAATAGATCCTTAAGAATCTTGAGATTAGGTCTAATACGACCACTAGTTCCCCATTCTTCTAAAAATATTTCACTACAAGATCGCCGTTGTGTTTGGCTCGCCATTTCGATTAATCTAGTACAATTATTTAATTGTTGTCAACATTAAGCAGATAAAAGAAAGTATGGACACTAAAACAAATCTTACTTCAAGTGATCAAAAGTATATTTCCGACCTTTGGTTGGATCACAGTCAACAGTTACAGTAGCCATGAGTGATTTCCAGCTATCATTAATGTCTAATAAATTTACCAATTCGAATTTGAGCGTTGCATCCATTTTACGTACCTCTGTGGTTTCCAGCATCATACTTCCTAATAAAATGTTGACCAGTATTATGACTACAATTAATGTAGCAATAATATTAGTAGGTAGGTATCACTCAAATCTCATCTAATTATAAATCTTTTTACATTCTCAGTAGCTAATAACCACTGGCAGTCTGGGGCTAAATAAAACTAATATAAAATATGAATAAATGCAATTGCCAATTTAAGACAAATCTCTAATTACAATTTATGAAGTTATTATAATTGTTCTGTGATATAATGTATTTATGTGCAACAGGTCTAGGGTAGAATGTAGATCCACCTTGATAGTTGATATCACGATTGTAACAGGTCTGAGCATAGATAATTCTTCTATTATCTATGAGTATGAGGTAACTGAATAACTAATTAATAAACACCACAAAATGCAAATATGAATAAAATTATACTATTGTCTATTGTACATAATATCAGCTGTAAAGTGAATGTTCACAATCATCGGTATGGTTTTGGTAGTGTGGACAAATATTACATAATAATATAACTAATACCAAAGAACAAACTAGTATAAATATTAAAAAAGTGAAATAAGAGTATGCCAGTATGACACAGACCAAGACAATATTATTGATAACCTATTGAAGTTTCTGTTCTAAAATGTTCAGTACGAACTTCGATGTACTTGATGTACCCATTACCCATCAGCCACCAGAATACGTATATTTAAATAGTCGTCCGTGGGCATGGGCGCCCATAAGTAAAATTTTATGGGGGGTTAAAATAAAAAATTCTCAAATGTAAAGATAATAATTATATTATGGTAATATTTATTGAGTTACAAGTATTTAATATTTTTTGTCCAGGGGGGGGGCAAGTGCCCCCCCCCTTGCCCCTCCCAATGGGCGCCCACGGACCGTGGGGCTATGGAAGTAGATAGCAATACGGGACACTTTTCCTCCTGAAAAATATTTTGTTTAATCATTTTCATGATAAATTAGTGCTAACACCACGGATTAGATATCTTAGTTCGTGATACTAACTAGTAAAAAAAAATTGAATACCTAATTAAATCGTATACAATATGTACAGTAGCTGTAATTAATTGTATTTATTTGTTTTGAAAATATTATCAAAGAATAGATTAAATTATAGACTACACATATTATTATAATATTATGTGTCTGTTAATAAGCATTAAGTAATAATTATGGAAGAATAATCAAAGTTAGAAATCCTAAAACTAAAGGTTGATCTTGCAGCGAAGTCTATATAAATTATAAATATTGAACCATTTGAATCACTTCTACGATTTATCATAATACAACTATAAGTCTATTAGTCTATAACAAATAATTGTGCTATTAACCCTCAAGCAATTGTGGCGTAATTATATATATATTATATAATATATCCACAGAATATATCTGAGTAACGTGAAAGTCATCTTCCTTACATCGTGCAGGGAAGCAGGGTATTGGGTTATAAAAAGTAAACATAAGATACAAACTACAAAAGTAATAGTGTTTAAGTCTCTATCGCAATCAAACGTTGGACTAGGATTACAACTGATTGCCGATTGATATTAATAGTCAATAAATGAATTATTTTCGTCAACAATCTTATTACATCGCCAACATATATAGGGATTAGAGGATTTTTAAGGACTTAAGGTCACGGTTAAGTAAGGAAGAATATAACTTCTAACTCCGCGGCTAAGGCTAACCAGCAACTATAATATTATTAGTTATTACCTTATAGGCTATCTAAAGCTATTAGCTATCGTTCTCTGTTTAAGGCAACGTTTCTCAAACTGTGTTCCGCGGAATCCTAGGGTTCCGCGAAGATCATTTCAGGGTTACGCAAAATTAAAGTACTTTTTTCAAAATGTTCAAAAATCTTACTAAAGATTAGCGACTAACAGGGTAAAATGTTTTACGCGTTACAACTATTAAAACAAAGTACAGAGTCTAACTATTGAGCGATAATAACTTATTGTTGAAAGTTTAATATAAGTAGCTAAAAATCTAAAAAAAAAAACGTAGGGGTTCTACGATTAAAGTGAACATAAAAAAGAGTTCCATGGATAAAAAAGTTTAAGAAACGCTGGTTTAAGGAATTAGGAAAAGCGATAAATTTATTAAGTATCCTCACAGCTGGGATTAGGTAGAATACCAGATTGCTGCTGATAAATCAATAACTAGGTACCTTTAATCCAATTTACAAATAAACAAATTAATTTAGTCATGATAATTTAACTCTCCCGAATAGTCCCGATGATACTGAATTAAAAAACAAGCATGTTTTTTGTAAAATAAGTTTTGCCCAAAGACCTATTATTATTTATTTATAGCCTTATATAAGTATCAACAGCAAAAGAGTAACTTGAATTACTGTAAAATCATGGCCGGATACTATATTAATCAAAGGTTCATGATGAATACATTGGCTTGGTTTGTTAAACAACCAAATGCATACATTTTTTCTCAACTAATAGTTATTTCTTATAGTTATTTGTTTTTTCTAGCCATTCTATCAGTTATTTTAATAAGTACTATGTGCTTGATTACACTGTAGGCATAGAATATGGTAATATGACAATTTTAAAATGCTCATAATTATTATAATTTGTTTTAAAATTTTATATCAATAAAATTCAATGAAATGATTATATAATATACTTATATACTTATATAATTATGTAATATATTATAATGTATCACAATAATTATCCATTTACATTAATAATTAAAATATAAGCTTACACTAACAATTGTCAAGGTATTAACATCATGTATACATCCATAATATTAAATCAAGAATTAGGTTAGTGATTACCTTGGCAGTGGTCTTGACTACTAATTAATGTTTAACAGAATGGTTATGGAAAATTACAGATTATTAATATAATTTATTTTGATAATTTTGTAGTATGTACTTACATTTATAAACAAATTAATTGCTTCTAAAAATTGCAAATCCTTCTTAAATTCAATACTTACGTGATTCCAACCAATATTAATTTTATTATAATTTTAACTAATGAAATACAAACTGGATGAAATTATATAAACTATACTTTTGAATTCTTCAAAATTCGTAAATAACAAATAAGTCTTGAATTCAAATGTACACTGTATTTTATTGCATAAGTTTAAAACATTTTTGTTTCACTATTTTGAACAACACTAAAGGGTATTGTTACAAAATAAATAAATATTACAACATTGATAGTTCTCAATTGTTTTATCTAATAAATAAATAAATTTAAATAGTAAATACACTGATCACAAGATAAGTTTTTAGAAAAAGTCAAACTTAACAAAATAATTTTTAAAGGCGTGTGTTTGAATAACATTTTCTATTTTCAAAATTTAGCATTAAACAAAATAATTAATATTAGGAAAACAATTGAGGAATGTGAGCAAAATAATAAAAAAAGACAGTTGTTCATGTACATGATAACTGGCAATAACTCCTACAGGCTAAAACTGAAAAAAAAATGTCTAATAAAAAAACAAACAATAGCCTACTAAATCCCTTAAACTAATACTTGCTACAACAAAATTTATCTATAAATGAATAAAGACAAAAAGTAAACAATAAATATTAATTTAATATTTACTAATAATATCTTCACCTAAGCTTTAAGACTAAACACACTTTAATAGAATCATAATATTATACAATATATAATATTTATACTTTAAGATATAAACAAAAATTATAAAACATGAACTTAATTTTAATAGTTAGATGGGCAGACAACTTTGTCTTCTTACAATAGTGGCAGTACTGAGTGTATAATAAATACAGGCGGTGAGAAAAATTATTTGAATTTAAAATTTTTTTTAAGAAAATGATTCTCTATTTTTCTATAGTTAATTTATATGTAACATCTTTATTTTTATAAAGAATATCGCTAAAATAAATAATGAAAAAATACTTTTTCTACTTTTTTTTTTCTTTAAAAATAACAATGAAAGATAATTTTTCTCATGGTCTATAAACAATTATTTTTTTTACTTTTTGAAATATATTTTAATTTATCTAAAATGTGACACAAGACATGACATATTTATTTATCATAAATCCATAATAATGACAATCAACTACTAAGTAACATTGAGAATGCAGAATAATACAATTTAATAAAAATTTTCTAAATAATAGTGATGTAGGGTACAAATTCTTTTAAAGGTCAACCAAAAACACCATAAACAGTGTTATTATTTATCAATTAATTTAATATATTTTAATTAACATAATACACATACACACACATATATAGACACACACCAATTGAATTTATTATTATTATCAACTATTAAATATTTTTAATTTATAGTTATCTAACAATTAAAAATCAGCTCAAACAAGACAATTTGTAATTAAAGAAATCCTATAGAGAACCTAAAATTAAATACAGTACTTAACTAGGTATATCCCTAGAGTGGTTCTTCAGTCTTATTTGCATACATTTACGTCTGGTCGGTTTTTATTTTTGCGAATAAAAATATACGGCCATACATACACACGAGCATGCATATATTTACATATATTTATTTATGTTTGTATAAATACATACTTATTTAAATTTAACTATAATTTAATTTAATTGTAACTTAAAATAATATAAATATTTATACAAATCGGTAATCATTATTTCTTTTATAAAATTTAATTTTTATCAAGTATATAACTGTACTTTAACTCAATCATACCTTCATTATTTTTCTTTACCTTTATCTAAAACATAATAGGGATAAGCTATAAAAATTATATTTCTCTAACAACAGCTACTTTCTATCAAATCTATACATTTATTAAAAGGACACCTTTTTAATATTCATTTTCAATTCATTCATTCATCATTGGCCTACCACTTCTATTGTTTCCCAACATGGAGGAAGTCTTATAAGTTCTTTACTATTGAATTTTCCCCACATAATGGACACAATATCTTAGTCAAGCTTTTACTTTGTTTAACTATTTTACTTTAACATAATTAATTAAAATATGATTAAATTAGCTATTTTACACATCAAATAAAAAATTAATAACTTATTATTTTTAAATAACAATAAACATATGATATTTCATCAATTTTTTTTTTTTTTTTTTATTAAAAACTTAAAGCGTAAAAGGCAAAAATTATAATTATGTTTCAGTTCATACTGGTTTAAATTGGTAACATATTCACTAAAAATAAAATACATTAAATACAATAAAAATTCTCCATTAAAGTTGAAATATCGTTAGAAAAATTACCCCTGGATACAATTCTTCTAAAATGTTATACTTTAGATGCCAAATATATTAACATATACTTTTACCTAAATATTAATATTTATTTAATTCAAATACAAAGAACAAGACAGTAAAATTATACAAAAAAAAAAATTATATACATTTTTGTTTGCCACTGAGATAAACCTCTTTACCAGTGTTTACAAAATAAGAATTTAAATTAAAATATTATTTATATTACAACACAAATTATACAATTACCCATCCAGTGAAGAAACAGAATTATCTGACTTAGAGTGGTTCTGAGAATTATATGTGACAATAGGAGGTGGGTCTGAGAATACTAGATCCGCGAGTCCATCACAAATGGCATCTAACACTGCTTCAGAAGACTGACTGATTTGTTCTCGTACTGGTATTGTATGAACACCAGGCCTTAAAGTTGTATAACCATCTATTTCATCAATTCCTTCATCAGCCATGGGTATAAGTTGTTCTAAAGCAGGAGCTATATTACGTTTTTTGTTTTTTTTCCAATTCAAACCTCCAATCATTTTCATGATTGGAAATGTACTACTTGCTGCTTCCCATACATTTACATAATTTCTTTTAATTGATTCGTCTACCACCATATTTGTGCTATAGAACAAAAAACATTTATGCAAAAATTGTTTAAAAACAACTACAATAGACAATATGTAACCTACATATATTATATAATTTAACTAAAAGCAACAACAATGATACAAATAACTTTGCTTTAATATAATAATATTACACTATAAAAATATAATTTAATTCAATTAATAATTTACTATAAAATAATTATAAAGAGATAATCATACTTTTCACAGGAATTTAATCCTTGGCTTGGTTTCATTGGTATGTAACTATCAACAACTTCAATACCAGGAACCTCTGAAACTCTTTCCAGTGTAGGCGACAAATATGTATGTGAAGATGTTGGAGGTGATCTGGAAATACCATGAACAGCTCCAGATAATGTTCTTTTAATATCCACAGAAGACACTATAGATTTTGGAGGGGATCGACCCGTTGGTCTATGAGTACATGATGGATCAGGAGAAGGACAAAGTTTAGGTGATGATCTTGGTGATAAATCTGCTGGTGGCTGAATAGATAAAGTGCGACAAGTTGCTGAATAATGACGACGAGATTTTGAATTACAACTAAAATCAATTTCTACACGATCGCCAGTGTCACTTTCTTGTTCAGACATACTGGTCGAACCAGATTGATAACCATTCCGAGGCAAACCGGTTGGAGGTAACCGACCACGACTGCCCACTGAAAATGCACGAGCTCTTGTTCGATCACCGTTAATTCTAAACAAAAAAAAAAAAAATCATTTTTGTATACATTATTATATATTTTTTTAATTGTTAATATATACTTGTCAATTTTTTCTCTTAAGCCATCTGGTCTGGAACCAACAGAATAAGCTCGAGTAGGTCTTTCAATAGGTCCTTCATCCTCAGATGGAGTAAGGTATGCACAAACTTTATCCAAATGTATGTCAGAAAAGCGAGTGTCTGTAGAAGGTGTTCCGGATTCAATAGATCCTTGCTTACAATCCATAGATACATAGTCCGACATTCTACCCACAGGTGCCATAGGGACATAGCCTTCAGGCGGTTCAAATTCCATTTGAGGCATCTCAGTAGATTCTATTGTAATATATTATATGATAAATGAAAACTTATTGATTATATTTACTTAGAAATATGTATAGTAAAAATTTAACATATTATATTTAAATAATCAATCAATTAAAAATGAGTTACATTTAACTAGCGAGAGACAAGTATGGTACTGAATTAACTGATCGATAATCAAAATAATTTTGTAATAACTATCAATTCAGCAATAATGACTAAAAACTTAGCATTTCTCTTCTATAAATTGTATACACATCATATTGAAAAAAAAATAATTTAAATAATTATCTATAATACTGTATTATTTAAATCTTATTTAGTTTTATTATGAAATATAACTATTTAACACACTAACAGTCACACATAATATTAAAATATTCAAAACATTAATATTTTTATTATTGAAACATTAACTTGCACAATATTTATCTTTAAAAAATATTAATACTTATTTCTATTAAATAGGAATGGAATGTTTTAAATTGTTTAAGTAGGAATTCACTATAATTAATTTTCTAACCAATAAATACATAAGCAAGCTTATCAGAAATGTAAATTAAATAAATGGAGGGGATAACAAAAGAATTGTAAGATATCTCCAATATGCTTAGAACACAAATTTCTATTATAACCATCTTGTATATTATAGTGATCTAATTCACATGCATGAAATATTCCTTTTCCCTATCTACATTTATTACATTTATTTCCCAAGTCGATTCTTGAGATTTTGAAAAATTGATTATAGAAAAATTTAAATATTTATATTAATAAATTTTTAGTCTAACATATTTCATCATAATAGTTTTTATTTTTTTTAATTGTTTTAAAATTAGTAGTTATTAATAAATAAAAATTACCTTGTTTAGAATTACTGTGTCCATCCAATGGCATAACATTTACACAGTTACTAGAAAAAGTATATCCTGGTTTCATTGGAAGGTATCCGTCTGGTGGTGGAGACGTTCCTGACGTACCTAATGATTATAAATTATTGAAAGTAATTTGAACAAATTATATAAATAATAAATTTTACTAACCAGAAGGGTTTAAAAGAGTGTATGTATCATCTACATTGATGGGTGAGCCATATGGACTGTTTGAGTCACAACAAGAACCCGCCTATTTATATTAAAATTAAAACATTAATAAATAATACTATGTAATCTAGTTAAAAATTAATTATCTAACTAAAAGTATAATTATAAATAAATATTTAACTTATTAACTTTTATCATTCTTACAATTGTGTACAATAATAAAAATAATAAAAGATAAATGAGAATTTATTATATATAACATGTTTTGATATTATAATTTAAAAAATAAATGTTTTGATGGATGATAGCTATCATTATTAATATAAGTTATCATTTAATAAAAAAAAAAAAAAAAACTAACCTGGGAAGAGGAACTGGATTTATTACCAACAATATTGTTGTTAATCAAGTTAATATTATTATTAACATTACTGTCACTTGTTTGTTTCAAAGAATCTTCTTCTACAAAAAAAAAAAAAAAAAACCATAAAAGTATTATAAAATAAAATAATTATTATTTATTAATTTATTATACATGTTAATATTAATTTATTTATAATATTGATTATAAGTTTATACATAATAAATTAAACCATCAAAAATACCTTTGTCTAATGGAGTATATGGAATAAAATCTTCTTGTTTTTCCTCAAGTATGGCAGCCCGATGGTCATTAAGGCTCGTGTAAAAGGAAGAGATTCCATCAGTGGTGTCCATAGATTTTGAAAAAGATGAATCCCAGGTACTCAAGTTAGAATCGTTAAACCTAAATAAATTATTATTTATATATTTTTTAATTTGAGTCAATAGTAAGTAACATACGCTGATAATGATGAAGAGGCAGAAACACAGTTACAACCTTTGTGGAAAGTTTGTTTAGGGGATAAAATTCCATTAAAAGAACGTGTTGATGAAGTTGTGTTTTCACTAATAGTACGAGGTCGCAATGGCATACTATCACAACGTTCTCTAACTGATCCTGAAAATAAATAATTTAACTAGTTAATTTAATTTAAACAAAAAATTGCACAATATTTACTAGGTATAAACTAATTTTAATACTAATAATTTCAATAAAAAATAAAAAAAATAATATAACCATCTCAAAAAATTTAAAATTTAAAAGGTAAAAATAAATAACCACTTTGCTACATTAGGCTTATTAGGTGTCGAATAATATATTGCTATAGAAGAATATGTCATTATTAAGTATGTGTTAAATTTGAATTCAATGATAAATCATTGAATATAATAAGTATAAAATTAATATATTGAAATATTCTTGCCAAAGACATAATATTTATTATTTTATTAATATTTAATAAAATTATAAATATATATATATTTATATAGTAAATTGTTATTAATAATTGGGTCAATACAGGTTCATAGTACAATTAGATAATAGTATAAAATTATTTAAAATGTTTTGAAAAAATTGACTTTTCTATAAAAATATAAGAACACATGTAAAAGTTTTAAATCCTCGAGAAAAATATTTTTGTCCAATTTTGACCTTAAAATTAATAAAATTTTTATTTATATATTTTTGGTTTTAATATTCACTACTAATGAGGAATCTTGAGAAATGTTGTATTCATTTTTCAAGACTTAACTCTACAGATTGAATATCAAAAAAATTTTTAACTATGTACCTTTAATATTTTTAAATATTAAAATTTTAAGTATCTATGATTTTTGATTTTGAATTAAAATAAAATAAAAAAATCATAAATCACCTAAATACTAATGTTCAGCTTACAAATAATCATAATTTTTGATTAATTTAAAAATAAAAAAAATAAAAAGTGTAAATATTAATATTTTGAATGATTCTTCAATTAGTATGATACCAAGTATTAAAAATATGGTATACGATGTTAAGTGATAATTAAAAATACTATAAACAATTAGTGGTGCCAAATATGTACTTTTATGGGAAGGTTTGCTGATGTATTTAACTAAATTGGATTAACACTCTAAGTTCAAAAATCTAAGAAATAAACTAATTATGTGGCTTTGTGATGGATGAATTTTTAATATAACAAAGGGGCCCGTTACTATTTTTCACTATCTCTATTAAAAAAATTTAAATGATGGCAACTTGCTCTAACTTTATGGGTAGTGGTTACTGGTTATAAATTATTATTTTTCACCTTATAAAATTAAATACATATCGGCACCACAGTAAACAATTAATCTCTAATGAAATACATTTAAGATATTTGAATACTCAACCTCACCAGAATTTATTTTTTATTTAGTTTTAGTTTTGTTATTTTATTTTTTAACAAGAAATATTGCAGTTGTAATGTACCTAAAATAAATAATGTAGATTCTTTTATCAACTATTATAGAACACATTTGAAAAAGTTGGGAAATTTTAAAATAAAACAAAAAAAAAAAAAAGTGATAATACAAAATCACAATTGAGCTATTGATCAAAATCTAAAAATAATTTATTTATTTATATATATATATATATATTTTATAAACCTTAATAATAATATATTATAATTATTTTTATTAAAAACAAAATATATAAGAAATAAAATGAATCATTTTAAATGATTAATGTTTATTGAATAGAAGAAAAATAAAACTTTTCTTTTAGTTTTTAAACAGTAATTGATATTTCATTGATTATCAGAATACATAAAATCAGAATAAAAAATAATAATTTTTTTTAAATTTGATATCATATAAAAAACAAAAATATAAAATTTTTAACTGATTTACATAAAAGGTTTTGACATAAAAATTCAAGTTACTGATACCGTAAATTAAATTACCTGTACGAGCTAAATCAACATTGCCATTATTTAAAGTTGAGGAACTTTGACTATTATTTTTATACCGAAGCCCAGGGTGATTCTCATCTAAAATGTTATTTTTGAGTAGTTAATAACAGAAACTTTGTTCAACTCTCTAAAAAGCATACCATAAAAACTAGAACGTTGTCTTGAAGGACAGTTTATTAATCGTGATCCTTCATTAAATGATGATGATCTCATTCTAAATCTAGAATCATGATTTCGACTTGATGCACCCATTATAGTTTCATGAACACTAGCTGCTACATCATTGTTCCATGTATCCATCCATATATGACCAGAACCAAATGGAGAACTTTGTCCTACTTCCATATAAAAAAAAGTACCCAACGCTCCACAACGACGAATACTTGACAACTGTAATAAAATAAAAATATAAAATTTTATTAATGACTTGATAATAGGAAAAACATAAATTAATATTTATAAATACCATAATATCCATAGTTTTTTGTTCTTTTGATTTAGTTGGATACTTCATTATGCTCACTTTTTTATCACATAAACAAAGCCCAGTCATACCAATTAAATTTGCATTCATTCCCAACTCCTTTTTTAATATAGAAATGTGCCAAATATGCTCTGTGAAAGTGTGTAATTATAACAAATTAATACATTAAAAAATAATAAAAATCTATACAATTAAATACCGAAAGGTTCTTTGAGTGAATCAACCGGTCCAAAATCTTTAGAAGCACGTCGTAAAACCAACATTAGGTCCAACCACTCATCAAGTTCTTTGTCACAATCGAATAGTATACAAAAAGAACTTTCCTTGGTATACAAACATAATATTGTCTTTTTAGTACGTGCATCTACACGTTTGTCAATATTGAAGCATGACTTTAATACAATTACTCTATAATAAAACCATTTACAATTAAAGTAAATAAAACATCAAATAATCTAACAGTTAAATTATACTTTTTAGGTAATGCATTGTTTCTCCATTTTTTTTCAGTATCATAATATTCAAGACGTGCAGGTCCACCTGCAGTTTCTTCTCTGAGTACAAAAAATTTTTTTCTCATACTCTTATTTTTTTTTAAATAACCAATTTTAACAACACCAGCCATAGCATTTTTAGGCTTGGGTGAGTCAGTAAATTGGGCCAGTAACAAGCTCATTTTAAGTAATTTCTGAAAATAAAAATAAAATAAAAATTGTTAGGTACAATATTAATTAATGTAAAAAGTAAATTAATAAAATATAATATAAGAAACAATATTTAAAAAATAATACCATAAAACACATTATTGAGTTATTTAAATATACTAGTATAGGTAAAAAAAATGAAGTGTCTAGGTTAAAGAAAAATATTAATGCATTAAATTTAGATAAATGAAATATTAAAAATGAATGGAAATAAATTTTAACTACTGATTGCATTCTACAGGTCAACAAATAAAAATAAAAGATAAGTACATAACGAGGTATATATTTAGTATTTACTATTTTGGGATATTATAAAATTCTTATCACTAACAAAACAAACAACAATAAATGTTAGAAATGGGAAATTCGCGAAAAAATAAGATATTAAAAACAGCAATTAATTTTCAAGTTATAAACTGTAAGACAATAATAGATACATACAAAAATAAATATGAAACAAATCAAAAGAATTTCTTTAAGCCACCAGAAGTCTAATTAATGATCTTACACATAAAAAATTTAACACGCTTGGTCACTCAAGGTACTTTTGACCATTTACATACTTTTTATTTTGATCATTGAATTAATAATCCAAATCTAAAAGTTAATTGTAAACTAAAATTATATTTTATTTATTTAGTATATTTAATAATATTAACTGATTTTGAACAATTTATAGCATTTAAAGTTTTTAAAAATATATATCATTAGTTTTATGATACCTATTATTATAATGACAGAATATTTTCAGTTTTATAGAGTAGGTATATGTAGAATGATAATATAAATTATACTATTATAAAATAATCTTATTAACTTCAATACTATTATCAATATGAATAAATTATTTATTATCAAACATTAAAAAAGGATAAATTAAATTACTAGGTAATTTAGTTTCACGGTTTTTTTGATAAATACAAATTTAAGAATATCAATAAAAACAATAATTGGTACCTAATTCAATAACATTTAACTACAATGTGATATGTTACTTAAAAGTATCTAAAAATATATAATAGCTTAAGTGAGTTTAGAATTAAGTCTAGTTTGGAATCTAGAAGTTACTCACTGATGACACTCCAATAATGTTATAGGATCTAACTAGGTGGCCAGAAAATTGTAAATTATATTTTAGTTTTTTTGTCAGATTATAAAGTATTGACTAAGTTATTTCTGGAATAAAAGGACGATCAGAAAATGAATTATGATAATGTTTGATTGAGTGACTTTTGTTTTTGTATAAACAAATTTGTTTTGATTTATTTGAATTCTATTTATAAGTTTGATTATTAATTCACTTAACATCTACCTAAATTAGTTTTAAATATTTTTTAGTGGTTTAGAACAGAGTGAATTAAATAATATTAAGTATAAAATATTTAAAAAAAAAAAATTACGAGTATGTAGCTTATGTTAAGTGTTATAAATGGTTATGGGGGCTAGAATCAAATTTTTATTGAAGTAAACATCAGATTAAATTGTAGTGTATTAGACTGACATTTATATATTAAGTATAACTAGAGAACAATTTTGTTTTAAAGTGATATGACTGAAAATGCTTTCATTAATTTTTACCTTTCACTCATTACCAGAATTCAATATGAGAAAGATAATATTGAAGATGATTAGATATAATCAAATTTTTAAGAACTGAGAGATTGTTTTATCGTCAGCCTATTAAGATACAAAAGAAAGACATACGGGTAGAAACATTATAACAAATATAGAAAATGACAGACTGTGACAGCGCTTTTAAGAACTCTTGACTTGTATTGTAAAAGTGGCAGAGAAAAAATTTGGTTATTGAGGTAATATTAAAGAGTAAGAAAAAAGCAAAACGTAAGATTTTTTTTATTTAAAAAATTATGCCATACCTGATTAAATACCTTGGCGATATGGAAACCTGCAGTAATGATAGTACAGTATTGTTTTTACTTTAATAATGAGGTGATCATATCTGTTGTATCTACTGTTTATTTAGTCAATTTTGTATTGATGGTTGCACAATCTAAATTTTGCATTTGAATAACTATCAGATTTTTTATGATAGGGTTTGTGAGGAAGCTCGCGATGGATAAAAAAATAATAGATAGAAATTTACCAAAACTAGTTTATTTGAAATATTCCAAAATCGCAAAATGTTTGTGTCACTCTGTAAGTAGCAACATTTTATCATGGAACCAAAAATAATAATGAATTCTTAATTAATATTGTACATTAAATATTTAAACACATTATCTCTATAATTCACTTAGTAAGAAAGTATTTTCTAAGAATTTATTATGGAAATAATACGATTTATGAATATAATAATAAAATCATACACATATATTTGCTATAAAAAGTATTAAACATGAACAATATTGATTTATTTAGTAGGTATATACTTTTATTCAAGAATAATTTTTTGTAATAATAATAAATGTTTTTGGTTTTTATTTTTATCAGTTTAATCTACACAATTTTATAATGATAACTAATATCAAATAATACACTTACATGCACTACTTAAGAATAAATGGACTTCATTGAAATTAATTATTATTAATTATAAATACCTAATATCTGAATTACTTTTAAATACCTATTATTATTTAATATCAATGTAAGTACACAAATACAAAAATATTGTAATATTTTTATTGAGTTATAAGCCAGAAACTGATATTTCAATAATTGCATGATAATAATGATAATCCATTTGGTTTAAGTCTGAATGTAATAACAGTGTAAGACTACAAACAATGAGGAGAATAATTGTTTACCTATTTGTATAAAAATAAAATACTATAATAAACCTAAGTACCTATATTCTTGTATATTACTTTGTTGACACCAAGTTGAGAAATAATAAGAAATTAAATCAATAAGCTTATTATGTTATCAATAAAAAATATGATTACTTTAATGATTATTAAATTATAAAAGTTACTTTTAACTAACTGTTTAAAAATAAATTAGTAACTTCTATTAATAGTTTTACCTATTATGAAAAATCATTAATATATTAAATATATGGAATTACTACATGAATAAAAGTACTTAAATGTTTTAAAAAAAAAAAATTTAAATGTAACATTGAAATACCTACCATCGAATGCTAATATAGACAAATAAGTGATCTGAATTATAATACTTAAAAAATTAAATAACAATTGGTCTTATAATATATTTTACATTTCTCAAATAAAGGTAGGTAAAGTATAATATAATGTAGATGGTTTAAAAAAGGATCGGTATGTGCTCACTGTTTATTAAATGCAATGTTTAGGAGTAATAAAACTATCAAAATATAACATTTGCACAATATTTAATTAGTGTATTATAAAAACTGTATTATATATTATTTGTATTGAATAAACAAAATATAACTTGTGTGAATAGGTATAATATTACTCATATTGATAAATTAGTTAAAAAATAATTATTAGATACTTCAAAATATTTTCTAGTAACCAAAACAAACAAACAAATTATTTAACTGATATTATTTCGGAAACATCTCAATGATTATCAAAATATTCTAAATAAAACAATTAATATCAATATTTCTAATTTAAAAACTTAATTTTTACGACAAAACGAATTGTAATAACACATATAATCTATGTTAAATATAAACATTATATTTAAGTTTTACAATAACTTCAAGACAATTTAAAACCAAAAATTAACATTTTTATCAGCTTCACGATAAAACAGATACTATTTAATAATAACTAAAAAAAAAATATATATATATATTATATATAGGTAGTTTAAAGGAAATTTTGTGATCAAGGTTATTCCATGGTAGAATACCAGTATAGCAGAAAAATACAAATTAAAATGCACATATATGCAAGAGATTTATACAGATTTTTAAATTGCACATTACAATTGTTAATATTTTTTTATTAACTTCAGTTAAAATGATTAGCAAAAAATATTTTAATTTACTTCATTAATGTTGTAGAGGTCAACATTGTCAAATGCATACAATCTATGATAATGTTACATTAATTGGATTGTGGACACCTAAATTTCACATTAAAAATTAATATAAAATTGTATTCCTACAGGTGAAAATTCATTGCAATAAGTTAGGCAAACGGTTTATTATCAGCTAAGTAAAGTCAAATATTAATAATAATTGACGAGGAGCGTATTACTACGACCGATAGCAGCATTAACCAATAAACGGCAACAATCCTACAGGTACGATTTTTAACCACCATCGAGTTTAATGTTTCTTATAAGATAGATATAACACTATTCAAAAACTTAAATTTATTTCTCTACAAAACGTACCCTTACACCTATGGAGTAGGGGAAAAATACAGAAAAAAGATCAGATTTTCGCACAGTTACGTCTCGCGAGACGACATAGTGTCAAACGACATGGACAAGACAACAATAATAAAAACAACGTATTAAAATCCAAGTCTATAAAACGACATTGTTATTGTTATTATAAACATGAGCCTAGTAAGTGGTATGGGAATAATAGGCATAGGTGTTGGTACACCATACACTACACCTATAATACCTATCCATTCAAGAACGGGCAGTTATGTCAAGGGCATGCACTGTTTACGTTATTATCCGTCCGTTTTTTTTTTCATTCTTTTACACAATTGCTCGCAATAAAAATAACACGCAATAAGTAACATACCTACTTCTCGTCTGGTATTCCCTTTCGCGTGTGTGCGGACTCGAAAACTGGGTTCGCGTTCCGAACTATAATATCGTACCGCAAGCGAACCGACTAGAACCGACGTGGCCACACATAGCACTATACGACAATAATAATAATAATAATAATAATAATATTACGATTTTCGCGCACACGCCGTTTCTCAAACGGCCACGAAAACGTGTGTCGCAGTAGCTAAATCACAACGCGATATCGCGTATTTTATACGAACGGTTCGCGTATCGCGTACGAACAAAATGTATATAAATATAATATTACACTAGGTATGTCGGTATGAATTATTAATCTGTACCGGTCGTGTTGTTTCCCGTGTAAAAAAAAAAAAATAAAAAAAAAAAAATTAATTATAATAATATATATCCATACACGGCGCGCGGCGCACGAGGGCGTCGAAAACGACGATAAATGAGAGGAAAACGATACGACAGCACGCGCGTACGAGACGATATCGTTTCAACAACAACGAACACTGCGGGCAAAACACGGTGCGACGGCGGCAGTGGCGTTTAGCACGATAATTCGGAACATGCTGCTGCTGCGGCGACGGCGGCGGCCGACGGGGCGCATTGGAAATCGGCGAAAACCCTTTCTGTCACTGACCACTGCGACGGCGGCGGCACGTCGACGACCACGACGATAATAACAACAACAACAACAACAACAACAACAACTACGACGACTGCGACGCGCAAGAAACACACCGACGGAATAGACGATTTCGAGGACGCGGTTATTGCCACTGTTACTACTACTGTATTCACCGTGTCGTTATTGTTAATGGAAAACATTTTCCGCGGAAAAGTCATGTGGATACGTAAGCGCCACCACTGTGTGTTGTTATTCGGTGTGTGCGTATATGTGTGTGTTTGTGTGACGATTAATCAGCGCGTATTCCTATAGATGTAAACAAGTGGCGCGCATGCGCTCAAATCCCCGCCTTCTCAGCGCGCGGGTCATGTTGACCGTTGAACCGTGCAAACAACAACAACATTACAACGAAAACAACATTTTTCCCATAGCGGCGTGGCCGCGTCGTGTGTTTTTCGCTCTGTCGGTCTACTGCGCAGTCAGCTGCACTGTTCTCTCTTTCACAAAAAAATACAAAAAATAATAATAAATAAATATCGATCGTTATAATAATAATATTGTTATTATTATTATTATCATTATCATTATCATCGTCGTGTTGTTCTTCCGCGACACAACTGACGGTACAACAACATACGCTTATATATCAGTACGATGTATATTATTATGGATTAATTATATATTTATACATAATCAATAACGATATTATATCCGCGTTACTGCCATATATGTATACTACCTATAGTTTTATATATATATATATTGGTATTAAGTATACATGAACGAATTAGTAAACCATCATAATATTATTATGTTAGCTGTAGCGGCTGTTTTACTTGACCGTCTTTCATTTTTAATACGTCTCCATAATATTATACTCAGAATAATATAACCTCCCTCCCTGAAAACATAACGAAACCTCCAATAACCTTTACCTCGAATTTTTCCGCGACCGCTCGTCGTATACGTTTTATTATAATATTGTTATGTTCGTTTACGCTCTGGTTTAATAAAATAGCAATTATTTATTACAAAACAATAATAATTTCAAGTTTTAATATCAACAACAACAACAACAACAGACACGGTACGCTATATAGTATCGTCTGTAATGTTGCCGATTCGTCGATTCTCGTTCCTGCGTGCTCGTAGTAAACAATATAACTAAACAAATTATTGTACGACCTATTTTATAAATTATTATATTACAATATAATATTATACCGCAATTAGGAAGTTATTGTATAATGTACGATTTAATAATAATATTATTATGTTAATATGGTAAATCGCGTCATTTAGTGTGTACTCATTATGACACATACACACCTATCGTCCGAGATAATACTACCTATAATATTATAGTCTACATATTATTATACCGTAACTACGTGCGTCGCATGTGCGTATGTAAGTCGTACTCGCACATCATACAATACATACGCATATTACAATAATTATCTTTTTTTTTTTATGTACATAACATACTATATATATATATGTGTATGAGTTATGACATATACGCAGTACGCACAATGCCGTGTAAATATGCAATAGAGGTATTATATGATATGTGCGTCAGTCGTCCGGGTGGGTGTGTGGGCGGACGGCGAACGTAAGTTTGTATATTTATAAGGACGTACCTACGCGTATTTACACGCGCGTATATGCGCACGTAAATGCGCGGGGTAGAATTCCACGTTGGAATCACGTTGCGTTGTTTTGACGCCCTCGTAAAATCGATAACGCAGACTATATACGTGTAAAACTAGGTTGGCGTAACGGTGGGCCAGACAAAACTCCATTCAGCGCGTACACGAGGTTGGACGGTCGGGAGACTGTGTTAATCTGTGTGTGTATGTGTGTTTATGCGCGCGCGCGGCCTCACCCTTACCACCACCCACCACCAACCACCTCGTCACCGACGCTGAAGGATTGCGGGGAAACTATCGACTTTTTTCCACTCTCGACACCATCACATCCACTACTATACGCACCACGTGATGACCGTAAGGCCGCCTGCACGGTATATTGTAAATACCAAATATGATACGAACATACACATACGTTTACGCGCTTTACGCCCTTGTTTATGGTTTTAAAAGGGTCTTTCTACCCTTCTCTCGCCCAATCGACCTATATCACCGTATACTCATATTATTATTATTATTTATTATAACATAGTCTGCACTGCTGCAGAATACGCTCGTCGTCCTGCACCCCGTCCGCCGTCGCCTGCACGTCGGCCCATTATAGGAAGCCTATATCTTACATACTACGCAGTATACTACATATTATATTATACACAATATCGGTTAGGTAATTTTGAGGGGCATTACCTCAATTTCTTGAAATTTTTTAAGGGGCAGAGGTTTTTTTCTAGGTTTCCCCCTACAAAACATATGTCAACAGTAGAAATTTTAAAATCTTTTAAAATAAAGAAAGAATGCGTATACCTATACATAATATTCACATACAAGATAAAAAAAATTGTTCTTAAAATTATTGCATAAAGTAAATTTATTTCACGTTTCTCCTGTAGTATAAAATGTTGACGTATTAACAACATTATTGCATTATCTGAGTTACAAAAATAACCCATAATAATATTATTTCATGAATAATAATTACATGATTATCATATTATTATTTTTTTCAAAAAAATTTTAGCACTTTTTTTAAAGGACTTTTAAGTACTTAATATTATTTAATTATATGGGTTATATGTTTAAATTAAGTTAATATATTAATATTTATGTTAAATATTTTATATGCTTTTTTCTATTTGAACCGACAGCGCCGCGGGAGCAGCTTTCGCATTACTTCCGCAACGCCTCCATCAAATGTTTTGTACGCTATAGGTACGATTTGTTTCTTTAATTTATAACACAAAACGTATCTTAGTGTAAAAACAAACGATTTGTTTATGGTTTCGATTTTGGTAATTGAATTATTTTGTTCCCTACCTAGTTTTTACACAGTTACGTCACTGCAAAATACTAAAATTTTAATCACTAAATATGTTCTAATAACTATTAAGTGCGTAAATTATTAATAATAATTTGCATATATCGATATTTTACGAATAATATTATAATACCATATGATTTAGTACCTACTCATTTTATCTCGTCTATCACTCATTCATCGTAACCATATTTATGTGCAGTATTATTGCCTTCAAAACGTATCCTATTGTCGTAGTCTATATTGTTATTGTTATTGTTTGTTGTGGATGAATTTCTCGAAAGCTAAGTACTTGGATATTGCTTTATATAGCTGATCGTCGACGACTCGGTCAGTGTGTATGTCGCATAGGTAATTCCGAAAGTCTGAAATACTACTGCAGATCCTAGTTAGATACATAGTACATACTTATTACGTCGTAAATTACACACCCGATTAGATTCCTAATTGTGTGTATTTAAATTTAACATTAAAACATTATGGGCTTACACATTAAATTCATGTATGAAATATTATCCCATAATTTTTGTAACATACAATTTTAATGATTGTATAATACATCGTACATCGAAATTTACCATTTTATTATCAAAACATCATATACCTAACCTATAGAATTTACTGTACATATGTTTAAAAAATTCTAAACGATAGTCACGTTTAATAAAACTCACTGTTTTTTCCGTTATGATAAGAGCTGTTAAGACTTGGAAGTAAACAAAATCGATTTAAACTATGACTGTACATTTAAGTTACTTAATTTAGCCAAATATTTAGAATATTTACATTTTGATTACCTACTAAACAACAAGCATGAAACAAGTATGAAGCAACAATGACGCTAACATATTCAATTAGTAAAAACCATGTTTTTATATCTGTTACAGTCTTTCTTTGCATAATTGTTTGTACGTTATATTCATATTCATACGATATAATATAAACAATGTTGTAATATCTAGGCTTATATTTTTATTTTTTAATAATTTTTTTTCATTTACAATGTTGTCTATTAATTAATACCTTACAAGGTACTATAATACAACAATTTAAATTTAATTTCACATCATCATTATATTATATTTATTTATTTTCACACTTTTTATAAAATCACTATAATATGCTAAATAAAGTAATCCATTAAAAAATTATCAATCCCTTGGATAATTTTTGTCACTTTCCTCGCATTTTTGTATGTTAAAATTGAATTGTTACATACTTACATAAAACAAGTAAAAAATACTGAGTAGAGAAACTGATGCAAGATTCTAGTGTATTGCGATATTAAATTTGAAAGTAGTAATAGCTGATCAGTAATCGCATTCAATTATGAACAAAGACTGGTTGAAACCGTACCATTTGCATTTTCTCAAAAATGTTTAAATGTCGTCGATTGATTTTCTTTATAATGTAGCATTACATTAACAACTATCTATATTAAGTTATCAAGACAATTGAAGACGTTAATATTCTTTAAAATAAACTATATCATATAAATTGATTCAGAGATTTGATTTCTAATCATGTGCTATACTACTGCAGCTATATGAACAACAATTTTTTTACCCATTCTAAAAATATGTTGCTTTATAGATTGGTATACTGTGTACAAATAAAAAATACTTAGTACTTATTCTTATTTAAATTACATTATGAGACTTTAAGACTTATGAGTTATAACTAATTCATTATATAATTATACTTAATATTATGTAATTTAGTTCTGTATTTAGTAATACATTTCATACTAATATGAAATAAAATTTAACATCGTTTGTTAAACAAATTATAGCTGCTCAAAATGCAACATACATATTAAATAATAAAATCACTTATGTGGTAATAATAAGACGTGTGATGACATAAATTGAATTATTCACAAGTAAGATAATATACTCTTGTACAATGTACATTATAACTTCACATTTTAATGAAAACTACACGGTAGAACCACCCAACTTAAGAATTATTATTTACCATTTGAGTAGATTTCTGGCTTCTGGGACGATTTATTTTCATTCTTTTGTGGACTATTCTATAAAGAAGTAGAATTTCATGTTTATAAATGGTAATAATTGTTTTTAAATATTTTATTAGCATGTTGCTATGAGTGTTTAATTTCCTAAGAAATTAAAAGTGTCATATTTTAATAATTTAGTTTAGAATAGTTATAATATTTATAAGTCTTTATGAAGATTTGTATTAATTATAGGTATTATACTAATATATTGTAATTCTATGTTGACATAGTTATATGATGGAAGCGAATAAACTGTAACGCCTATTAAGGAGTTTTGGCATAAGCGAGATTTGCCACACTACAGGGCTGAATTTCGCAGGTTAAATTATTATAATTTGTATGTACCTAGTGTAAGTTATTTATTTAATAGGGAAGGTTTTAATTTTAATAGTAGTCTAAGGGTGTGCAATTTAAGTTGGTTATTATTCGCTTGTGATTAAGATGAAAGCTAAGAGTGATAAGTTAGTCTATAGGTTAGTTAAAGATATTTTTTTATAAACATTTTTATACATCGCAATCTGTTGTTAGTAGTGCAGATACTTTAAAAGATATTTTACTTAATTTACTGTTAGTAGTATTTTTTAGTTTATAATTTGCTGTTATCTGCTATACTGTATACTAGTATTTGTTTAACGAGAGGGATGACTTCGGGAGATTTTATGATAAAAAGTTCCTTGTCAAGATCTAAACTAGTTTTATTTTCCCACAATTGATTGTCCTAGTTAATCTTGTATAAGTGATTTTTTAACCTTAGTCCTTTAACTACTTGTGACATAATCTTGGCAGGATACAGTTATTATGTTTCATCAGTATATATATATATGAAATGTTTTAAAGATAGGAATCATCCAAAATGATCATAGATCAGTGGTGAATCCAGGATTTTTTTGGGGTGGGAAGGAAACAGTAGTAGTTACTCATGGTTACGAGGTAAAAATATAATTTTGTCACACACTCAATAACTTACCTATATTTACTATTGAATTAATAAAACGTAACTTAGGTCAATGAAGAAGGGAGTCAAGACCCCTCGTGTCCCCTAAAGACGTTAAATCCTCCACTGACACGAAATAAGTTATTTAAATAAAAGACTAGGTGATTATCATTTCTATCATTTATTAGTAATAAATAATAATTGACGACATTATCAATATTATTCATAGTTATTAGTTAAAATTTGTACAATTGTTAATGGGTACACTAGATTTCGTATTAAAAGTCAAACCAGTCCAGTGGTCGTACTAATTACTATAATTAGTATTGACTAATAAGTAATTTAATAATTAATAATTACTAGTACAGTAATGTCTATTAGGGAAGTTAACATAGTAATGTAGTAATGTACTAATGTATAATATAGTATATTACAATTTATTTTTAAATATCTAAATTAATAATGTTTTGAATTTTGAATAAATTTAATAAATTTTAAAATAAATTAATTGGCAAATAAAATTAAATGTTAAACTTTTTTATCATGAAGATGTATAATAATTAGTAGGTACTTACAGACCTATAGGCTATATAGTTATGATTTTCTTATAACTTAAAACTTAAGAGTAGCATTATTAGTTATTATTTTTTACTGTATAATGTTATATTTACTTTTAGACAAAGTATGTTGCAAAGATCATCACTATATTAACAATTAACCCGTTAGCCATTGTTACTTTACCTATTGATAAGTACTATTAACGGCATAAACTACAATCTGATACAAATATTAATTTGACCTTTTTTTTTATAAAAAATAGTCATTTAATTTAACCTATTATTATATTATAAGCTTTAAATGTAGTTCTAAATCATATTATAATCACAATTTATTTGAAAAGTTTAAAAGTATTATGAAAATTGTAAAAGCACAAACCTCTGCTACAGTCAACGAATCATGCCAACTTCTCAACTTCTATTTATGTACGTAATTTGAGTCTAGTATTTCTATTATGATATATATGTTATAAACTATGACCAATATAATTTATATTAGATTGCCTGATCAAATTCAATAATATCTTTAAATTAAATATTTGAAAAATAGTAAATAACTTAATAACGGCACGTGATAAATAGTATATACCAGCTGCTTGACAATATATATAAAAGTATTATTGTATCTATCGACAATATAAGAAATAATAATAGAAGATTTAATTAATCTAATGTCAACAAAACAATATATTACTGACAATGATACATTGATACGCTCTAGGCCAAAAATATTGTAAATATAATAGATTAATAGAATAAACAATGATATACTATTATTACCAATTACCATGATAATATGTTATTATGACAATGAAAATCCTGACGGGCGGACACAACGTGATTATAAGATTATACTTCTCTATAATAATAGAATTTAGTTTTAGAATCTGAAAGAGATAACCACCTATTAATGGACAATTTTTTATTTTTTCGATTATTTTGTAAGTAAAAGATAATAAATTAAATAATAACAACACGAATATGGGAAAAAATCTACCTCATCCAAATTATATTGATCACTAAATAATAATTATTAATAAATAATAGGTATATAATATGCTAGGCTCCAAGGAGGGTGGTTAAATGTAGAGTACAGCCGTACAGAGGCCCAATAGGGGGTATATTCTTACATGCCTATCTTATATTAAATAATATATAAATATTGTGATTTTAAATTTTAATGTTAACTGTTAATGATTGGGTGTCTAGAAATTATTGTGTAGATTATCCTATTTGTACGCTTGTAATTGGAATATAACTATTTACGCTTAGAATGATTCAATTTATATATACCTATTCCTAAGATTAAATTTGATTGGTATCATGCAATTGAGCAATACGCACTGTGTGTTATACACCTTATCATCAGAATCTGACTTTAAAAAAATATTATAATAAAAAAACATTATTATTCTCAAAATATTCTGACTTTTAATAATTTATGATAAATTCTATTAATTGTAGACAGGGCTAACAAAAATATTTAGTATAGGGACCCAAAATTTTATGTGAGGGGTTGTATATGTGTTCAAAAAATTCAATAGATAAATATAATATACATTATATTACAAAGCATTGAAATCTTTAATAATTTAATATAAAATACAAATGAGTATTATATGATTTATTTTTAAAAATAACTCTCTAATAATGATCATTTTGAAATGTATACATTTTTTTAAACTCTACATTTTTAAAAAGATCTTACTTAAATTAACTTACTTAAAAATAATATCAATTAAAGGTTACGTGGAGCCCTCAATTATAATTTTACTTTTAAATTGTATAATAGGTAAATTCACTCTAATGTTAAAACTAATAGCACATTATTGAAACTGTTGAACGAAAATTTTCCATATCGTACATAATGTACAATAAGATGGATATTGTAACGCATGCGATGTCTTCTTAAGTTTATCTGATTTAAAACTCAGTTTTTGACCAGTATTTTAACAATTTTATGTATTTTTTTAATCGTACATTTTCTAATAATTGTATATTTTATTTTATATTTTTATTTATTTGTATACAATCTGTATAAAAATATATATCTTTATTATAAGAATAAATTATGTATATGGTGATAGGTGAGTAAGTGACTGTTGGCTTGATTGAAAAATCTAACCAGTGATGGAACTGCACGGAGTGTGAAGTGGTTTTCAATCAGTCAGGTGATTAGTCACTAAAAAAAAACAAAGCGATTTTACATTATTATGATAACTTTTTGGAACATTTCACAAAGATTATAATTATAAAAAAATAATTCAGAATTCTGGCTTCTTTACCTATAAAATAGTAGCTATAACATTAAATATTTATGCGTACCAAATGAATAATCTGAATATGCGTTGGGCCGTTGGAGAATAAATGAATAAATGAGTCATTACTCATTACATTAATATACTCAATACTCATTGCATGTATAATGTATACATCATTTGAAATTTAAATAAATATAAATCCGCGCCCTAAACTAATTAGTATCGTTGATTCATTACAATACATGTGCATCTAGCATATTATATGTATATTAACTATTAGGTAGGCCAGAACGATCGTGAATACTCTAGTGCATGGTTACTGCTACTGGCTTCTTGTAACACAAATATGATTAATGATTAAGTCATAAGAAGATGAAAATGTATCATGCAGGCATGCAGTGAAGTAATCGTAATTAATGTTTATCTGATAGATGTATGCCCACTCTCCATACGCCTATATCCAAATTCTTCATCTGCTAATTATATGTTGTGTTTCATATAATCAATTTTTCCCGCAGTTTTTTATTAGTTTTTCCCAATTATTATTAAATATTATTAATTACAAAATTGTTATTTCTTACCGTAGAATCCTCTCTCAATAATGAATATTAGAAACAATATAATACGTCTCCATTCGTTTAAAATCTTAAACGGATAAAAAAAAAAAAAAAAAAAATTTTTAAAACAATAAAAAAGGTACTTAGATAACAATAAGCTTACTTTTTTATTTGTATTGGGTTATTTAATACTACATTAAAACGATAAAATCCGACTTTTATTTTTATTGTAAAAGATGTAACTTAATAATGTCCGGTTAAAAAAAACCGGTAATATAAATAAATTGTCCCTTTCCTTAATAATTATGCGATGTGACGATAAATTAATGAATGATACTTTTTCCCCGTCAAAACTATAAAGCAGGGTAAGAGGGGCTAAAATAGAAGTTAATGGTTGAAGAATAAAGGATGTACCTTTAATGTAATGAAATTTTGTTTCAAACATTTTTAAAATTTCCATGCTAGTTTTTACAGTTCATATTTTTAAAATATTAAATGTACTAATAATATTTGAATAAGAGTAGATAAAATAGTTTCAATAAAACATTTTATTTATTTTATTCATAAATTTAAAAAAGATGACAATATTTAATATTATCTATTATAAATATAAATACAATTAGATTTTATCATTTTATAATCTTAATTTATCTAGTTCATAATTTGAGTTATGTATGTATATATTATATTATAATTTCGGCTAGAATCGTTTATGATAACATTTGTTGATTTTTGTGAGTTAATAATTACACTAAAAATGTACATATCTTAAAGTATTTAAAATTTTTAAATACGTTTTGTTTTGTTGTTGATTAAGAATACATGCAAATATGTAAAATGTTTAACAAAACATTGATTGGGGATGATGTGATATGTGTTGAAACCTCCAAATATTTATAAACTGCTGATGAATTTTTGAATCTACCTCCCGGACCTTACTATGTTAATCAACATAAAAGCTATGTTATAAGTTATACGTGTTTTAACTATGTTAATACTTATAATATTATTATGTTGTATGGTTAGTTTATTTTTGTTCTGAAGTAAATTATTAAATTATAAACTACGTGAAAAATTATATCAGTGTAGTTGTTTTAATTATTACTTTTGTTTAATGAAAAGTGAGAATTAGGGAGAAAATCCTTTATAATTTCTAATAAATAAGTCAAGTAATATATTACTATATTATTTCATTTTTTTTGCTAGGACTTAGTTTAAACCTTCCAGTCTCCATTACTTTTGATCACGCGTTTACGCCCATGTTATATTGCAGCCAATTTTATCTGTTGAGCACTGACCAACCGCTACTGGCTACTAGTCCACTTGAAATAAAAATAAACGTACTCACTATCCATATTAGTATAGGTAAGTAGTAGCCAATGTCCATTAGTTACGTTCTTTTTATTAGTAAATTATACAAACTATATCTGTATAGTTTCATATAATATATTATCAATTGCCATACATACTAAACGTTTTTTTAAAACATGAGAAGTCTCAAATTACATATTGTTGTGAAAAAAAAATAAACATTCAATATATAGGTATACAGCTTATAAAGATTTACTTTAAACAATTTAAAATTTGTTATTGTTAAATCATTTTATCAATATTATATGAAAATAAATAATATAGATTGCACTTGATTCTATATTATAATAGATATGGGCAGTAGCTATAATAGATAACGATTTAAGTAAAATTTCTGAAAATAAAGAGTATAAAGAATTAAATTATTTTCTATTTCACTGATGAGGTCAGTTATATTTAGAAAATTGATGATGTGGCTTCTTTGTTTTCTTTAAAAACTGCTTTCATATATTTTAGTTAGGCTTAATGCGTATTAACTGTTGAAAGCATTTTGGCTAAACTATTAACTAATAATAATAAAATAATAAAAATAATAACATTTAGACGAAAGACAACTGGCGTTATTTTTGTACTTAATAAAGTTTAAATAATATTGATTGATTTTTTAAATGTAATTGAATTATCATATAATAATAATTCATTGCATAAAATGAGTAATAATTGACAATTACCTATTATTGACTTTTATCCAGGCCGGTATTTAGGGGGGAGGGAGCACGAGCGACCACATTCCCAGAGGCTATATGTCTTAAGGGTGGCAAAATTAAATATTAGTGTAATTTTAAATACGGCTCTGCTTTTATCACTTCCTTTATTTTAAATAACTATTATTATTAATAATAACTTAATAAAAATTAATAATACCTATAACATGTATATTGTATACCTACCTACTGATTTTTATCTCTCAATATTCAAATTACTTTATTGAGTAGGTTGTAGGTAGCGATACTTTAATTGGTATAACCATACACTATAAAATAAATAAGGAATAAATGTATAATAATATAATACTTACACGCGAACATAATTGATATTATTTTTCTGTTTTTACGTTTTCTTTGTTTTATAATTGTATTTATGAAAACATTACTATAAGGCATAGGTGTAATAGTTTTAAATGTATATTATATAATATAATACATAATATGTTTCATGGCATACTGGTAAAAAGGGCAATTTTGGCACGTAGTGTTCAACAAGTTTACCATCCCTGGTCTACACCTTTAAAATAATACAATTATCTATAATAGTTAAATGTATAAGATGTTAGGTATGATACATTTAGATATTTAGTTTTGTATATTGTATGTATGAATAATAATATTGTATAAAAACAACTACAAAAAAACTGTATTATAATATTTAAAATTGACTAATAAATGTGTATATGACTATATTTTTGAGGAAAACAATTTTATAAAACAAATTCTTGAACATTATTGTGAAACGTCAAGTTGAATTTATACTGAATGATGTGACCTTGAACGTAAAAATCTTGAACTGTTCATTCCTTGAACGTAAAAACTCTAAGTACCTATTACAACAAAATATATTTGAATGAAATAACCTTGAACTCTGTAATTAATTATTAAAGTAATTACACATTTTATAAGTTTAAAAAATTCTTGAAAGACTTTTGAAGAAAAAGTTTAAAAATTTCAATAAAAGTAGTAATCATAGCATAATTATACACCAGTATTTCACGATGAAATATTAATAATAAATATTAAATAATGAAAATACAGGGAACTCTCTTCTGCGGAATGGATCTGTTAAATTTGAATTCTTAAAGGTCCTTTCACAGGATAGCTTCCTTGTACTTAATTAAAAATTTTTTTTTATATATAATGTTTCCCTTTATAAATTTATTTGTTTATTATTGTCTATACTTTTATACAGATTGTTATGTTATATTTTAGTAGAAAAAAATTATTTTTTATTTTATTAATTAAGTTTCAGCAACTATATGGTTATTAACTGTGAGATTTTTTTGTTACGATAGGGTATGGTACGGTAGGTTTTTGGAACACATGTTTATAGTATGTGGAATATTGTTTTGTTGCTAAAAACCCGGATGGGTGACCATCCGGAAGCTAGTAACGCTGGGCGGTGCTTGACCGCATCATCATCTGTGACTGCAGCCAAACATTACACCACACCATACACACAGCCGTTATCTAGTATGTGTGAGGACGAATGTCCATTGTATAGACTATAAACAGTGTCCACACATCACAAAGATTTTTACACGGAACACATATTATATTATACAGCAAATAAATTGAACTGTAATTGTAGCTGTCACAGGTCTAAATTATTAAACATGATTAAATGATTTTAGAAAAAATATTATATTTGTATCAAAGTATAGGTATTATAGCTGTTGAACCGTTAAGTGCTCGTAATATAAAAAGATGCATTAAATCAGTACATAATAATATAACATACCTATTATGAAAAGTATTTATTATTTTTGTGCGTAAATTTCTTTTCTACAAGAATAAGGTTGTCTACTCTAGACTTTATTTATTTATATTTAGAGACTAGCCTAACGATTGATTAATATTATGATTTATAAGTTTGAATACATTAGTAATACTATATAAAATAGCATAAGTTTAACACTTATGAAAAAGATAAAATAATTGTTTACTAACTAGATAGATATGTATTAGGTTCACATTGTTCACAGAGAAATAATACATAGGAAACTATTAATTTGTACAAATAATTACCACGTTCACGTGGAATTGTTAATGTGTATTTAGTATTATTTATTATATCAATGTACATTAAGGTAATTTGAGAGAACATATAAACGCCTCTTAATTATAAGTTAGTTATTAATTATTATAATATACAGGCTTATTCATCAAGCATGTCCACCTCCTTTTTCTTCTTTAACAATGCAGTTATTTAAAATCTGATTTTTAGAATTTTTAAATATATTCAAATGTTTAAAAACCATACTTTTAAATTCTTGAGATTTTATACTAACTATTTGAAGAATTTCTTTAGAGATTACAAACTTTTGTTTTCCAAATGACAATCATCCTTTTATACAGTAAATTATTTAAAAAACAATTTTTCTTAACACATTGACGTAGAAACAAAATTTGAAAGAACAATTATTTCGAATTATCTAACTTTGTTTACTAAGGAAATATTTGGAAGATAACTGGATTATGGTATGTTAAAAATATTAGTAGTTACAAATTTTATTTAAATCTATCAATATTTATATAATTCATAAAAATGATTTAATAAGTAATAATAGTAGGTACAATAAAAACTAGGCCCAATATACCATTACCATAATATGGCGTATACTAATTACTAAGTATATTATATTTTTTATTTTTGTAAAACTATTTTTAAGGAATATACTTTACAAACATTTTAATAACTGATGTACCTACACACTACACATATTACATATATCATTTCATGGAACTAAAATAATGTTTTTGTGGTGAAACAAAGTTTAAAATTAGAGTTTTACCAATATAGGTTATATTATATTATATAGATTATAGATACATTAATTTATTGTTATTGTTATATATTTATGGAGATTTATGCTTAACGCGAGAATTATAAAACTAAATCGTAATATAATTATTTCTATTATCACTCACGAATTAGGTTAAACTAAGTAAAATACATAAAATGGACCGAGGTTGCATTTACCACAACAGCCATGATGACTAATTTTATACCACGATAATTGTGTAAATCGCGATCCATTTCTATAATGTAACTTATACAGTATTCGCTAACAGGTGACCACGACATTTATTATAGTGTGTTAAAGGATAATACCATAGACGTCGATCATTTTCTCTATATTCGTATGATATGATGTCCCATCAAATAATTTTTGTATTTTCGTTCAAAAGTCTGCTTTATATAGTACTATTACTATAATGAAGTATTGCTAGTATGGTGTACAAACTGCAAAGCAATAACATTCCAGCGAATGAGCGAAATGAGTATTATACGTATTTACTACATATATATTTAAGAGCTATTCCCATTATTTCCGGTTAGACGAAATGCATCACCCATTTTCTATAGACAGTACGTCAAAATAAGATAAAAGTGACATATATACTATATAAGATACACTTGTCTTGATATAGCATATTATGATGATGAGTACCTCTCATATTTCTATTCGTATGTTCCTTGTATAGGAATACGCTGAAGTTATTCATATTTTGTCTACGGCCGTTGATCTAAATTAATTGTGTATTCACTTTATAGGTACCTATAATAAAGTATACCTGCAGTGTAAGTGAATAAATGGATTTATAAAATCTAAGTAAAACTTTGATCTAATAGACACATTATTTTTATTTTTATTTATTGTATAAGGGTATAAAATATGAATACATTGTGAATAATTTTGCTTAATATTATTCATGAATATCTATATCATATGTTTAATGAACTGCTGAGACGTATTTTTTAAATCTTTAATGATATTAATAAACCTTAGACTACAATAGTTAACGACATAATATAATTAGGTAACGCGTGCCGATTGGTATTCAGCATGGTAAAAGACTAAGGCCCTAAATAAAAAATATATATTTGTCAATTTTTTTTAATGATATTTTCATGTATATTGGCTCATTTAGGCTTTAAGGTATAGATATCAAAAACTAACCATTTATTTATGCCAAAATATCTTTTATACATGTATGTTCAGTAACTAAAGACTTAATGTATTTTTTTGATTTAAGATATACCTGAAGTCCTGAAACAATAAAAATGTATATTATGCTGAGACTTTGAGTACATATACTGAATGAAATGTTTATATACATTAATAACTTAATGAAAGAATCTTTTAGTGACACAGATTTGTTTGATTTTTTTATTTATTACAATTTGACTAGGTATGTAAAAATAAAAAAACTATTTTTAAACATTTTTATACTTGATTTTAATTTTAAATATTATAGGTTTAATTAAGTCTAAATGTTTCAAAAATTGTATTATACTTGATAATTATAGCAGTAGATGATGGTTAAAATTTTCATAGTTAATATTTTGTTTGTTACAATAGAATGACTAAAATTACCTACATAATAAAAAATTGTTTTTTGATTTTCTATAATCAAATAAAAATACAAGACTTTACGTTTAATTTGAATGGAAATTCTGATAAACTGTGTTGAATTTTCAAAGATTAAAATATTAAATACAAAAATTTAGTAAATATTTTACTAGATAGAAAATTATTTTTAAATGTTCGCGATTTTGAATAAATCGTTTGTACAAACCACACTAAATATTGTATAATTAAACAAAACCACAGGTAATAATGTAATTAAGTCGATAATTAATTATTATATTCACTTTTACTATACAACTAATCGTCATATTTTGACTGGATACCAGTGGTGTCCACAAACAAATTTTCCAAGGGATAGAGGATAGTTCAATAGTCAATATAATGTATATACAATATAGAATATAGATATTATAAAATGTATTATTTATTTTTCGATTTTCGGAATAAAATAAATATCATGATGAATAATTATGGAGCATTGATCAGGGAAGAAATTTACGTATACCTATATAACCCACAGCCAAAACTAGGGTCAACATAATTGTAGGTGATTGGTGGACTATCATATTATAGTTTTTTTTTAAAAAAAAAAACGCAATAAAATATCATAATAAATTATAAACGTTTCCTGATCTTAAACACTTTAAAAGTGTAGTAAAACTACATTTATGTTTACTGGCCAAGTCCAAACCCCATCCCCCCCTCCTCAAAGCGCGTGTACTGCCCAAACGCGTATTAAAACATTTTCTCGTAATATAATAATTTATAACAACAATACGATATAATACGGTCTGCGCGACGGCGGCGTTATCGATGACTGGGTATAGTGTCGCGCGTACGCCGAGTTGGCGTAAATAAAATAAAATAATAGGCGTTGTCGGGCAGCTTGAGTTTCGGATCGATTAAAAACTCACCGACGCTACACGCTTACGCGCGTTACACATATAGTATTTTCGGTCTACGCGCCGCCACGCGTTTCCTTCTCGACCGGCCACGACGACGAGGCCTATTTAATATATTATTATTATTATATATATATATGTGTGTGTGTGTGTGTGTGTGTGTGTGTACACTGGCCGTCCACTCACCGCAACGTCCATGTCGGAATGCCATTCATTCGCAGATCCGGCAAAAACGAACGGCGGCGAGCGCGGGCAAGACATCGTTGCAACTATCGCCGCCGCGCCGAGTACCACCGAACTCGCACACAATAATATATAATAATATTATATATTTGTACACACACACAAACGAGCGCGCGCGCGCACACACATGCGCGCGCGCAAGTTAACCGGCCTCTGTGGACGCACTCCGCCGTCGCATTCCACAGCATCCGGCGGACGGCTGTCGACGCCGCCGCAACCTCGACCACCGCTCTCCCCAAAGTATAAACGCCGCCGCCGCCGCGCGTCCCGCGACTGTGTCGTCGTCGTCGTCGTCGTTGTGTATATATATATATATATAATGTAATATGCGTAGACCCGCTCGCGTACGTATTATATACGCCACGCCGCCGTTGCGCGAATCGACCCGCGGAATACGCCCTACAGACGACTTCGTCTAGACGTCTTGTTATACGGATGCGACGACGACCTACACGAATAACGAAAATAGATTATTAAAAGGTGTCTCTCATCTCTCTATATATCGTTTGCTGTGTACGAATACGATGTCTTAAACCGCCGACGCTCGCACGCACGTACCTAGTGTACACTTTATTATTGTAAATATAACAATATCTCTACGGCGAGTACAATAATAATATAATAAATAATATGCGCCGTTGTAATTTACTTTGAAGGTAGGCGCGGCCGAACATATCAGAGCGACAGAGTCGCCCTAATAAAGCGATTCATAACTGGTATACTTCTTATCAATAAAGAGTCGTTGTGATTTATTGTATTTCATACGATTACAATATGAATGTGTGAAAGATTCCGCAGCCCTGGAATAAAAGTCCCTTTTGCGCCTATGTCAATCCGGCCCCTAAGGGAGTAAAGTTGGCGGTTAGATTTAAGTAAAAAAATACCTGAAACAATTTTTTCTACCGTCGTATCGAGAATAATTTTGTATTTTAAAATCTTCTCACCTCGCTCATGATTTCGTTTTCTGTTATTGCCTAGATAATTTAAAAGTTATAAAATATGTTACGCTATAATACGATTATTATGTTCTATAAGTAGAGAGATACGTCATAATATTTCGTGTGTAAATACGTATCGCAAACGTACGCACATCTACACCTGCACTCTGCAGTATACTTTATATTATTATATCGCAATCTACCGACTACCGTTATGTTATGTTATTATTATGTACATAAATATAATACTATGCAGTACACTGATACTCTTAGCTCATTTACTTCTCATTTCACGTACGAACGTATGATAGTTATATTTATTACACATATACACACATTATACTAATATAATATACTATATACTATAAAGATTACTAGTTTCCCATAGGTTTTTATTCGTACTGCACTAATAAGTAATAATTCAACCGCGATATAGGGTATTCGACATTCGGTGTACCTATATCCACCTACTGCAAACGAAATGAATCGAACAGCGGATGGACGCGCATTTCCGTTATTTTATTAATGGAGAGCCAGAACCATAAAATACAAATGATAATATCATATACTTTATAATATATCATATACAGCATTCCGTTAAATGTTAAAATCGAGCCGCACACTCGCTAAAATGTCGCACCGCACCGCACCACATATTTAGTGTCATACACCATATATGTAGTGTACACGCTACAAACATGCATGCATGGTATATTTATTGTATAAATATAGATCTATACGAACGTTTAAACGCGAGCGCTCTCGATTACACATACCTATAGATACGTCATACGATCGTTATTTACCGCAGAGAAAGAGGTACCTATATATGACGAGCGCATACCTACACAGTACACACACACATACACACGCATTGTTAAGTGTGTAAAAAATAATAAATTGTGTCCGTCTGTTAAGTCGTACAAAGCGAATATCTTCAGACAAGATTTTAATTTGCTCTAATATAAACATCAAATCTATATCTTAAAACGACTAAAATAAGTGTACGTGTAAAAAATATATAAGCTCAACGTAGGTACTAATTATAATAACGTAGTTCTTTATATTTAGATGCGCGCTCACCTAATTATTTATTAGTTCGACAAGTCGATTATATTTAAATATTTTCATTAATATTATGTATCTAATATGAAAAAGGTTAGCATATTTTTTAAATGTATATCAGAATTTGAGTGATGTTATTCACTATTATGACCTACATGACAGTTTCTAATCTTGTAATGAAGGATACTAAGTGCGTGAAAATTTGCGTAATAAAAATACCTATACTACCCACATTGCAAGCTTGTAATATTTTTGAACTGTCAAGTCATTACTTACCTATTATTTAATATTTTATTGGATGTTTTTTTTTGAGTAAATAGTACCTGATAGCCGATAGGTATAATATATAATATTAATACAAATACGGTAAACATATAACTCTTAAGGTTCTGGTTTACAGAAAGACTGTACATTTTCGAATATATAATGAGCTGATAACACGTCGTAAATTTAAATAAGCAAAGCCAAATTTTTTACATTAAATTTTAAGGACAATTGATAAATAGTAGTATAATTTGAATTAGAAGTGCAAGTTTTTTGAACTTATTGTAGTGATAGTGCCGGGTGTGTGGCAATTGCTCACAGACTATACCGCAGTATATATACAGTACATTTACGTTCACGCTCAAACTGCTACTATAGATATAAGATCTATTTTTGGAATTAGGGGCATCACAAACAATTTTGTTAGGGTCCTGCAAATTTTAGCGCCGGCTCTGAATGTGTCAGGTATGTATGAAAGTATTTGCCGTTAATAGTTTGTATTAACGGCATGTTTAATTATAAATATTCCTTTATAATTTACCTTAAATATATGAACTAAGATTTCCGAATATATTCAATATTCGTGATTGACTTAATCTTCATACATATATATTTGACAGCAGTAGACACAGTACGTTAACTACTTTTCATCCGTGACTCGTGAGTACATAACTGGACTATAGTTATACTTGGCACTTGCATACTACAGTCAACAGAGTATAATAATTCAATTCTATATTAGGACTACGTGTTTACTAAAGATGGTGTAGTAAATATTAAAATACCTATAGTAAGAATAATTTCCCTACGACCCTACCTATACTATTTAAAATTATTTTGTTTAATCACAGAATTAGTTTTATTATTTATCAATATAAATTTATTTAATTCAATTTTTAGTAAAGATAGCTATTGTATTGCTTTAAAGTAATTTATTTTATCGTTATAGCTAAATAATACAGTATAAGTTCAATCGTTTTTTTTTTGAAAACATTACTTCCATTAGGAAATATCATAGTATTTTTTTAAATACTATAACGTACGTTAACATGTTCTAGTAGCCAAAAATAATATTTTTAAATTACAACAAATTACAAAATAATTAAATATTTATTCTTTATTTAAAATCTAATTTCGTCTAAATTTAAACATGAAATCTAAAAAAAAAATATGTTTAAATAGTTATAAAATTATATCTTTTGACTTTTATAGAAAATACTAACAATACCTATAAATATTCGGTGGAAATTTATTCGAAAGTTATTTGTTTTTTAGTTACACTAAAAAAACGAAATCGATTTTCTCAAAAACAGATTTTACATCAAAGTTAACGTTTTCCTTTATTTTTTTTTTCATTTTTACTTACAGGATCAACTTGATACAATTTGTTATATCAGAATAAACTACCTCATTTCTTTATTAGAAGAGAAATTTACAATCTACACAGTAGAGAACAATTATTATAGTAAGTAATATGATAAATAATGAACATAAAATTGTCATGGTTGAGGGAGAAGCCCATTAACAACACCTTTAAAACTGGAAACTGCCCTTAAAGCTCTAAATCCAAGTATTTTTATCTAGGTACATGTAAAAGTGTTATCAAACACACATCATTAAAAAATCAATACATTACTCATCACTTCATTATAAATCTAAAATATGAATTATGTTTAGAAACATCTATCTTATTATCAAATTGTCGCATTACAACAGGTTTGAAACTTACCGCTAAAATTTTTCTCTTAAATATTCAATGTTATAAGTATATTATTAATTAATACTTATTTATAAATATACCTTTATACAATATTATTTAGTTATATAGTTAATTTATCATAACATCTCATAGATTTATAGAAAAATATCAAAAGCTAATCAATTTTGTAAAATTGTATTTTATTGAAATATGGATGTATCAGTATTGCATAACCATATAGATTAGGGCGCATACGAAGATGGAAAAGTTCTTTGGAAACGTATTTGTATGTAGAAAATATTTCATCGGAAACGTGTTTCGTCAGTTAATATTGGTAGATAAGTAGTGCCAGCGTAAGGCATGTGCAATTTGTGCGATTACACAGGGTGTCAATTTTTTTTGGAATTTTAGGGGACAGAATTGTTTATAAATAAAAATATATAAATTATATAAAGACAGCATATTGTAGGTAATTGGCACAGGGCAGCAAAAAACCTGGTGCCGGCACTATAGATAAGTACATGATTTTTTTAATAATATTTTTCGGAAATTTAGTTTATCGGAGTATAAAACAAACTATTTTCCAAGAAAATATAGCTTCCTGAACCCTGGAGCTACGAAAAAACACAAAATTAAGAAAAACCAAAAACATAAGTTTTTGGATAAACCATATTTAAAAAATGATTCAACTGTTTAGAGACTTCAAGTTTTTATCAAATATATTTATTATTAATTTTCATGCATGATATAAATTTCAAAATATTTTGGGTTTCTTTGTACTATTTGAATATAATATATTAAATTTTAGATTCTGAGCAGAGCAATTAATGTAATGATTTTACAATAACGTGTATGTGTATTTTTTTGTATCTATGTACAGCATAACTTGTCGAAGTAATGATTCAATTTAAAACTTCAGCGGTGGTTAACGATGGCAAAGTAAATATCTTTTGTGAAATTATAGAGGTTGAAAGTAAAAAGTTTCTAGTAGTTTTCAAAAAATTGTGGAAAAAAAAAGTTTTATATACCTATAGTTGTAACTCAAAAAAGAATCACTATAAATACTTGAAATTTTCACCAAATGTTTATATTAGTATTATCTATATACAGTTAAATTTTCAAAATATTATGGTTTTTTTTTAAGTATTTATTGATAACTGAAATTTTTGATTTTTCTAAGTATTTGTTTTTGAAATGTCGATAAAAATTTTGAGTTACCAAAAAATTTGAAAAATTAATACAAGGTTTTCTTATAAGTTGTTCTTATTGAAATAAAAAAATAAAATAAAAATTGTTAGTCACATTATTTTTTATAAGCGTTTATATTTTAAATTTCTACGAAATCGCATAACAATAACGATTTATCCTCAGGCGATTTTCAATATTTGTTACTATTCAAAAAGTATAGGTAAATCTTGAAAATTTCACCAGTTATTTAGATTGTCATTTTCTTTATATAATTTAATATTCAAAATATTTCACTTATGCTAAGGCTATTTGTAGGCAGGCATTTGAAATATTTGTTTTGTTTAATTTCTTTTTCATAAATATCGATAAAATTTGTTTTGTCTATGTCAAAATACTTGAAAATTTAATATAAAATTCCTTCTGAATTAGTCTTATAGTAATTCGAAAACTATAAGAATACATAAGCACAATTATTTTAATTTTAGGTATTCAGATCATTAGAACATACATTTATAATTTTTTATAGTACTAAGTTTCTTGTACAATTTTCTTATAAAAATTAAAAATACCAAAAATCTATGGTCACATATATTTTGTTTTATAAGCATGTAAAGTTCACTTTCACAAACTACGTCGTAACCACGAAAATATAATATAAATTATTTCATAGCTAAAAATTATAAATTTTTTAACACCTGAGACTTAGCATGTTGTACAAGATTTATTATTTAAAAGAACGACACTAATTCTTCACATCTAAAATAATAATTTCTTCTCAAAAAATGTTATTATTTCATTGTTATTCAAAAAATATTAATCGTTGAAACATGAAACATTCCACTTCTATAATATAAAAGTATTAGTTTAATAACTATTTCATATTATGTAAATTCTTATGTTCTTTACACAATAAAATTATAAAAAATATTATGATTAATAATTTTTAAGCTATTTATACCATAAGCCTACGTACACCATTCTACGGTATTGACGTATAAAATAGATAACTAACAGCTATAAAAATATTACTGAATTATTATATATATTCTACATTATAATATTATGTCATATGTGATTTTTTTTTGACAAACATTATTTAACATTTATTTTGTATAGGTACCTATACTTATTCCTTTTAAGGATTTGTGTATTTATTGAATGCCTATTATTTTTAACTGTTAATTTATATAATTTTGTCTTTTAATTTATTGTATTATCCATTGTCATTGGACTTCAGTTCGTTACATAAAATTATATAAATAATTAATATTAAATTTCATTAATTATTAAAAAAATTAAAAACGTTTAATAACTATTAATATACCTAATGCGGCGCCTCCGAGTTGGGTTCCGAATATGGGGGTTAATCACAGGTACCTAGTGTACTAGTTGGGCCCGGGATTTTTATAGGTACTACACTATACAAACATTTTCCTTCCCATTTTAACATACTTAGTACCTACTATCTATGATATATTTAGACCAAAAGACAAAATTTTTTTTGAAATTGTATAATTTAAATAATAGTACTTATTGAAAAGTTAGTATAGTGTAATGAAAATATTATACAATAATATTAATATAATTTTGTTAAATTCAAAAGTAAATGAGATTTAATAAAAATAAAATAATATTTAAAAAAAAGAATTTTGTGTTGGTAAAAATTTATAAGATATTAATTTTATAAAATCGAATCGATTTATTATTTCTGCAGTTTTATTAGTCATATTGTTAGTTATAAATTTATCTTTTAGTAAAATCCACAAAAGTATTATATAAATTATACAATTGTTAAAAAATGTGGACCTGTGGTCTAAATAGTAAATAGATCATAGAAAGTTCTAAGTCAGTTAAAATGGTAAGGAAAATGTTTGTATAGTGTGGTACTTACCAAAAAATATTCAAGAACTTGTGTTTTACCTTAAATAATTCAGGACCCAACTAGTGTAGTACCTATAAAAATACGGGATCCAACTAGTGTAGTAGGTACCTAGAATAGTTCGGGACTTAACTCGGATGCAGCCAATGCGTTATTAGAAAAACCCTTATATTTCGGTTAGGTCACAAACTATTTATCTTATATAACTATCATTCTGAAATAAATAGAAATATTATTAATATATTAGATTAGGTAGGTATTTAGTATATATATATATATTATTTATTATATATTTTTATGTAATTTACCTACACGTAGTTTTATAATTTAATTTTAAATGATGAAAGTTGTGTAATAATTTCAGATAACATTTTATCAACAATATTTAGATTAAAGATATCTATTTCCTGTTGATCCTGTTGAGTATTGATGTTTTTATATTATAATTGAAACTGTTTATCAGCGGGTTTAATACAGATTCATAAAACCATACCTATAACGTATAGGTAACTAGGTACATCATAATTCATAAGTGATGCCTATTATACTCGTATAAATCACAATTTACTATTTATTAATATTATAACAGTCAGCTAATCAGGTAATTATACCTAAATTCTCATTGTAGTATTAATTTTACTTATTAAAGTTAGATGCATACTGCTTATAAGTCAGTTTACACTTGTACTCTGTTCTATGAACGAACTTTCAATTTTTATTTTTTATTTTATCCATCACATCAGATAATGTAATAAAAAATAAAACTAATTTTGTGTAAGTAATAATATTTTTTATCGATTGATTAACTTGATGACTAATGCACAACACACAGTTATAATAATATAATTTATTTTATACATCCAAGTAGGTAACTTAACTCATTTTAATATGTATCTATATGATTTATTTTTTATTTTTATTTTTTGTGTAAATATACAGTGTCTATATTATATTATAGGATTTTACTTTTTTTTAATAAAATAATAAACAAAAAAAATTTTCATTTTATAACCAATAACTTCATTTAAATATTTACCATTTGTACTATGTTTAGGTATATTTATTCAATTTATGAAACATTTAAGAAAGGATTTTGCATTCACGTCCCCATTTTACTAACATAGTAGGTATACCAAATTACATACTAGAATAGGTGATCAATTTTACTTTATTATTTATTTTTAAAATGACTTGACTTATTATAAAATGTAATTGTGAGATTCTGTTATCTAGAATGCTCCGTGTGGGGTTTTAATTTAATTTAAATTTTAATAAGTTATGTTATGTTGAGTAGATGTTTTAAAATTATAAATTTTGCTACATACTCTTAATTTATTAGCCTGTGTACGGTAACAGTAATAGATTTAAGAGATGAGACACAGTTATATTGAGAAACTTAATTAATATCAATATTTCAAATAATACATTTTTAAACAAATTTACAATTTTTGATTATTTGTCTTAATTCTACAAGAGCTTTTAAAGAAATCTGAGTTGGGTATTTTCTTAACATTTCAATGTAAATATTTACTTACTACATAAAAGTATTGTATTAACATACTCTTTTTTCATTTTTTTGACTATATTGTACAGAAATATTACTTTACCAAATGCTATTATTTTTAAATTTTAGAACAATATTTAAAAAATTATTTTAAATAAGTCGTCTGGTCACTCTGGTGTTATATGCAGTAATGCTGTTTACAAATTATAATTTCTTAGAAGACTGTCATAAAAACACATTCATATCATATTGGTAGGTCATATTATAGACATATAATAAATACAGAAGTACTGTATAGTGTATAATGTTTATTAGTATACTAATAGTTTTTTTATCACTAATATTAGTTATTAAGATAAATACATATTGTTTTACTATTTATAGTAACTTATAAATATATTTTAGAGTAAAACACCTACTGTTGTATGATAATATTAATATATTATTATTATTATACTATTATCAGTTTATTTTATCATAATCCACAAAAACATAGGTTTATAATTGTTCATACTAATTATACGTCTATTCACAATGGTATCAGAATAGAACAATATTTATAGCAATAATAAGTAAGAAAAATCCTCATTTTGTTTAAATAAATGAATTATTCTATGTAACTAGTAACACTTATATTATAACTTTTAAGGATGTTTTACTTAATAATAACTAAAAATGAATTATATTAATAACATAATAACATAATATGTCAATATTGTTTATAATCATTTAATGTATTATTTAGTTAACAGTTTAAAAGAAATCAAAGTGAAGGATAAATATCAAAAACAAATTATAACATATTATTCTTGGTTGTTGAAAAATATATATATTACCAATATCAAAAGATACGGGATGAAATAATTATATACAGGTAATAAACAAAATAAAATAATAACAATAGATTTAAGTAATTTATTTTTTACTAATATTAACTATTAATACTTCCTTTGAATTTTGCTCGTAAAACAACTTGTTAATCAGTATCATAGTATTTATACTGATGTACCTTATTTAAGATATTTTTTTCATACATATTTTTAAATGCAAATAAGATTTGAGCTGTTATGTGATTTGATTGAGTGGGCAGACTAGAGTTACGAGCAGTAGTTTATTAGCAGTTGGTGAATATTAATAAGATCTAATCATAGGTGGCACCGATTTCACTTCTTTATCATCCAAAGTATGATCAATCACAGGTCTATAAGTTAATTTTATCTGAAAAACAAAAAACAATAATAATTAAATAAACACAATAAAAAATAAAAAATATAATTTTACAAACCTCTCCAGAGTCTGGATTGATGTGTGCAAGTGTATGCTTCCTCCAGTGTTTTTCAATAGGTACTTCAGTTTGTCCTTCTAACGGTTTTTTGTAATCAAATTCATCAACACGATCCTAAAAATAAAAAAGGAATTTGAAATTTAGAAATAATATAATAATAATACTAGTAATAATATCATACTTTGAAATCATCTCGTGCATGTGCCCCTCTGGACTCTTTACGTTCAGCAGCAGATACAATTGTTTGCTGTGCAGTAATCATTAAGTTTTGTAGTTCTAATGATTCCACTAAATCTGAATTCCAAACCATTGATCGATCATTTATCTAAATAAAAAATATGAATTTTTATTTTGATAATAATATTAAAATTTTATCAATAAGCTTATTTATTTATTTTGGATAATAATGATAATATAAGAAATTACAGTAGTGGTCAGGTAACGTGGTTGATGATTGTATAATCCATAATCATAAAATTATGGGTTCCAGTACCTTAGATTTTTTATTGAATTTATGTCCTTCAGTTAATAATATTATATTTTTATCATATTTAATCAACAATCATAAAAATTATAGTACAAAATAAGTTTTTTAACATAAATCCCCTACATAGTTAACTAATTTTGGGCACTGAGAATATTTCTCATCATCCTATTCAATTATACATTTCCTATCACAATCAGAGCCGGTCTTAGACAGAGGCCAGCGGGGCCCCTGCTCCAGGTCTCGCGCTTTTGTATGACATTTTGAGCTTTAGACTTACAAAAAAAGGTCTTTGCTATAGGATTCATCCAAAAAAATTTGCCCCAGGCCTCGCTCCACCCTAGGTCGGCTCTGATCACAGTTCACAATCATCACTTTTACCATAATATAAATCCATAATACTTATTTATAAATTATATGATAGGTTAATACTAATAAAAAATATAGTGTATAAACAATTTATAAATATTGTTTAACAAGCTATAGAAAAAGTTAAAATGTACTATGTTTCTAAATTTTTTATAAAATAAATTGAAAATAAATGTTCATTCATTTATTACATGTAACTTTATTTTAGTTGGTAAAATTAAACAACAAATATGTTGTCAACATTGAGCTAACGGACAATTTTGTAATAAATTTGGTTAATTAATAAAATTTAAAACAGTAAAAATATGAATACAATTTAGTAATTAACTATTTTCAGTTTTATGTTTTGGTCAGTATAATAACTATAACATAGTAATATAATATTATAATATTAATAACAATAATATTATATTATTATAATATTTATAACTTCTACCTCCATGGGGTTTTAACATTTCAATATTAATTTAAATTATTTACTGAAAATTTAACAATTATAATTATATTAACAATCAAAAAACCACTCAGTGTCCTATTTTTTAATATGTAAAGATTTATATAATTGTACTTTTACTTTTCAAGTATCTTTCAAATGAGATAAAATCATGGCAAGTATAAATAGATTTATTTCATGTAATAAACTATAATACAAAAGTAAAATAGCTTATTCACTATTAAATCATATTAAAAAAAATATAATAATATTAATCATAATCATTAGTAATTCATGAAGTTCAGATGAGTAATGTTACCGTATGGTTTCTTTTTGAAAATATGGGTGTAAATAACTGAATGTGATGGCACATGAAAGCTTAATACGTTATATTACAATTAATATAAATAGACTACCTATTACAAAAGAAATATTTTTGAAAGAGAATATTTTTTTAAATACTAAAAGAAGGGTGGGTGGTAATAATTTAGTTAACTGAATGTCTACATGCACTCTTAAACTTACTCTGTGTGCTACTGATTATAATAGAAATATATCTTTTTGGGATAAATTAATATAAATTTTTAGATAACATTGTATACAAAAAACATTAATCATACCTTAATATCCTTAAGCTTTGAATAAATGGATTGCATTTTATTACGACCTTCGTCAAGTGTAGATCCAGTTCTAAAAACAGCTGCATAAAGTTGCATGGTTTTTTGCATATCTAAACGTAAGTCTGCTGTAGGTATCGTTCCATTTTTAAAACGTAATTTATCAATGTTGGTAATTGATTCTTCACCAGCATTCTATAATAAAAATGTGTAAATTATTTTATTTGTTAAAATAATAATTCTTAGATTTAATATTTTTAAAACTTTACATCAGATATTTGTGGTATTTTATCTCCAGGTTTATTATATTTAGCAATATCTAATGCACATGAACGTCCAAATACCACTAACTCGAGTAATGAATTAGCCCCAAGGCGATTAGCTCCATGAACAGAAGTACATGCAGCTTCTCCACAAGCATACAATCCAGGTACTACTTTATCTTCTCCATTTTCAGGATTGATAACCTATATAAAATAATTAAAAATGAGTAACTGATATGACTTAATCAAAGACTGAATAACTGAATACTAATACTATTTCTCAAAATGACTAAATTATCCTGATTAACACATAGTTTAAGTGTCCACAATAGCTATGTTAGTATTGGAACTCATAATGTTTTGATAACCTCATTGATATTAATAACTTAAAATAAATAATTATATTAGGATATCAGAACTCAATGCATTATTAACCAATAATTTTCTCTCTATTTTCTATAAACAACATACCAAATGTGCATTCAGAAGATCCAATTTTGTCTTGTTAGTTTTAATATTAGAGTGAATTGACTTATAATCAAACTTTAAGGTAAGAAATATAAATATAAATATTCTTATTGTTATTATCTAAGGCACCACATAATGTTTTATTGATATTTTAAAAGTTTAATATTTTAAATAGTTATAATTTACAATAAAAATAGCAGTGTACAGGGTGCCCTAGATAATATTCTAAACTCTTAAGTTCGAAAAAAAATTAATTTACATTAGTATTAATGCTAACAATACTATTTTAAATTTTTAGTATTTATTTATTAACCTGTCCTCTGTAGTTTGTCGGTATTCCACCCATGTTATAATGGACTGTTGGCAACACAGGTATAGGCTCTTTGGTAACATCAACTCCAGCAAATATCATGGCGGTTTCTGAAATACCTGGTAATCTAGCATGAAGTTGTTCAGCTGGTAAATGATACAGTTGGAGATAAACATGATCTTTTTCTGGACCACATCCTCTAAAACAATATTTCTTGATTAGTTAACAGTTAGATTCAGCTTAATTTTTTCAATCTAAATAATATTGAAAATTAAATTATTGCAGTTTTCCTCTAACAATCAAATGACCCAATACATACTTTTAAATTTGTAGGAATTTAAATTAAATGTGTCATTACTTTTATTTTATTTTTTAGAAGGAATTAAAATTTTCCAAAATTTGTTTTACATTATTTTTTGAGTTAAATATTTGAGATTCTAAAAGTTAATATGTGTTTCAAATATTTTTATTCAAGTTCATTTTTGTTCTTAAAAACTTTTTAAGTTAGCTCAAGATTAATAATTATTGATAACCCACCATATATTTTTTTTGTTTATTAAAAATATAAGTATTTACCTTCCTTCCATGATTTCAATAGTCATTGACCTAGATACAACATCTCTGGATGCAAGTTCTTTAGCATTAGGTGCATATTTTTCCATAAATCTTTCACCTAAACCATTAATTAAATATCCTCCTTCACCACGACAACCCTCTGTCATTAAACAGCCAGCACCATAGATACCAGTAGGGTGGAATTGTACAAATTCCATATCTTGCATTGGAATGCCAGCTCTTGATGCCAAAGCTTGACCATCGCCTGTACAAGTATGGGCAGCTGTACATGAAAAGTAGGCTCTAGCATAACCACCAGTAGCTAAAACCTTTAAAGGATAAAATTTATAACTGTATTAGTAAAGTAAAATATAACTTGGAAGAAAAAATACAAATACTAACTGTATTCTTTGCTCTAAAGCGATGAATAGTACCATCTTCTAAACATAAGGCAATAACTCCGACACATTGTCCTTTATCCATAATTAAATCCAAAGCAAAATATTCTACAAAGTAGTTGCAATTAAATTTTAATGAATATCCATATAAAGTATGCAAGAGGGAATGACCCGTTCTGTCAGCTACACAACAAGTACGATGAGCTTGACCACCTTTTCCAAATTGTAAGCTCTGACCACCAAAAGCACGTTGATATATTTTGCCTTCATCTGTACGACTAAAAGGCATACCTATACAATTTTTAAATATTATAAATTATTATAGTTATAACTTTAAAGAAACACTAGATAATAATTGTTAGTAATTTAATTATGTATTATTTTTTTCTTTTAAGTATAAAAGATAATAAAATATTGTATTTAATATCAAACTTCAAATATGTGTACCATAATTTTCTAGCTCAATGACAGCTGCAGGAGCTTCTCTAGTTAAATAATGTATAGCATCCTGATCTCCTAACCAATCTGAACCTTTAACAGTATCAAACCTAAAAAATAAATAAAATAAATTTTAAAAATATATTTCATAAATAAAATCATTTAAAATTACATATCATTTATGTATATATATAATATATAATATTCCTTAGTTACAAATTGCTTAATGACTAAAATACTCATTCATATATTCCATATAATGCACGTTAATATGTTTTTCCTCAATGTTTTCCTAGCTATAAGTTTATATCTGTATATACTTGTAAGTGAAATCATTATCCACTTATGATTTATATACTTCAATTCAATATTTTATCAAAAAATATAAGAATAAAAACCTAATAAATATGTTATGGTTATACACTTATACTTTGTTTTCAAGTATAATAAATTGGTGGTTCTTAAACTACGGTTCACAATACTCATGTTGGTGGTCAGCGGGGGCTCTAAAGCCTCTACCGGTGTTTTAAACCTGGACACATTATGCGAAATATATTGTAAAAAAAAAAAGATATTTATAAAGAGATTTGGTAAGCAGTGTCTGCAATTTCTAAAATTTTTTCATCAGAGGTCAGCATTTATAAAAATTTAAGAACCACTATAATAAATAATAAACATTACTTTAAATATTTATTAAAAAAATATATAATTTACATACATATGCCATCGCCAATCATCATCTTCCATATTCCCTAAAGCAGCATTAATTCCTCCTTGAGCAGCAACTGTATGCGATCTAGTGGGAAAAAGTTTAGTAATAACTGCTGTCTTAAATCCTTCTTGTACTAAGCCAAAAGCAGCACGGAGACCTGCTCCTCCAGCACCAACCACGACAGCATCATATTCATGATCAATTACTGAATATGCATTAGTTCCCTAGAAATTATTCTCAATTAATTCTACAAAATTATATTTTTATAATTATTATATTAAGATAATTGACAAAGAAAAGTAAAACTTAATTTATACATATAAAATATAAAGAAGTAAATTTATTATAACTAATTAATATTAAGCATTAATTAACTATACTGATTATAATTTTAAATAAAAATAAATCTAAATAGTTTAATTTATTCAATTTTGAACAAACTTTCAAATAACTTTTTTTTTTTAATGTGTTAATTAAAATAATTAAACTAGTTAGGAGATTGTTTTTAAAAAATATACTTACTGCTGTATTCTGTTTTGATGAATAGTATTGGGTTTGATGTAAGTTTCTTGTGCCAATTAATGGACGGCTCCAATTATTCTAAAAAATAAATACACATAAATTTAGTTAACTTATGCAACTTGAATATAAACATAATGTTAGTTCATTGATAAAAACAATTTTTAATGATGTATTCAATTTTTTCACTGTTAATTTTTGTATTATTAATTATTTGATTAGTTTGATAAACTAATATTTACTGAATTATTGCAACATATTATGCAATACTTCTATATTAGAAATAACTAATAATTTATTAATAACATAAGTTTAAGTAGAAAATTTTAAGTAATAAAAACTAATTATTTTTAAGACAGTTTGGAAAAGTATTATAAGAAATATACAAAAATTATTTCTAATAAGAATTTAAAAGCTACATATAAGAATTAAATTATAGATAGATATAAAGTATATAATTTTAAAATACAGTTATTAATATAATTTAAAATAGACATTACTTTTTAATTAAACAAGAATGAATTATAAATATCAGACCATGAATAAAGAATGAACTTTTAGAAGAACCCACCAATTATTTTATTCAGAAGTCATGAGATTCAAGATTGTCATAAATTCTTCAATTCATCCTACGTTTATTAAAAAATTATGCAAATTGTATTATTAATTTCAATTAAAAATGTGAATTTTGATTATGAGTATCGTGCAATTATAAGAAATCAATGAAACAGCAAATATTTCTATAAAACTATAAGCTCTACATAATTTCAACAGTTTAGGTTCTAATTATTTTAAATAAAAAGATAATTTGGCTTTTAGAATTTTAATAATAATAAACAAATGTGTCAAGATTATATAAAATTTAATTCGATGATTCCAGAAATAAATCACTCAATAGAATACTACAAAAATAATATTTATGTAATGTATTGTAAAGAATTTGAAACTAAACCATTCATTATTCTATAATTTGTAAAAATGTAAAAAGAAATAGAACCAAACAACTTTTTTCTTTTCATTAATTTTAAATCATAAGTTTATGGTAATTAACAGGAACCTAAGTCTAACTATATAGTTCTCTAATTTAAATTGAAAGCAAATACTTACAATTTTTGAATAAGTACTTCGTGATATTGGATTGACAATTTTAAGAAAGCCAACCATTTTGATAAAATTTTCTCAGCAAAATATTATAATGAATTAGTTTTTAACGATTTAAAAAGTTAAATATCGCAAACTCAAGAAATGTGTGGTGTACTAATGTCTTGTAAATTAACTAATTTTCTAATCAGCTGAAAAATAAGAATAGTAAATTTACAATTCAACAGTAAACATTGCTGTTAGTAAGTTCATGGTAAGTAATTCATTTTAGATACATATATATATTTGTATGTAGATAATTGATAAACAAAATGATTAGTTAAATGGTATCTGGTAATGTCACCTTGGTTTATACCTTGGAATAAACAATTTACAAACTAATCAATTCTACAATCATGGATGATAAAAAGCATGACCTTCCGGCATCCCCACCCAATCGACTTACAACATAATTCGCAATCAAGGCGGTCGCAGGACATTATGACTGGGTCAGTTCCTATTCCTTACTAACCAATACTTTTCCTCGTTCTTTTCACATACATTTTTGTATTGACAGGTCGTGCGTACCCGCCTTTTCGCTCATTTTTGTAAGTAATTATTTCAATTTTGTAAATATATTTTAACCTAATTATATTTTCTAAAAAAATAATTTGTTTTATTTTGCCATAAATTTTATTATTTGCAAATAATTTATTAATTAAAAAAACTTTTTTTTTGAGGTTTATTTTTGAGTCACGTTTTGATTTTTTAAACTTTTGCAGATAAACCAATTTTCAATTAATTAAAAGAAATGGGTGACGTAGAAAAAGGAGCTAAAGTAAGTATTATACACCTCATCTAAGATTTATGACTAGATTAAATATTAATGTAATTTCTAGGTATTCCAAACCAAATGCTCTCAATGCCACACTGTAGAGGCGGGCGGCAAACACAAAGTTGGACCTAACTTACATGGTTTATTTGGTCGTAAAACCGGCTCAGCTGCTGGTTATTCTTACACTGATGCCAACAAACAGAAGGGTAAATATGTTTTTATTATATATCTAACTATTTAATATTTTTACACAACAGTTATTATTTAAAAAAAACTTGATTTTTAGTTTATTGAATAGTTGTGGTAAAATTATAATTTTTACCATGTTCTTAAATTTCTTAAAAAGAACCATTCATAAATTATTTATAAAGATCCAACTGAACAGTTTGCTTTACTTTATGAAATGTCCTACCTATCTAACATTGAACTTTTATAATGAAATTAAATGTAAATTTAAAGTCACTTTAATGTATAAGTCTTTTAAAACTTTATTAAACATTTTGTTTTTTGAATCTCAATAATAGAATTAAGCTTTGTTAAACCTTTTAATAACATTGATTAATTAATAATTTATATATATTTGGTTTGATCATAGGAATCACATGGAATGAACAAACATTATTCGAGTATTTAGAAAACCCTAAGAAATACATACCTGGTACCAAAATGGTGTTTGCTGGCATCAAGAAAGTAGATGAAAGAAACAATGTTATTGCTTATTTGAAAAAAGCTACCGCGTAATGTCAGTATTTGTGACAATACTATAATAGATTAAATTATGAGTAAACCACGTTGTTATTTTGTTATCATTTGTTCCCATTGATTATTACTAGTAATGTATTGTACACGTAGACTTTTTAAATTAAGTCATTTCTTGTTCAAATTTATTCATTGTACAGTGTTATAGAGAAATATTAAATGTTTTAGAATTATGGTTTGTACAATTTATGTTGAAGGTCAAGGTTTAAAAATTACTGATAAGGTTTTACAACTAATTGAAAATACTAGCGGATAAAATATGACATTGACTTTATAGTACTATTATTCATTGACAAATAATATTTATCAAATCGAATAATATTTAATAATGGTATTTAAAATAGAATTTGGCATTAAGTGTGAACTATATTTCAACATTATTTTAAGAACTAGGTCAAATTATTGGCACCTTTATTTAAATGTAAAATAAAGTTGTTCTTATTTTATTATTTTACATTAAATACTAATGCTTATACTTCTGTAGTTCTGTATTAATAATTTAATATACTGTTATACAAGTATAGGCAACTACTCAAATTTAAGTGTTAGATGACCTTATATAATTTTCCAAGCACCTATACTAATACTTAATAGGTCTATTATAATTTATTAACTTAATATAGATGGTATAAATCAGTGTCTTAAACTTGAATGCTAAACAAAACTATGATAAATAGTAACATTAACTACACATAATGATTTTTATAAAACAATCTCAATATCACTGATACAATGTAAGACAAATAAATTTGAAAATATTTTGATTTTTGTGATTTTAAGCTTGGTATTTATGATATATTAAATCTTGTATCACATCATAAAGATGGATAGTACAATATAATAGTAATCTGGTACAACGTTGGTTGTTGAGTGTGAAATGTCAGAATTATTATTGATGTCTAGATATAGATATAATTTTATTCAGAATTCATAATTCATTCAAAGGCCAAGGTTAGGTTAACGTTATTTTGAAAATAATTATACTTTTATTGACATTTAATACAGATAGATTAAGATTAAATTTTTAATTTTAAGTAATTATCTTTACATATTTGTATACATATGAAAAACAACATATTTTTAAAAAATACGGGACAACTTAGCGTCCCGAAAGCTTATGTCAGGACAACGGGACAGATTTTTGAAATATAATACTTTACTGTATAATATAGGACGTCTGGCCACCTTATACTATAAAGTATTTGGGTTTACCAAATTTTCATATACAAATATAAATTTATGTATAATATAACATTTTAAGCAAGCAGTTGTATGTACAACCTAACCTGTAAGTTGCATGTTGTATCAACTTTCTTTTTACAAATGGTAACAACTAGAGAGCCATTATTAATATAATCAAGGTGTATTGATATATTATACAGAGATGTGGAACGTTTTTGAAAACTAATAGAAAAATCTTACTTTTGATCTCTATAATGCACCAAGGATATTCACTTTGTCTTCGGAAACCACCCCGAAGTTTGAAATTGAAATATTATTTCAATAAGTTATGCTGTACACACACACACAAAAAACAAACACATCATTGTAAAATCAATACATTCCTTACTCCGTTCAAAAGCTAAAAAACTATCCAGTAAACTGAATGAAGTGTTATTTAAAATTTGTTAGATTTAATTTGCATTTACACTTAGTCAATTTTATCTAGGTGATTATTTATCATACAATGTCTATTGATTTACTTATTAAATATTATTTTATATTTGTTCAATTATTCTATCATTTAAACTCCAAAAGGAAAACATTAGCAGATAAAAATATAATTTAAAAGTTCAAAAAAAACAAGCGTATAAAATTATTTCCACTTTTATGTATACAATTGTTTTATGATATAGTTAATTATAATAAAAAATAAAAATAGAAATAGAAATTGATTGTAATTATTTTTATTTTTTTCACAGTATTTATACTTCAATATTTAATTGTAATTTAATATTGATTGCTGCAAGTTCAGAACATAAATATCGAAACACATTAGGTATTCCAATTTCTTGTACTTGAGTGGAGTCGCAAGTTCTACATTTAACAATTTTACTTGAATAACTATCTTCTTTAAAGTTAATTAATGAAGATAGTATTGTATGGCATTTCAAACACAACAGAGCCTAAAAAGATACAATACAGTATAATTATTAATTACTAATTAATAATAAAGCATTTAGTGAAATACATTTTAATAAAATAATGGTTAAAAGACAAATAGTTACATTTTTAAAATTTAAAATATTTTTACTTGAAATGTTTGAAAAGTATAATTAATTATGGTTTAAGAACTAATGTTAAAATTAATATTGAGACTTGAGAAGACACCATATTAGCAAGTGTTGTTTCCAACTTACAAATATACAACACACCAAATATTTAATTCACATTAAACCATTTTACTTTATAATTTTTAAAATTATAAAACATTGATTTGTCATAAAATTTAAAGTTAAGATGCTATTTATCAAGGGCTTTTTGGAAGCTTCTATTGCTATTTTAATTCCAAATTAAGTTATGATAATTTTACAACTATAAATACTAACTGTTGATTTATCTGAACAATCCATGAATCGATCTTGCATTAAAAATGGAGTTCCATGTGATATAAGTGCATCTCTTTCCATTTCACCAACACGACCACCACCACCTCTTTTACGGCCTTTAACAGGTTGTTTTGTAACAGCATCAACTGGGCCAGTACTTCGTACCTAACATCAAATTAGTATATTATTTTGTTTTTAGTAATAGATGATCTTGTGATATAATTACCTGCCACTTATCTGACACCATATGCCTCAATCGCTGATAATGTACAACACCAAAAAATATAGATGCCTTCATTGCTCGGCCATCTACACCACTATACATTTGTTCTGTTCCAAAATAATTGTATCCACCTAAGAATTTTAAGTAATAAATGGTATTCAATTGAAAATCAATAAAACAACTAAACATATTATCAATAACTTAAGGATACCACAGCTGCATAATATGATGCCTCTGTCTTATAGATGTATATGGAAAATTTTCTTTTAATGGAAATGATTTTGTGTTTAACTAAAATATTTAAGTCAAATAAACTATTATAGTACTTATAAGTACATTATTTATATTCTCATGTTACCGTATTTTTGTGTTAATTTTTAACAAATTATAAATATTATGTAAAATATTAAAAATTTAAAAATACTCAAAATTAGCTTAACATTTTTGAAGAAGAACACAAATAATGTTTTTACCTTTAAGCACAAAAATTGACAACAATTTTCCATGTGTTGAACATTTATAAGATGAAGACAACATATACAGACAGTGGCAACTAACCCACTGGGATACCAGGAAAGTTCCGGTGGGTGGTACTTGGTAGTCGTATCTACCATATCTGGGGGGGAAGCACATGAATTAAAAAAAATTAAATTATAAATAAGACAATTCCAAAAAAAAAAAAACTATTTTTAGTCAATCCACTTTGCTGCATACAGGTATGGTGTTTTTTTAATGTAAATTTAAATATAACTGTAGTGGAACCTCATGAGCTTTTAACAATGTTATGTGCATTCAAAAATATATATTATAATAATATTTCTAGATTTAATTTGTTAAACTTTTATTTTATTTATGTTTAAAATGCATATTTAGGTTATATTTAGTTTTAAAGTAAAACTTATATTTATTCTTAATTAATGAAAATATTAGAGAAATTAAAATAAAACTAGAATATAAATAAATAATACAGAAGACACATAATGTCTAAAATGATCAATTGATAAAAATTTAATTGGTTAGGTGTATGGGAACAATCATGGGCGCCCATAAGTAAAATTTTAGGGGGGGTCAAAATAAAAAATTCTCAAATGTAAAGATAATAATTATATTATGGTAATATTTAATGAGTTACAAGTTTTTAATATTTTTTGTCCAGGGGGGCAAGTGCCCCCCTTGCCCCTCCCAATGGGCGCCCATGGGAACAATACACCTTGCATGTAATGACATGTTTTAATTTTGATACGGTACCATTGATTATAGAATGGACTATTACATAATCTATCATTGTACAGTGTACACCTATTCTATAATCAACGCACTGTACTATGATGTACTGCAATTGTGTGAATTACCAACCACCTACTCAGCATCATCATACCCGACGAAGATAGCATAGCCTTTTGCCTTATATATAAGTAATATCCCAATGCAAATAACATACTATATTCAAATATTTCAAATTCTAAATTTCTTAAAATGTTAAAACAAAATATTCATAAATACTTTTTAAGTAGTATAATTATGATTTATGATTAAATATTTTTCTTGATGGTAATGTAGGTAATGCATAAATATATGAACCACCTCTGAATGTAAAAGACTAAATGTATCATTTTTCCAATTAAATATAGACACTTTACCTGCTTCTAAGAGTTTCCCAAAGAAATCAATTGCAGTATCTTCTTCACTATACTTAAAAGGTGTGGCATCATGTACTACACCATGCACTGCTGCAGATTTGCCTGCCATACATTCTATCATCATAGCTAAACATAAACATTTAAATTATTTTATGAAAAAGTAAAGTTTAAAATTATCAGTAAAGAAAAGTATTCACCGATAGTCATTCTTGAAGGAAAACCATGAGGGTTGAAAACAATATCGGGAACCATTCCACTTTCTGTAAATGGCAAGTCCTCTGAAGGCCAGCCTTTACTAAATATCCCCTTTTGTCCAGCACGACTAGCAAATTTATCTCCAACTGTTGGATTTCTCTGAAAATATAAATATAATATAACAAGAAATAATACACTATTGAATTTAATATAAATTAATCAAATTAACATACTTGAACTCTCACAGTGATTGTAGCTTTATTAGGTATTTTTCGGCCAGTTGTAAAATCCCCACATTGACGAACTGAATCAACAATAACTTCTTCATTACTTAAATACTTAGCTATTATAAATCCTTGTATTTGTTCATCAAAATAGCTTAAACAAATTATATTTTAGTTTTATAAAATAACTTGAATAAATTATATTTTATTTACCTATAATACGGTGTTCCTTTAGATAGTTTTAAACCAATATGTGGAAGACCATCTAAACCCAAAGAATCAGAAAGACCTTCTTTAAATGGATCACGCATAAAATAAGTATGTGGCTAAGAAAAATATTTATGTTAGTTTAGGTTTAATGAATAATATAAAAAATACTAATATACTTTAGTTTCAATTAATTCAGTTTTAAATATAGAGCCATGAGCAAAACCTCGATCTAATGCCATTTTATTGATTATCATGGCATCTTCCATGTCATAACCCTAAAAACAATTCGAACATTGTTTAAGTTTCTATAGTTGTATTATTTATACAAATATATTATTTTTTTTTTACCGTATACGAAATTACAGCTATAACAGCATTTGTACCCATTGCAAAATCATCCATTGATAATGCATCATAATGAACAGGTCTAAACAATGGTGATGCTGGTGTTTGTATCCTATATAATTTAGTCTCAGACTGTAAATGCCAATTATGACAAGCGGTTCCCATTGTTTGTTTCCCCATCTACAATTACACATGTAAATAAAAATAAATATTAATATAATCATTATTTATTATAATTTATTAAAGAATACACAATTATAATTACTTGACATTGATACATATTACGAGGACTTTGGTTGTAGTCCGGCAAAGGGATTAAACATGCTAAATGACTAAGAAAATCTGTTTTTGTAACTTCTCTATATGAAGTTATCTAAATAGTGAGAATAATACATAGTATATTAAAATACAGTTTTCAATTTTGAAATTGTATGAGCAATACATACATTAGGTCTAATTTCATCTTCTGAAATACTTATATCTAAATAAACTTGTTCAAAAGTTCCAATCAACTCTATTTGTTCTAAATCTAAATTAAAAACTGGTCTCATCATTCTTGCGTTTCCAGTAAACAAAAAAAGACCAGGAAATTGACCCAAAATATTTTCTCCTTTCTTTTGAAGCCAAACAATTTCAGTAGTCTCTGGTATCTAAACATTTTAATTATAATTTATATTTACTAAATAAATTAATAGTATTTAATGTTGAGCATTTTATTCAAGATAACAGAATTTGAAAAATTTAATGAAACTATTTTATAGGTAACACCAGTTTATGTATAATGTAAATGGTATTTACTTGTTTTCCTATCACTTTCAAGGTACGGAGCTTTTTGATAAAAAGTGCTGTCAATGTTTCAGGTATATATCCAATTATACGACCATCGAGAATTACATTGTACACAAATCCAATATTGATGTCCTGAGGTTTATATGATGCTTCACACATACCAAGGGATACTAATACCTTTGGAATGTCACGCAGTACTTTTCTACTGACTGATTTAGTGACCTAGATAAACATATATTGAATATTATTATAATACATTTAATTTAAATACAAAATATTTAGCTTAAAAATATAAATAAATTTATTTAAATTTTAAAACTGTTGCTTACTATACATGATTTGGTTAAATGGTTAAGAAGTCCACAAGGAGTTCCATCAGGAGTATGAACTGGACATATAAAACCCCAAGCATCTGGCAGCAACCTTCGAGGTTCAGTTGTTCTCATAGACTCAAAAATAGCACCACGATGTACTGCACGGAAATGAGCCATATAACGCATTCGACTTATGTTTTCAACCAAAATTGTAAGTCCTTTGTTAACAAATATTAAAACATTTTATTTTATAAATTGGAACCTAATATGGTGCATTTATTGTATGATATCTAATTTATTGTGTGTCATATTTTGATATCTACACTTATACCCTGTTTCACGAGAGAACAATCAAGCACGCATGTCACCACACTCTAGAGAGCGTGCCCATAGGGTGACATGGCGCTCAGAGTGTTTTGATTCACGTCGGTGCTCGTCGTCAGTCGAGATGTGCGAAAAGTGATTCTCTCGTGAAACAGGGTACCAATTAGGTACAATACCTACTTTTTCCCCTGTGTATAATATTAATTATATACCTATATATTTTATAACGCTATTTTATGGCTATGTTTGTATGTGTTTAATACTCATTGAATAATTTTTATGAATTTTCATAATGATTAATATGGCTGAGTCACATCCACATGGTAAAGTTGCTCATATGATGATATAGATATTGACAATGATACTACCAATAATTAGAGTTTAAGGATTGTATAAGCTATAGTATTTATAATCGTAATTATTTGATAATTAATGTTAAGAGAGAAACATTATGGGCAAAAATAATTTTATAAAATAGAACCAGAAACAAATATTTGTTTATACGAGTGAAGATCATCAAGTTATGATAAAATTCACCTAATTATTAATCATAGAAACTACTTAATTGACACACAAATAAATACATTAACTAAAACAATTGATGAATATTTATGGAAAAACTTAAGAAAAATATGGTAAAAGATCATAAGTTACCAAACTATTCAAAAAAAAAAAACAATTACAGGAAAAACAGCAGCCATCATTTAATTTGACCAATGTATTCAAAAATCGTTTGAGAAACATTAAAAATATTTTTATAAGATAATTGTTTAGTCATTTACCTCAAATAAAACTTGATAACCTCGGACTTCAATCAAATAAAAATTAGAATACAATATACATACATCTTTTTTTTGTAAACTGCATGTGGCACGTGTGCCTTAATGGTAAGTAATATAAATTATGAATTAATAATTAGATAAATTTAAATAGAGTACCTTTATCTTGCTGCATTCCTAGACCAGATTGACTGTGAAGATTACCAGTAGCAAAAAAATTTGTCAACGAGTGCTCAATCATATCACATCTTCTTAAAGCAGTCATCATATCACCGATAGATGGTTGACCACCTTGGTCAACTTTAAGCAAGTTGATTTTAACCAAATTCAACCACATTTGCAACTTTTCCTTGAGAATCTGAAAAAATATTAATTTTATAATTCTATTGTGTAAAGTATTTATCTTTATTACTTTAAGATAAAGATGACCACCAAGCATTAATTCTTGCATCATAATTCCATCAGCACCTTCAACTAAACATTTATTTTGAGCCACTGAAAATAACTTTTGTAACATAAAAACTAAAAGTTTAAATTTATCGAAATCGGTATTCAAATGGATTAAAACATAGTTCCTGGAACAAATTGAAAATTATAGCATTTAATTACAACAATTGACAATAACAATTAGCCGATGTTAACAATTTACAAGATTTATGATAATTAATTCTCAAACCTGAGCATATGATCACAAACTTCTTTATTAGTTTTCCATTCAGGCAATTCATAAAATCTAGGTTTAAACAGGACACCAACATATTCTTTTGCATCTTCTTGACAATGTATATTACTTTCATGTAAGGAACGCATCATTTCCATTACAGATCTTAGAAAAAATGTTTTAATTTTGAAAAAAAAAATGTTCAACAGTTTAAATATAGAAGTTAATAAATATAAATTATTTATATTGAAAGTTACCTGATGAAGTATAAATCATCTTCATGTCCTTTAATAATATGTCTAAATATAAATTCATCTGAACTGTTGGTTAGACACTTCATTATTAAAATTATGGGTGCAAAATATATTCTCTTCTTAATTGGGATCATTAATTTAGCAGTACCATTTGTCAAATAATGTAAATTATTTGTCTAAAATTATTTATTATAAAAAAAAAAAAAAAATAGTTTTTAATTATATGCTTAAAAAATAGTATGGTATAAAATTGTTTTAAAAAAACTTACAACAGTTGTTAAATCATCTTTAACACATCTAATCATAATACCAATATCTGAAAAATATTGATCTTTGTTTTTCCAAGTATTTCTTTGAACTGCAGTAGGAAAATTCCTCCTTGTTCCAAGCAAAAGCCGTACTAAACGTTCTTTGCCTTTAACTATAAAATATCCACCCCATTCATCTTGATGTTCTCCTAACTTAACTAATTGTTTTGGAGACATTTTTTCCAAATGACATAATTTAGACTAAAAAAAATATTTATGTTTTAGTATAAATCATATATGACATTTAACTCTTTAAATTAGTTTACCATTCATCATATTTAAAAATAATATATATATTTAATTATAGATAGGTATATCTCCAAATAACTGTAATAATAATAAAAATAAATACCTTTAACATTATTGGCACTTGGCCAATATCTCTGTCAATTACTATCTGTTCAACATCATTAATGCTCCACCTGAGTTTTATTTCTAATCTTCCTGAATAAGTACCATGACGTTGTCGACATTCTAATGGATATATACTATGTGCTTTAACACCAAGTGATCCTGTAGGAACTCGAGGTTGATGAATGGTCGCATCCTAAAATTATTCATATATATTTTTAATAAAATATAATATAAGTTATCTTATTATTTAGGTATATAATTCATATAAGTTAGAAATATTAAATATACATTATTTAAATACAATTTTACACAAATTATAAAAATACATTAATTACCAGTAAGGTGAGTTTTACACGATACTTTCCTTTTGTATCAAATTCAACAGGTAATAAATCGGAAATAGCTAATTTCAATCCTTCTTCAATCATATAATTAAACGAATCTATGTGTGGAGTACCCAATTCTTGAAGAATCTGAGAAATAATTTAATAATTTTAAACATGAATATTCATAAATATTGAAAATTATTTTTATAACTTACTGGATTTTGGGAATCGGGGGGTTTACCATAATCTACATTTGTTAAATTTTTAAGTGTTGGTTCGTACATTATAATTTTGTTTTGAATTTATAGAATATTAATAAGTAATAACTATTGTCTATTGACTATTTATGTCCATATTGCATACTTCATAACATGTAATGTAGACTGTAAATACTTAAATAATACTAGCCATTACTAGGTACCTGAATAAAAAAAATAACTAAATAAGAGTATAGAAACTAAAAAACACGTGTATAATTCAAATTGTATATTTTAAATATTGATAAAAATTAGATAATAATTTAAACGTTATCTCCAGAAACATAAAGTTACCCTATGACCAGAAATCAACAACTTATTATCAGTCAACACAATATCATTATCAAATATCAATACATTTAACATTCTATAAATTTAAATTTCCGTCAGGGGCACAGGGCCAAGGTCCTAACAGCTAAGGAAACGTCCTACAAATACCTGCTGTCAAGTGTCAAGTAATGTAAGAAAATAATTAGTTAATGTGTTATATATCAATAAATGCAATGTTTTCTATAGGCTAAAGCAGTGAAGATGGCCCATTGACGTTGAGTCTAAGTATTTTCGAATTTTCAATAATCTTTTGTTTTTTCAAATTATAAATTATATACACCAGACACCTTAAATTTTCATACTATTTTCTTAACCTTTAAATAGGGCTTTCAAAATCCAAAATACTTCTCCATTCCTCTGATATTTTATCTTTCACTAAAATCTGACTAAATAAAAATTTTAACTTTACATTAATGACTTTTTTTATAGCACATGCTTAAAAAATATCTAAATCACCCTGAGCACAAATTTAATGGTTGTAACAAAGACTTGATCGATATTTAGGATTGAAGTTTTTGTGGAATACTATGTTTGTATGATAAATAATTTTGAATACCTTAATGTGAATATTGACAGATGACCAGTCTGTAAAAATATTTCCTTAAATAGAACTGACTAGTGAATAATTCTATGGTTTTAAAGAAATTGGATTAATAAAATCTTTACAGGCTCTAATAATAAATCCTAGAATTGATGAAATTTTTTTTTAAATATTTAAATAATGCTTGTTGAATGAAAATGTTGACTCAAATTCATATTAATTATTAGCAAGATTGAAAAGAGTAGTACATAATACATTTTAGGTATATAAATTTATAATGATAATTACACATATACTGTACTATTGTGTGCATGAGAACAGCAGAGGCAGCATATGCTGACCCTGGACTTTCCTTAGGGCTTTTGCAGCTAGCAAATATTGAATAATGTTATAATACTTACAACTTTAACTATGTACCCATTTAATTGGCCAAAAATTATCATGCTACCTCTAAAACCGGAGTCTGCACATGCCTATGATCGTACATTATTATTGTTATTACATTAATAATAATTATGAACATAGGCGTTGACTGCATGGGTGCTCGGGGGCCGCAGCCCCCATTGAAAAGATGGAGTTGAGGCTCAGCCCCCATTAAAAAGATTGAGATTTGAGTTTAATTTAAAAGGAGATAGTTAATAATAAAGACATAAGTAGTCCACTTCCTGTGTCTGCTCTTTAACCACATATATTTAAATTATTTTGAAAGGCAAAAGTTAAGGATAATAATTAGTAAATTCGGCCCACATTGGCATTTATGAAACCTGGCGCCTATGATTATGAATACGTAATATAATGAAAATAATTTAATTTATTAAAATATTAATATATAATAAATATATTGCAAAAATACACTTAAAAATATTTTATCACAATTTGTTTACTTATAAAGTGAATTATAATCATAATTACAGATATTAAATCAATTACCTAGTAAATATTTATACATCATGCTAAAAATAGGGTACATAATAAATTAATACATTATTTTTACTCTCTTACTACTAAATTATAATAAAAGATTTAAAATGGTAACTAATAGATAATATAGTATTTATTACACTTTTTAATTTCTTCTATTCAATGATAAATTAATTTTTTGATGAAAATTCTCTGGTATAATGGATCTTAAAACTATCCAAGTCAAATAAGCAGTCATACCCCATATTTTTTTATAATCATTTGTGTATACTGGTATCATCATTATTTTGTTTGACTGATGTCTGAAATATGTATGTTTACAATTAGCTGGTTTGCAAAAATGCTTAAGGGGAACAGCAAATGCATACTGTACTTCTTCACTGCAAATGTTTAATTTGTCTGGTTCTATAACACCAATATTTCCTAAAAATGGCATAATTGCTATGTCTTTAGAAACAATAAATCTACCACTTCCCCAAATATCAATACTAGTTATACTTATTCCAAGTTCTTCACAAGTTTCTCGTAATGCTGTATCTTTTAATTGTTCATCTGCTTCACGCATTCCACCAGGGAAAGATACTTGGCCACTATTTCTTTTTAAATTATTTGTCCTTAGTGTATATAATAATGATATTTCATCTTTAACAATACACAAAGGGATGAGAACAGCAGCTTGACGTTTACCAACAGTGTTCAGTTCAGGACATAATGACTTAAAACATTTCACAGATTTTAAAGAATTTTCTTTAGAAAATATATCATGAGAATTAAAATGTACAGTTCTAGATGAGCGAGTGTTTGATAAGAATCTTGAAAGTTTTGAATAATATTTTAACTGTAAAGACTGCATTACAATATTTGTACTAAAAGTTACTTTACTGTAGTAATGATTGTTTTTTCTTTAATTGTTATTATTAATTATATAAATGTTAATACAATTTTAAAGTAAATAAATATAATTCATTTTTAAACAAATTATTTTAAGATAATAATGTTTTCATTCTATAGGTTTATGATTATGTTTTCATAAAGTTAAATAAAACGTATTCATTATGTTAGAATAACAATAAGTACTACCTACCTATTATTGCAACTATTAGTTCTTTAAATATTATGTAAACGTTATGAACATCACAATTTTAAAACAATAGAATTGAGTAATAAGTGACTATTGGTATGAATTTCTTTAAGATAATTAAATTATATTTTATATTAAGGTCAATACAGCAATATTTAACTAATAATTATTAAACTTGCAATATTAACATGATAGGTAAGTATCATAATATTGTGTAATGTGTAATGTATGTGAATAAAAAATGGCAATATGGGCTATACTATGGCATTGGCAATCGGCCACGATTAAAGATAAGATGGTCATTGGTCACTCAACGAACCGTATACCGATATGTTTGTTCTTTGGTAGTTTGGTACTATTATTTTTTTAATAATAAAAATATGAATGCTTCTGAAATACTCTCTACAATTTATGCTGATAATAACTGTATAGTGTGTATTAGCGCTTCAAGTGGTGAACAAAGATGTAAAATTCCCTCCAAATTATCGCGGTTTGAAACTCTAAAACGCGATTAAAGATATTTTTGGGTTCTTTTTTATATTTATAATCAAATTTTTAATAATTATACATTTATAGCTATTTAGTATTTACGCACCTCTTTACTAATTAATTAAAAATAAGTATTGTGTACCGAATTGTGTTCAATCAACACAAATCTTCTTTTACTGTGCTCAAAAGTGAGATTTAATTGAAAGAATGGGAGTGTAACATACACCTGTAAACAACAAGTATAGTATAAACAATATAAACTGTCTTAATTTTGACCACCAAAAAATAATTATTCATTTCTTTAATCGTGATTAGTGATTTGTAGCATTTGCATGATCGCATATTTGTTCTGCGGTTGATGCTTGATTGTATGATTCGCCAACTGCTAAGTGAGCCCAAAATTTGTTTCATGACAACGGTTTAAAAAATGAAACTTTTTTAATGCATATTTTGAACATTTCTCTATTTTAAGAGCTTATTTTAAAATTTGAATTACATATTTCATCTTTTAGTGCATATTTCGATGTAGGTATCTTTTTTAAGATTTTTTAAATAAATACTAATAAAAATATTACATTTTTATAGTTCCGATTAATATCAAAAAATTAATAGGTATAATCAGGCCCGTAGCCAGACCAAATTTTCAGGTGGGGTAGAGCAAATTTTTTTCGGGGGGGAGGGCGTTATATATAAAAACATTAATGCAATTTTTAATGTTTATATACATGACATTTCATTAAATTTTAGGGGGGCAACGCTCCCCTTGCACCTCCACTGACTACGGGTTTGGGTACTTATAACGGTTTTCGCAAATCCAAAATAATATGGCCATTATGGCCTTAGGGCTTAGATAAATAATCGGGGAAATTAAATACGTAAACCAAGATAAGAAAATAATCGGTTACGAATTTACGACTATGACAATGAAGTTCATATAAGACATTATACATATAATAGACATTATTTCAGAATTGTTCAAAAAATAACTTTTTTAATAATATTTTTGTGCATATTTTTGAATTTGCATGCATACCTTAACATTTTGATGCGTATATTTATGCATATTTAATATTTTTTAACGCACATTTGTTGGTTTTTAATCCATATAAATTCGCGCTCTAGTGATAACTACGTAATATCAAAAGCATCTATAAAGTCTAGGGTCGAGTTAACAAATATACCACCCGGGGGTATATTTTAAAACTCCACCCTTTACACTCCTAGTACTAGTCATAAAAATAGATTACATCAAAAATAATACTCTTAAAAATTTGTTAACGGTATTAGTTAAGAAAAAAAAAACATTAGGCGTGTTAAGTTAAATAATAGGTAAGCTGTGTGGCCAGCAGCAGAGTAGGGCAATCGAATGTAATATGGGAGAGGTTACACTGGTTACAGATACATTCATACAATTGTACAAATTAAGTGTGCAAAAGGGTCAAAGAGACAGTTATTTAAGCCAAGTTTATAAGTGACTAGGTAATAAATTATACTCATACGAAGACGATTAAATTGAACAATATATAATAAGTGGTATTTTTGTCTAGAAAATTTTAGGTATTAAAACAGGCGTTACCTATTGAAAATATTAGGTAAAATATATTTATATTTCGATGATTAGTCGAAGTGAAATCATCAAAAATGTTTTCCAGTTAGAACATTTAGAACTGTTCAACAGTTCAACTGTTAGAAGATTATAGATGTAACTTTTTAAGAAAAGGATAAAAATATAAAATCAGTCTTGACCACGATGTATAATTATATCTTAAATCGTGGTCTTGACCCTTGGGTAGATCAATAGGAGAAGGGCAGATTAGATTAGCTGATGTGGATTTGGCCAGTATATATATTACTTAAATAGTTATACTCATGGTCTTATATACGTTGGTTGTATATAAGAGTGTAAGACCGTGGTTATACTATATATTATTAAATATTTAAATAGGTAATATACTAATACATTATAGTATCTTGAATTATGTAATATGTCTAACTAAACACTGGAAACAGAAAAAGTGAATGTTTTATTTTTTTTATAAATAAAATAATTTAGCCATGCCGCCATGGTGTAACTAAAATTACAGTTCAAAATATGTTCAAAACCTTGTTTGTTTACAATGTTTACATTATGAATGGTGATACCGATTATAAATTACCATAAAATATTTTAACTTCTCAATTGTGGTCACACTGATTTATGAAGAAAGTTCCTGAATTTTCTAGAAATGATTGTATTGAAGAAACTATCATAAAATCACAAGACACAAATTATAATCATTTTCTATTAAAATTTGCAATTATCACATAACCATTGAGTATTGACTATTGACGTTATTCGCATTTCGCTGATTCGTGTGAATTTTAAATGTTTTAATACTGAGAAATCATCATTCTAATTTCTACACATTTTGTCTTGTAAATTCAATATTGTGCGATCGTTTTAACTTCCATCTGTTGTAATATAATTATATTTTTGGCATTTCATCGTGTTGGATACTGGGAATTCAAATAGTGCACCATTTTGAATTTCTCGAGTCAACTTTGCAATTCTTACAGGAGTCGACTTTTACTACAGAAAATTCAACATGTTTCCTAATGCATTAACTACTGATATGTTTGGAAACGATAATCCATATAGGTATGTTGAAATGTATAATATTTTTGTGAATAATATTTTTGTTGAACAAATGTCCCATTTGTAAAATTTGGATGAAGATTTAATTATGTTATCTTGTTTTGAACTTAAGTTTAGGTTTTTTTTTTTGCTGAACATCAGTTTTCAATCTGAAACTTAATTTTTGTAAAGATTGTTTAGAATGTTCTGAGTGTTCTTACCCTACTTATTTCTTATCCAATAATACATTTTTTATTATTGTGATATCTAGGGCACGGATGTTGTTGCATTTGCAACTTCTTTTCTATTGTTCGGATTCGTTGCTAAGTAGATTATAAATTTGTTTCAAATGAGTACCAATTAATACATAAAAATTTTAAGTGCAACTTTTTGCAATTTTTGACCTTTTTTTAATTTTATTGCAATTTTGTTAATTATTGTCATTTTCAATACAATTTTATGTGTTTTTTTGTGTTTTCACTTTTTTTTTGTTAGATTATACAGGTTTAATCTATGGTTATGTCGGGCTTTATTGGTTGTGACTCGTGACGGCTTATTTGTCCGTCGTCGTCGGCGGTAACTGGAAAAACCATTTAATTAGTAGAAAAAAATCAAAAAATAGTTTAAATAAAAAGCTTTAATTTTTAATAAAATTATTTGTAGATTTCTGAAAAAATAAGAAAACCGGACAATTTACTAGATTTTTAATGACAACTGACGAGAATTTGAATTTGAATCTTTTTTATTATCTACTCGTTAATATTTTTTTTAATTTTTTTGGTACAAAATATTTTTTTATTGCAATTTTTAAGTGCAATTTTGGGTTTTTTTCACAGCAATAATGCAATCAATTTTATAACATTTTTAGTGCAACAACATCCGAGCCCTAGTGATATCTAAAATAAACCAACAATATATTTCAAAAAATACAACATTAATTTTTATTTAAATCTACAATTTCTTTACATTTTTAAAACTAAACACACTACCTATGTGCAGTGGCGTATTCAACATTTATTTTATATGGAAAAGGGGAGCTATCACATCCAGTCCATAACACACGAGATTTTTTAAATGCTCATTTCACATTTGTTCTATCTGGGCTCGAATATTAAATCCTTTTTCCAAGCTCTTTTCGAGCAAAGAAAAAGCACCATTGACTCAAATTGAACAGTTTTGTTTTGTAACATGCCATAAGCAGGTTAGGTACATATGCTTGTGTACTAATAGTTAACATAGAATTGGTTAATTAGGTTAATTAAGAGCATAATTTTGTGGGCTTAGAGTAGGTAGATCACAAACACCATGATAGATTGCTTACGGCGCTGTTTCGCAAAGTTATCTCTCTAATCAAACATAATATTAAAATGTACATGTAAATTAAGTTATGTAAATTCATTTAAAGGGACAGTACCTAATTAGTTTTTGTTGCTGAGTTTTAAAAAGATAGAATTTTATTTGTATAATTATTTTGCATTCCCCCAAAACTGAAGACTGAAAGCCAAATTAGTTGTTTAAAACTAATTTGGAGAGTTTTATTCCTGAAAAGTTGAGTGAAAAGTTTAATTTTATTGGGAGTATATTTATTGTCATATGTTTAGAAGAGTTTTTGCAACTTAAGGTATTTAATGAAAGTTTTTTTAAATGTATGTAATGTGTAAAGCTTAAGTTAAGCATTGGTCTAGAATTACATATCGATATTTTGCTACCTATTGGAGAAGTAGATATTGGGATGAATCCAAAATAACATTAGGACTTAGCTCTAATTTCATAGATTAAAGATTATAAAAATTAATTATTTTATTTTGATTTAAATAATCATTTTGTAAACCAGTCTTCCGTACTATATTCATTTTAATAACTCATAAACTATATATTTTATTTGACTTTGTGATTAAAGTTGACTATCTATCATTTATTATTATTATTTTTATATCTATTCTTTTTATTTCATATTATATTAAAAAATGTATTTTATCTTATGTAGCACTAAGTTTATATGACTGCTAGATTGCTTGCTTAAACAATCATTAAACATTTAATGTTAAGATTTAACCATCAATAGTATTATAGTAAGCATTTGGCAAGAACCAAAGATAAATTAATAATTAATGATCTATAATTAGTTCTTTCAATTCTATACTTTAGTAAACTATTAAATTAATCATTTTTTTATGCAATTAAACAATTCTTGGAAACAAAAGTTATTTAAAATATTACTAAACAAAAAAAAAAAAAAATAGTTTCCATGAGAAGTATTATGGTATAAAATATCAACACTATATTTCAGATATAATTAAATATTTACTCTTATTTTAACAAAAATTATTAATCATTTCAATTAATTCAGAAATTCAATGCGCCAAATGGACCAAATGATGAATTCATTTTTTGGTGGTGGATTTCCTGATCCGATGGCTGGCATGATGATGCCATTTGGTGGTGGAATGTTTGGAAATTTTGGTTCTATGATGGGTAATATGAATAGTTCTATGAATATGATGCTCAGTGGTAATCAACCAGGCCAATCATTCAGTAGCAGCAGTACATTTATGTCATACTCATCAAATGGACCGAATGGACAACCTCAAGTACGTACATTATTATGCATCAAAGATAATTTTTTATTTATTTGGTTTTGTATTCAATATTTCTTAGGTATATAAAGCTTCCACTTCTACACGTACCGGTCCAGGAGGAATAAAAGAAACAAAAAAAGCAGTTTGTGATTCAAGGACAGGTGTTAAGAAGTTGGCTATTGGACATCATATTGGAGACCGTGCACACATTGTTGAACGTCAACAAAATTTATATTCAGGAGACCAAGAAGAAAACCAAGAATATATTAATTTAGAAGATGGTTGGTATAATTTAAAAACAGAGTAAAAGCTAAATATTATGATACCTAAATTTAATTTATTTCTTTTCATCATAAGCGTAAATAGCCCAAAATTTTGGGAAGACTTAAGCTCCCTATTAATTTCTAAAAATGTTTTATTATTATCCTTAGTATTAATTGTTGAATTGAGTAGGAAATTTAGCAGACATTTTGGGAAGAGGGACTAATTTTATTCTTCCTATATAGATACACTATAAATAAAACAGCAATTGTTTTGAGTGATGCTCTCTACACGTATGTGTATTAAACGGTATGTAAAAAAATGTGCTTTCAACGCTCAAAAAAACTAAAAAACAATCATTCTGATGGCTCAAAATCCAAATGATATTTTCTGCATGTCTACTTTACAACAGCTGCAATTCTCTGACTTAACCACTACAAACTATACCAATATGCTTTTGACAATGGTTTGTTTCTTGACATCTGGTAAATCTGTTCTATAACTCCAATTTTAAAATCTGGTGACTCGTCTATTGTCACTTATTACCATCCAATTTCTATCATATTTCACCTTGGAAAAATCTTTGAACCTATTGTGCCTAATAATATTAAAAGATATTTTAATCATGTGTTAATAAACGAGCAACAGTTTCTATCCTGATAAGGGTACCATAACTAGTAATCTTGTTTTTACAATTTATATTAGTGATTGTCTGAAGTTGAGGTTATTATTACTGATTTTAAAAAACCCTTATACAGTCAACCATCAGTTATTAATAGACAAACAGAAGTGCTTAGGCGTTAGTAATCCACTTTTACCCATGCTTAAGTTTTATTGGAAAGGCAGAAAAAAATTTGTTTCTATTTCAGGATCCTCTTCTAAAATGTATGTTGTAACTGTAACATCTAGTATTCCTCAGGGTGGTCCCTAAGCCCATTATTATTCTCTCTTTTTGTTAATTCATTACCCCAATGGCTTACCCAAGCAAAATGTTAACTTTATGCATGTGATATTAAAATATTTTCTTAGATTAGCTCACCTGACAATTCCTTTCTGCTTCAAAGTGAATTAAATATATTCTACAAATGGGTTTCCCACCTAGGACTATCTCTAAATTTAGCCATATGTCATATAATCTCTTTATCCAAAACTCATTCTCCCATTCTATACAATTATTTTTCATAATATGACTTCAAATTAAAACGTGTTAAGTATTTACAGTATTAAAGATTAAGGATTTAATTATTGATTTGATGTCGGTTTTAATCCGTATGTCAATAATGTAGTTAATAAAGGTCTAAAATCACTCGACTTTATCACATGTTACACAAAACTCTTTAAATCTTCCAGGTGTCCGTGCCCATTATATTTAATATTCATCATTTACCTCACAACTATACCAACATAAAACAGGTTCTCAATATCTTAATATTATCCTTTCGCCACAATATTGCAGACCTAGAGTTTCTATTTGCTCTGTTAAATGGCTCACTTGACGGTATACCATTCATTTAAAACCAAGTCTTAATTCTATATTCCAGCACATAAAATATCATACAGGTACAGCCAGATACTTCATTAAATGCTTAGAGCTACAAATTTAGTTATAAGTATATAGGCCACGTCCCTCACTTTTAAATTTGTTTCTATCTATACTGTGTATTTTTATTTTTGTAATAGTACTTATCTTAACTATCATATTAATTCATTTTTAATGTATGTTATTTTTATCATACTAATAATAATAAAAGCTATAGGAATGATACATAACATAATATAAGATTTCTGTATTTGTAATCTATATTATTTATATTTCAATGATAATTAATACTATTTTACATGCATATAAAATGTTACATGTTTTGAAATGAATGACGACTTAACAATTTTTATTTTTAGATGAAGCAGAAGAGTTCAACAATGAATGGCGCAATAAAGCTCAAAACTTGAATTCACATCGTAGTCGTTATTTGCCCTACACTCATAGGTATGTATGATTGTATGATATATTTTGATTTTATTTTGTATATGAAATAAATATTAGAATATAGTAGATATTACTAATTTTAAATTAATTTTGTAAAAAAAAAAAAAAGTAATAACTTAATTTGATAATATAGTCATAAGTCATAACTACATAACATTTAGAGTAGTAAGTATTTTTGTTAAATTAGGTGAATATATAAGTATGTACAAACGTCAAAATAAACATAATTTAATGTCACAAATTTTTATTCTTAATTGATATAGAAATATATTCAAGTTTAGAATAGCTAATAAATTTATTTTATCGTTCTATTTTAATTTAAAATTTTTAAGTTTTTTCTATAGTGATCAGTTCCAAGAACTTTTTATTATTAAGAACTCTTCTATTTAAATATAAAAAACTACATTAAAATTTCATCTTTATTCTTAAAAGTAACATTTTTTTCAAAAAACAATCTATTCGTAATAATTTAAGATTCTGAAAGGAGTTATAAGTTTGTTGATATTTTATTTTTATATTATTTTTAATTTTTGGGTTTATAAAAATGCTTTATTTATGAACTTTAAAGTTAATATCTGATAGTAAATTGGATCTAGTTGACTCTTAGTGTAAATAATTCCTAAGAATTTCAAAATAACTGAAAAATAAAATAAAAATATGAAAAACTGACATTTTTACATTAATCCATATTTCCATATATATCCGTATTTGGCCAAGTACATAGTTATATTGATATTTAATAAAATAATAACTTGAAACTGTTTTTTTGTTTATAAATACTTTATCATCAACATTTTCAATTGTTTGACAAACTTTGTCAAATAATTTATGTGGTTTGTTTTTAGCAAAAATTAATTCAATCTGCTATATTAATATTTACTAATAGATAAATAAATATATAATAATACATTTGATGTACTTAGAAATACAGTCTGGCATACTACTACTCAAAATCATTTTTTTATTGTATATAATGACATATCATTAAATTTCAGTTTAATATTACAGTATCTTACTCAATGAGGTATACTGGTATACTTAACTCCTTCTTATACATCCGAGAAATTTCCCTTTTTATTTGATTTTTAAATCTAAGCATGATTTGATGATTTATGTTAAAATGTAATTTATCATTGAGGGATGGAATTTTTATGAAAATTAAGTTTGTTCTGTATTTATGTTTAAGTTATAATAACACTGCACTATTAACTGCTTTTTAAGAATTTACATGTTTACACCTCTAAACACTTTAACACTATTATATTTTTAGTTGATTTTATGTTTGTACACACTGGTATTATTTTTTTTTATTTTATGTTTACAATTAGAGTTCAAAATTCTTCAGTTCCTTTAAAAAGGCATCTCAAGGCATTACCCCCTCCTCCTTCAACATTACGTAGCAGGTATGTGTAGTAATAATAAATAATAAATCAGTTATTATTTATGATGAAATATATAATGGATAACTGTCTTTTTTTATTTGTTAGTTGGTTTTTAATACCTTACTGATTACAGATGTTGTTATTAATTTTATATATTAAGTTTTACTCACTAAAATAAAATAATTAAATTTGTTGCTTGCTTAATTTAGGTGCAATTATTTTATTTTATCTTAAAAAAAAAAAAAACCAATAGTTAGTGTTCAAAATTATTCAGTGTTGTGCTGAAGAAACATTTTTTTGAGGCATCTGTCTAAAATGGTTAAATGTGTGATAATTAATGTTAAAAATATATAATGAAATATTATAAAGTTAATTTTGCTATAAAAAATTATTTATGAAACATAAAAATTTCATATTTTAAGCAGGTAGGTACTTAATTTTTTGTTTTATCTGAAATTTAAAAATTGTTCAGCACACCACTGGTAATATTTTTCTTATTATCTATATAAGTTATGTCAGGTGAGTTAACATTTCAATAAAAAGTTTTTATGAGCATGCTATACTCATTTGAATCTAGTATTTTTATTCTCTTTATACATTTGTTAATAATTAACCTTAAGTGCTTCTTTATTGATTTGCCTTTTAATTTCACATACAAAATTTAGTTTTACAGACATTGATATATCAATATGGTCTAAATTAGTGTTTCCCAACCTATGGTTCGCGACTGTCGACCCATAAATAAATATAATATGAAGTAATACAAATTATTATTATAATTACTATATAATATTATAGTGACTAAATATATGGAAATCTAATATAATTTAGTGATCATTGATTTTGTATCACATTTGGAGGTGTAAACAACTGCATAAATTAAAGTATGCAAATTAATGGGTTTGAATAAAATAAAAAAATTTAATTACTCATTTTATTCATATAAAAATCGATATTATGTTATTATGATTTAACTTCTATAACTTTCTTAAATAATATGTAGGTTGTTAATATCTATATGCTCTTTAGTAACATAATATATAACAAGGTACAATTGTATATCTTGTCTAGAAAAAATAACAGTACTTGTGTTCTCTTAATCACAGTCACATGCTCAGGAAATGTTATTACTATTTTCTGTTTTAAATTCGTATTTCTGTTAAACTGTTAAAGTGATTGACTGCTGTAACACTGACACTTGTGTAAAAAAGTTTGTAATTTTATTGCGCGACATTTTAATTGTAAACAAATAAATTTCAAAATTCAAATATAAGCAATAAGACAAAAAAAAAAAAAAATCTATAATTGAAAAATGCAATAATTATAATTATATGTAAGTACTTAATGCAATAATTCCTTATTAATATAATAACGAATACTTTTTTTTTCATAATCTGTATTAAATGTATATTAAATTATTTACTTTTTAAAATTACCTTATAAATATTTTATAAGATTCACAATAAAATACAATATAAAAATTGAATGTTATAGTTCAATCTTCTGTTTCGTTGAGCAAATATATTAATAACTTTATAATAATAATATTGTTATCAACAATTTATAAATTTATGTTTTGTATTATTGTAAAAGTAAAAAGATAAATATAAGGATGTGCACTCTGCATGCCATGTGTTCAAAATTAAGGTAATCGTAATAATGCATAAGTACCTAAAAAATTAAATTGGTAACACATTTTGATATAGCCAATGAAAGAGGGGATACCAACCCCACTTGAATCTGCGCCTGTATATATATATCCAGTGTCTATGTAAGGGGTTTTAACCCCTTACCCCCTCCCCTATGAAGATGCCTCTGCTTAACTATAATGAAACTGTGTCTTATCTAGTTAGATTAAGTTTTGTTATTTTAAAAATTGTAATACTTTTTCATACATGAAAAAGATTCCAAAAGTAAATTCATAACTTTATAATCAGAATTATTTATAGCAAGGAAAAAATTTAAAATAATGTGTTCCGTAGAAATTACTAGATATCTTAATTAATAATTGATATCATCTTTTCAAACTTAAATATTTAAATTTAAATTAACAATAATAAAGTTTATCATTAGCCACTATAATTTGATATCAAAACATCTATATAAAAAAAAAACTTGGAACTTGTCATAATGTCTTACAGCGTGTGTTTTTTTTATATCCTGTTTATTTTTAATCCATATGTATGTTAACTATCCAATACTAAAAATTAGAATTTTCTGACTACATATTATGAAACATTCTTTAGTTTAGGTTATTTTTTTATGAATACTTTTTATGTTGACATTTTTATTCTTATCAATTATAAAAGTTTAAAAATTGTACATAAATAACTGCCATGTATTATATATTTTGTTTTTCAGTGAGGTGTTGCCTATAGAAAGTCAGCAAGATCAAGGAAGAAAACGTGCAGCAAAGCAGCGAACCCCTAAAAAGATCCAACAATATCCTGTTAATGACGCCTAAGTTATGCTAGCAAGTTAATTTTTCTTACTATCTATTAATTTTATAATATAGAATAAATAAAATTACCTTAGAAAATTCTACACTTTCATTGTATTCACAAATTATATTTCAAACTGTGTTCCATAAAATAATGTTAAGGAAATGGTGTGAAAGAGTATGACATTTAAATAGTATACATTTAATATTGTAATACGTAATATTAATTATTTTATAAGAATTATGATTTAAAAAAGGATTAGGCTATTCTTAATGTTTGGTATTTTTTTTTTATACATATATATACTTATTATGTGAGTGATTAATTGATCTTTATAGTATTCAATTTGCTATTCTTGATGGTAAAGCTTAATTATAGTTAATACTTATTTTAATTATAATAATAAAAAACAAATTATTTGTTCAAAAAAAATTTATTTTCATGTCAACATTTTATCCTTTTCCATAGTATAACTAATAATGTCTAATTTATAATAAATAATATTATAAGAAAAAAATAACTGTATAATATCTAACTAGAAAATATTTTATCATCACTTAAGAAAATAATATTTGAGAAAAAAAATTAATTTTATATAATTGTGAATGCTAAATTAACCAGATAAATTGTAATTATTAACGCCTTCATTATTGTTATTTTCATCAACACCAAGTTTAAAGATATCATCATTAATTTTGCACATTTGATCAAGAAAGTCGTTGTCTTCTAATATTTTTGCAACTTCAGATAGTATATTACAAAATTGAACCTTGGTCATCTTAAGATGTTTACTACTTGTATTAAGTATCTTTTCAACCTCATTGTCGATTTCCTAAAAAAATATAATTGAAATAAATAGAATGCAATTTAACATTTAGTTTAAGTTTTCTTTACATTTAATGTAATAAATTTATCAGATGGAACTTTAATTCGGTGTTTAATTGTTGGATCTTCATCATCATCACAAAACAATGTGAATGTGGACTGAAGTGCTGCTTTAAAATAAACACCAGCTAATAAATGACCTTTGTTATTGGTGGCCAATAAGCTTCTAAAGTTATAAACTAAATTTCGACGTTCAGTCACAGACACTGGAGAATGATAAGATGCTCCTACATACACCAAGTTGGTTTCTGGTTTGTTTGATCCGTTCCATACGGACCATTGCACATACTTTTCACCGACCATTGTTTGATAACAATACTCTTTTTGAGGACAAGATGATGGAACAAAACGACCTATTGAAAAGATACATGATATGAGTTAAAATAAATAATAAAAGATGATTTTAGTGAAAATATTTACCAGTATGAGGATATTGTTGATCGATCATTACAGTAATAACTCTACCAATTTGATAACCTGGATCCAACAATATCACACCACCACGACCATTGATTTCAATTTGCATTGCAACCATAACATGTTCTTTATCACTTACCCATGGGTCTGGATAGTCATTACTAATGTATCCCTCATGGCTCTAAATATTTAAAAAGAAAAAATTGTGATTTAGATGAAGTATTAGGTATAGGTACATGTTAACAATTAATAAAAAGTGAAAACTAACCTCTATAGATTCTTCACAAGACACCAAATAAAGGCTATTTTTAACACCAGGAAATCTGCTTTCCAACAATGCCAGTTTACCAATCAACAACAAACCAAGACCAACACAGGTATTTGCATTTTTAGTTAATGGTGGTTGATATTTTCTAAAGAAGTATTCCAGTGTTTCATATTTTCCATTTTTGAATTCATTATAAAATCTAAAACAGAAGTATAATTTAAGTTTTGATATAATAAGTAAGTATATCATGTTTATATTTTATTTACTTGATGAAGTTTGTTATTGAATCATAATTATATTCCTGAAGTAATAATTGTACTTCATTTTCAAATTGTCTGGTCAGCTCTTCATATTCCTCAATAGAGCTGACCACGAGGGGTGGCCTTGAACTACCCCATTTTGGCAAGGGCACTGGCTGACCAATTGGCCAGTCGTCCGCTTTCTGGCCATAGTTCAGCCAAAATGCATACTCATCATCATTATTGTGGTTGTCAGGAGAAGGCCGGGTTTCGAGTCAACTCGGCCATTCATTTCCCCATCTACCGACTGTTGGTATGTAGCTGGATTCATCCCTGTAGCAGCTGTCTTCTACAGCGCCAACAGGCCCTTCTACTTCTAGTAATTTTTTCTCACGCTCTAAATATAAATAAATTAAAATATTAAGTTACTAACCTAATAAAATTTAAATTAATGTATTTTTAGAAATTAATAGTGAATCAAACTAACACCTGCATGCCTTTTTATTAAAATAATGTAAAAACAAAGATTATTTATATTCAGTGTCAGAAATAATAAATAAATAACTTTTTTTTTTATATAATACTATATTGGAGATATTATTGTTTATATAAAATAAACATATACATTCAATAGTCTTCCTTTTTTTATATAACCTACATATTTAATACAATTTGTAACAATAAAATTATCTTGACATCATAAAATAATGTTGTATTAAACTAACAAACTCATATATTATTATGTAATTAAATAAATAATTACACATACATTCTAAAACACAATGAATTAAATATAAATAAATCGTTATTATTTTGTAGGTTAGTAAATCATTCAAAACTCAAAAAGTAATAAATTGTTTTTAACAATAATTAGTGTTGCCTTTGCTTATTTGTCTAAGTACTGTATAGTGTTATAATATATATTTTTTTTTATTTTAGATAAAAAAAAAAAAAATGTTTTGTAAATAGAATTTATGCAACGATGAGTATAACGTAATGACGTAATGCAAAATCAGTGATGAAACAAATAAAATCCATATACAGTCATAAATTTGCGTACGACTGCTAAACCAGATACAAAATAAAAATTAATAAACTTCAAACTTTACCTACCCAACAATTAAAAAATAATCGAGATTAACTCAACATTTATGAAAATACTCGTAAGTCATAATCATAAATCTATTAATAACGTATGATTCATTAAAAAACAAAATTATATTAGGTATATTGTACACTAATAAATTATTCAAGAATTAATAATAGTCACGGATAAATTAAATGTTTGAAATGTATTTTTTGTAAATATTTAATTCGTAGAAAAATATAGATGTATAACTAATACGACAACCTCGAATAAAAAAAAAACAAAGACAAAAAGCGATTAAATTCCAATACAAGTTGATAAAGTCACCATAGAGGCATAGAGTTAATGAAATTTAATACTTGGAATGATATTAAATAAATATTATGCATTATATTATTTTATGAATATCATAAAGCCAATGATGTGTAATATCATTGATTACGTATAATTAAGTTGGATTGAATCATTGGTAAAAGCGTCTACATAATGCATGACCATTAATAATAGATACAAAACTGAACGTAATAAATTATTTTTTTTTATCACATAATATTTTAATCGTTTCAATGCAACGCAAGTACAGTTTCGAAACTAGCAGCGCGCAATAATTATTAACTGAAATTTCCAATAATTCGATAAAACGGTTGATGGTGGCCGGTGGTATAGGTCAAATTCAATGAAATTAACCAATACACGTCACATGCGACTCGACACAAATAATAACATAAATATCGTAAGGCGAAAGGCACGCAAAAAAATACAAAATATCGAAGAGGAGGGACAGTTGTAGTGGACAACAGCAACCAACGGTACTGGAAAGTACGGAATTATGGATCATTAACTATGATACAAAGATAATATTAAAGTTCGAATTTTAGATATTATAATTAGGCCAAGGAATTCACTCACTATATTCCACATTTCTACAGTTCCCAACGTTCAGTGCTTAGGTGGTAACTTACAGGTAACGGGTGGAAACATTGACACAGTTATGTACGTCCGTGACCGCGGTACATATTGTACCTACCTGACTATAAATATAAAATATTAATGATATATTGATATTGTTACACACGGTCATGGGAACTGAACTGTAACGGAATTGCAGTAAGAGATAGATTTGGTGAGCAAGATCGTTGTTAGTAGATGGTGAAAACAAACTGGGTAATACTAATTAATGTCTACGCGATTCAATGCGTCTTACCAATACATACTCGCATAATTAGGTATGCTATTATACTTAGCTAAACATTTTTGCAGTTATAATTTTAAAAAGTACGCATTGCGTCGATCATAGCTTAAATGTATAACGTTATAATTAATACACATATATATTAATATTATTATAGTAGATACTCACCCATACAACGAAAACACACGACTTGAAGAATACCTTTGCACTCGTGAGTATTTGCGACTATGAACAACTGTCGATTGACACTGGTGCTCGTTGCTCAACGAGCGAAAATATTTATACGGTTTTACGCGACCGAGCGCGGTGGGGATGGAACTGTGCGTATGGCTCGAGTAGACTGGTTGCACGTTCCCCACTGCCTATTATCTATGACTTACGTAGAACAGCAAATGATAAATAAACTAAACGAACGATCGGTGTAGTGGAAAGGAAAATGAACGCGTTACGCGTGAACACTAATTAAAATTTAAAAGCTGTTTATTGCGCACTGCGGCAATCGTCGATTGCACGGACCCAGACGGCCGCCGCGTGTATGTTGTTAACAACAATAATTATAACAACAAACAATTAAACACGCGTTTAAAACGGGACGAATCGACGTCCGAAGTCCAACAGTAACAATTATATTGCAGGATGACGATCGCGACACGTTTATCGTGAGGAGATATCGTCATCGTTGTCGTTATTCAGACTATTAAATAGAACACTACGCACGAGAATAAATAGTATTTTCGTGAAAAATACTTTAGAAAACTGACACAAACTGAGAAAACAAAAAAATCGGAACGAATCCGACCACTGCTTTACTAAACACTGGGCCACCTGACGTAGTGACTACTGACTAGTGACGTCTTTTTATTAATTAAAATTGGGTATTATTAATTCGATCTTTTCCTTACATTAATTGATAGTAAGGGTGATAAGAAGCACGGAAAATTGCGTAACCCTGGAACGGTGACAGTGTAGGCAGCTGAAAATAAAAAATGCCGCCAAACATAGAGTATTAAACAAGGCGACAGGATAGGTTTTAATAATTTACCGAGTTCCCCTATATATTTTCATAGATGTATATAATATTACTTGTCATAAATAAGTAAATAATTATAAAAATTAGTTAAGTATTTAGTTAAGATCAGTTTAGTGGCAGTAACATGTATAATATGTATTCTATACGTCTATACGAGAGAAGACAAGTATTTTGTTTAAGAGTATTACTAAGGTCTTAGGTCTACGAGAATGGAAGTAATGGGACATATCTTAGTCGAGTAAGTTATACCTATCACCTATGTAATAATTTTTGATATATAATATAATACAACATTGCTGGGTTCGGCAAAGGGCAAATGTCTTCCGTAGTGGATCTGATTCAAAACATTTTTCATAAAAACCAGTTAAAAATTAAATTAACATATAATTTATAGGTGTGCCAATGTTATCGTATAATTTATATGAATCTATATTTGTAGTAAAATCGAAGTTTTCGCTAATACTACATAAAGTTAGTTCGGAGTATTAATTAAGTTTATTTAGTAAATTATGTATTATTTGATATTTTCTCTTCCTATAGACTAGATTACTAGAGTTTTATAATAATAAGACATAAATATTAAGGACTAAGGTACATAAAAAAAAGTACAAAAGTATAAATATTATAATTTATAGTGGATGAAACGTTGTGAGAATTATATTTAATTGCCGTTTGAATGTTTGCAGAGTTTCGATATTAAACGTTCATAATACAATTTATAGTAGAGTTTTTCGAACAATAATGAGAATAATGAATTTGCAGCAAGGATAGATAAATCAAACATTTATATTATAATTCAAGTTATATGTATGTAGTATGGAAGTGCTCATTTTAAATTGATTAAAAAAATGTATTTGCATTCCAGAATACTTCCATTACATTTTAATTTTAATGAGCAGTTATATTTTTATCAAATGGTTGTACCACTTATACCTACTAGCATTAGGTATAATATTTGAAATGGTATAATTATGAACAACAATCAGAATTTCTATCTTGAATTAATTCTAATTACTTTTATAGATAAAAAAAAAATACGAATAAGTTGATGATTAATGAATACCCATTTCCCATAGTTACAGTAATAAAATGTTATATAATTGCTTATAGTTATTAGTACCTATTACTCAGTAGTGAGATATCGGAAGTTTTCACGGTAGGTCGCAGCTAATAGTATAGGTTGCGGGCTGTTATTTATTACAATTTATAATCAATATTGCACAACGTATTATATTTTGAAGTGTCTCCGTCTTCTATATATGACTATATAATATTATTATAATAGTATATTGTTTGCATGGGCGCCCATTGAGGAGGGCAAGATAGGGCACTTGCCTCCCCTGGACAAAAAATATTATGAACTTGTTACTCAATAAATATTAGCATAATATTATTAGTATCTTTATTATCTTACATTTGAAAATTTTTTTATTTTGACCCCCCCTAAAATATTACCTATGGGCGCCCATGATTGTTTAACAAATCACAATGGAGATAACAAGGCTGGGCATTAACGAATTAAAAATTAAATGAAGTTCATTAACTCGTTAATTTGTTTTTTAAATGAACTTTTACCTTAATAAGCTATTTTTTTTTTAAGGTAAACGTATTAACTTCAAGTTAATTTTATTCAAAAGTATCTAAATTGAGTTAATTTTCGTCCAAAACAATAATGCAAATTTTTAATGAGGTTTTTAGAGAAGAAGGTTTTTTGATATCTAGTTAATATTTTGATGTATCATTTTAAATTTTGTCGGTAATTTTCGTGAGTGTAAAAAAAAAAACTATCTAATTAACTATATATTATGTGTCTGGAATTTTTTATTTTGCAAATTAGAAAATTTTAACAATAAACTAAGTTAAGTTACTTTTTTCTTCAAAGCTTACTTTTAACTTAACGAGTTAACAAAAAAAAATATGAGGAACTTTTAATTTAACTTAACTTTATTATTTTAAAATAATTCAACTTAACGAGTTAAAAAAAAAATCGTTGACTTGTCCAGCTTTGAGTATTATATTATTATATGTATAAATAAAAATTTTAAAAATATTAAGTTTACTGTATCACATACCTTACTGTATTTACTGTTATAAATCAAATCAATAACAAAGGGATTTCTCATATAGATATATATCAGGGGTGGCCAGCGAGAAGAGACTCGAGAGCCTCCAAATGTATTAATAAATGTGGAAGAGCCAAAATGTAAAAAAAAAAAAGGTCATATTATTATATACATAATTCATATTAAAAATATGTTTTGTTACGATACGATATGATGCGAGCTGCAAATGTCTGTGTGGCGAGCCGCATGCGGCTTGTGAGACGCGGTTTGGCCACCCCTGTTATACAATGGGGTGGCTACTAGTTGCGTCCCGCGGTAAAAATTTCTTCCGAATTGCGGCCCGAGTTTTTTTGGGATGCATACGAATTGCGGCCCGAGTTTTTTTGAGTTACATATGAATTGCGTCCCGGAATTTAAAATTAAATTAATTATATGTATGTAATTAAATTTTATTATGGTATAATATGCATGCATTTATGCATTGATTTTCATTCAAATAGGTATACAAAAATATGCAAACAAAAATGCATGTTAATTAAATTTATTTAGTTTAAAAATGACAAATATATATAATTCATTAAATGAGTAATATGGATAAAAAAATTTATTAAATATCTATTTGAAATAATTGATGTATAATTTACTTATTTAGCTATGTATTTTGTATAAAGTAGGATGTTGAATTTAGAATTAAAAAACCCGGGCCGCAACTCGTCTGTACCCAAAATAAACTCGGGCCGCAATTCGGATTAGACCTTTTTTCGTAGATATTTTCGGGACGCAACTAGTATGCAGCCATACAATGTGTCCCGGGGCGAAGTGACCGGCCGCCGTCATATGAAAGTATACCTAAAATGACGAAGAAATAACCTTTAAAGTGGGGGTCTAACTCTTTTTTTTTTTGAGTTATGGGCAATTTAAGTTTTTTTAAACCAAACAAAAACTACCACGGATTTTTTTATGTTTCTCCGATACTTTTCAACATTTTAACATAATTTTTTTTTGTTTTAAAGCTATTTAATTGTCCTTTCAACCAACATACGCAATTAAACCAAACTTATGTAAATTATTATTATTAAATTGAAAAAATTAAATTTTTTTATCAAAAGTTGGAATTTTTAAAAATAAAACTCGTATTACTCAAAATAATTCAATATTTAGTATGGGTTATTTTGGTTGTGTATTATTCTACAGAATAATACCTTGATTACCTTATAAGTTTGGTTTTCATATCTTTCATAATCGCAGAGTTATACGCAGCTAAACATTACGGGTCTTTTGTGATTTTAATTATTGGCAATTTATTTTATGGTAATTTTAGGTGATATAAATAATGTAAGAAGTCAATTTTTTTTAAAAATAAATTAAAAATAAAGTAGTTTAATAATAATAATAATTAAATAACAAGGAAATAAATGTTATGTTTATTTGATTAATTAATAAGATTTTCAAAGTGTTCCCCACCTAACTGCAAACAAGCTTGAGCTCTAAATGAAACACTTTGTGTAGTCCTTTGTATTTCAGCATGATTTTGTCGTATTTCTTCTGCTGCTATCGCCCCTAATGAGTTTATGCCTAAGTTATACTTCATGTTTAGAAAAATTATAAATTGCCAATAATTAAAATCACAAAAGACCTGTAATGTTTAGCTGCGTATAACTCTGCGAATATGAAAGATATGAAAACCAAACTTATAAGGTATTCAAGGTATTATTCTGTAGAATAATACACAATCAAAATAACCCATACTAAATATTGAATTATTTTGAGTAATACGAGATTTATTTTTAAAAATTCCAACTTTTGATAAAAAAATTTAATTTTTTCAATTTAATAATAATTATTTACATAAGTTTGGTTTAATTGCGTATGTTGGTTGAAAGGACAATTAAATAGCTTTAAAACAAAAAAAAATTATGTTAAAATGTTGAAAAGTTTCGGAGAAACATAAAAAAATCCGTGGTAGTTTTTGTTTGGTTTAAAAAAACTTAAATTGCCCATAACTCAAAAAAAAAAGAGTTAGACCCCCACTTTAAAGGTTATTTCTTCGTCATTTTAGGTATACTTTCATATGACGGCGGCCGGTCACTTCGCCCCGGGACACATTGTATAGTATTGATATATCATATTATACTAATATATTATATTCTTCGTACCACAATTCTGAATCGTTTAAATATTTTGTAACAACGTTTATTAAAATTATTTAGAATATCCACAGATATAGATAATAAATGTAAAACAATGCGTTAATTTATGTTAATCATGTATGTTAATTGACAACAAACATTTATCATCACTGTTAATAGTGCTGTGTTCTCATACAAATCGATGTGTCCACCACTTGTTTTATAATCGGCGATTTAAGCGTAAAAGATGCGTAACAAGCTCAAAAACTATGTGAAGCTTGATTCGTATGAGAATTTTGCAAACAACACAACTAGAACGTTTATTTTTAAATTTAAGATAATATTCTAAAAATAATTTGAAGAAACCCAGATTTTGAAGATACAAAAACAATTTTCAAAAAAATCTTCATTGGGCCATCATAGTGAGTACCTATAGTATACGTGTATACTATAGTGACCGGATTCGTTTCAGAAATACCCTGTATAGATCATTAACAATATTGATATTTTTATAAATTTAAGTACAAACTTGATCCTTGAACGACGAACGTATATAGCAAAGTTTATAAAACTTAATTTAATTGATTTTAAATCCTTGCTGTTGGCTATATGCCTGTAGTGTCTTTCTTATCCTTAAAACAGTAAGTTGGTGTGTACATTTTCAAAAATCGAGTTTCAGCAGTTAGTTGTGTTTTATATTATATTTCGTACAAGAATTTTTATATCTTGTATATTATTTTAATTAATATTATTTTCTTGAGAAATGTATTACAACTATCTGTAAAAATTTTATTACGTAAATAATCTTCTAAAAATATTATACCCATACGAATTAAGACCAGATACCTACTTTAGTAAATAAAACATATACGTGTTATTTTAAAAGGAATAAAGAGTAGATAGTAACTTATTTAATTAATTAATTAACTATTGCGCATTTCCATAACTCGGTTATTAGTATACTTGTTTGATTATATGATTGTGATGAAAGTAACAAATATTATTTGTGATGTTTACACTTATTCTATATTCTTCTACTAAATTAATGTGTATACAATTTATAAAATAATTATTGCACAATTTCATGGCATGACAAGTGCATGGTATTCTATAAACACATGCGTGCGCATAATTTAATATCAAGTGCAGCATTCTATTAATCAGTACAATCTAATAATTAGGCCCTGACCTACCATCGTTGAGTTTTTTGTTTTTAAAATGAATTGTTTATTTTGTAGCGTAGGTATAAAAATATTAATATAAGGTTTCATATTTTACGTAGGGTTTATGTAAGTAAAATTGATTTTTCGTATAAAAATACTTATATTATACCTAGTAGGTACTAGGTACCTATATCTAATATCTATATATGTATAAGCTATGATACAAAACACGAAGATGAAATACAAAATATACTTGAGTATATTATTAATTACTGGATTATTATAAATAAAGAATACTGTTTATTACCTAATTTAAATTATTTAAATATATCAGGATTACATGTTATAGTATATAATATAAATATGTAGCTAATGATGGCGTATCCCGACGATTTTTTAGCAGTAGAAGTAGATCATAAAAAAAAATGTTTTATTATGGATGGTATCGTGATATAATAATGATAAATAATACTCGTCTCGTCAGAAAATTGAGAGGAGGGGAAATTAAAAAAGCTCAAAACAGTTAAAAAATTGTACTAATATATAGTTGACGACACTAGCATGGAACATAATTACTTATTATTAACAATAGAAAGTAAAACAAAAATAATATATAATTATTAAAAACATTGTAACTATTAATTAGCAGTACGAAAGCTGATTGGTGAGCACAGGACCGGATTTAGGGGGAGGGGGACGGGGGCCCGGGATAATAAGAGGACCCTCACAAAATTATTACCCTTTTTTTTAATTTTTCTAGTAATTTGCAAAAAACCATTTTATTTTTTTAAAAGTTTGACAAGTGATGCTATTAGTGTGTGATTAAGCAAATCGTCAGATTGAGATTGGTAATTTTCTACCATTACTATACTTAATTAAAAATAAAATTGGTACCTACTCAACTATAGTGTTGAGTGATGCGTCGTAAATCAAAATTAGCAGAGTAAGCTAAAAATGTGTTTCATGATACGGAGAACTCAAATTAAAAATTTTATTTTGTTTTTTTTGCATATTTTGTGATTTTTTAATTTGTAGTGCTTTTTTTGTACTTTTTGAGACTTTTTTACTTTTTTACCTGTTTTTTGAATCAAAATCAGTCTTATTTTATGAAACAATGTTTAATCAAAACGTGGTTTTAGATTTTTGTCAATCGAATTATCAAGTAAATTGTAAATGTATAAATTAAGTAAATAGGCCGATTACCTACGCTAATACAACGCCGTACAATTACATCAATAATATTACCTATATACCTATAGATTATAAATATAATATTCCATTACGATGATTTCGAATTAGGTACTTGGTTTTAATTTTTATTATCTGCTTATTTAATTGGGACTTTTTTGTCGATTTCTACTGTAAGATTTCCTTATTTTGTTAAATATGACTTATTTTAAGTCATATTATAGCGCATATTTATGCAATTTTAAGTGCTATAAAATCCCAACCCTGGTTATTTCAGTTATTTGTATATCAAAACTAGTATTACTTATAGTTTGTGTCGTATAAATTACTGTACATTTATAAACACTATGTTCGAAGTATGGTTTTTATTTACCAGCAAAAATATTACTTAGTGTCTAAAGTGTTTAAAAATAATGTTTTGTTTGATACCATCTGTGTTTTTTTTCTATATCAATAATTTATATAAATTAGATAGTGTTACTTTCATCAATAGCTTATCTCTAGTACAAAAATACATTTATTCAAATTCAATAAATTCAATTCTATTTTGAATTAAAATTCTCGAATTTCTGGTAGCAAAATATGGTAGAAAAGCTAATAAAAATTCGGAAGAATATTTACGCAACATGAGTTATAAAAATCAAAATCGATTTTGTTCTTTTATTGTAATTCAAAAATGAATAGGTGGGTATAATGGTAAGATGCTTGACATATTCACTAAATATTTATAATAAGATTTTTTTAAGAAATTATTAAGAATACAACATACTTCAGCCTATATAAAATAAGTATAATATTAGCCATTTTAAATATGGCTACAAGTACATCATCATTACTAGTAAACCATATTCGAATCATTATAGTTACCTGGTGGACGATGGTTTAAAATGATCGTTCTTCACCGCAGTACACCGCCAGAAAATCTAAAATATACGCATGTTCTACTCATAAAACACGATAAGTTAAGGATGAAGAGTTTATAGCTATAACTGCTTATAACTTATAGATGACATTGTGTTAGTTTTAACTTTTAAGAGTAGTTAAATAAGTTAGGTAATAGTTTAATACTGTAATAGTATAATTGTTCAATGATGAGGCATAAAAGCATAACTTTAATCAATTTGGACCGTTGTTGATGAGTGAATGTTTGGCACACACGCATCTATTAAAAAAATTAGAGAAGTTTCCTATAATAGAACTTTTATTATGATTTAATTTGAAATAACAAATTTGTTAATTTTATGTCGACAATTTAACATTATAATGCTAACTAACATATTTACTAACGCATTATGAAATATTATTAATTATTTTTAATTTTATTCTATAAAAAATGTTTTTTGGATGTATTGCATTTGTCGAAAAAAGTTGTTTAAATATTCCTCTGTATCAACACAAATTGATTCCAATTTCGACACTAATTTTTAGTTGTTGAGCAATTTATAGAGATACCTACTTGAAATTGTTGATACATTTCTCATACAAAAAACTGCTATTTTGGCTGTATTTTTACACTTTTATATACAAATATATCATATGTGATAAATTTTATAAATTACTTTAAATCAGTTATTATGGATCTATTAATTTTAACCTTAAAACTGTATCAATGTACTACGCAGTATACTATAAACAGTATAACACCGAACAGGTTTTTATTTTTTTTTTTATGATAATCCTTTATTAATGAAGTGTTATTATTATCTAATTTCTGTTTGATTAATCATTGGTATGTGTTAACTTATTTATGTACCATAATTCATGAAGTAATAATCATAATTAATATTTACCTATATAAGTAGGTATATAACCTAACCCCTTGCACGTGATTATTTACGCATAACACCTGTCATTGATTTAACAACGCATTTGTAAATAGCCACGGGTCCATTTAATGTTTACTTATACGGAATTATAAAATCATAATATTTACTAATAGTATATCACGTGTTTATACATCAAAGTCCAAAGGTACTTTCATGTTGAAGTTTAAATAGTTAAATTTATATGACGAAAAATCACGCAAGAAACAAAATTATAGATTAGGTAGGTATATCATTATTCATAATTAAAATAATGTGCATTGTACATACCAAAACACTGATAGGTAATTTATTAATCGTTCATAGAGTATAAACAAAAATTATAAAAAATATATCATAAATAAAAATATTTAAACTTTTAACAAACTAAGCTGTTATTTACATTGTATAACAGTAATAGATGGTGATAATGAATATAGGTACATTTTTACTCATTTAAAAGTAGTTATTATTGTTTCATATATTATTTATTTTTTAGCAAAAAAATAGTTATGTGAACGTATTAATAATATAATATAATATAGGACATAGGTACCATTAATTTATTAGTAACTTGTATAACTTACCTATTTTTGGGTGATTAATACTATTTATTTAAAAGGGTTCGGATATGAAGGAAATATAAACAAAAGTAATTAAAAAATAAACTCTATAAATAAACATTAATTATTTTTGATTTATACATGTCCATCGAATAACAACCAAACAAATCAAATAATTTTTTTTATTATAAATACAGTAGGTATAGTATTCTACGTTAGGTATTTGATTATTTGAAGAAGACTATACCTATATTATAATAAATTATAATCATAATATATGATTGAATTATTGGAAGTATTTTTTTCTATTAATTTTTCTTTTTGACAAATAAATTTACTCAAAGTATAAAATAATTCCATTCATTTTAATGACTTATAGCCTACAGAATTTAAAAAACATTTAAAAATAAAAATATATATCTATTTTTGTAAAAAAATATATGATTGACGCATAAAAATTAATCATTATACAATTTTGGATTTTTTTTTTTTAATGCTATTAATCATTTAGATATTAGAATTGTATTTTTATCAATATTTTAATTAGTTTTTTTGGATTGAAATAATTAAATAATACATATTAAATGTTTGCAAAACCTGCTGTACTAATGTAGCGTGCGATCTATCACATAGTTATACCTATACGCTTTATCTGTAATTTACATTATTACTGTCCAGTTCTTTTTCGGTGATTTATCGTTAAAGTTATATTTCATCTCCGATAATAATTGGTATATAATTAATAAAAATCATTATTAGTTGATAATATTAGTGTGCTCGTACGGATGTTTAACAGAAGAATGAACTATTCATGAAACTGTTAACCATCAAGACAATTATATTGACCCCTTAACAAGTGTGCATACACAGGGCGTTGAAAGATCCTGCAAGGAACTTGCAATATATATTTGATAATACAATACACATGTTAATCAGGAATATTATATTTAAGAATTATGTATAATAATTATACTACATTATATAGTATATATAGTGTATATTATAATTTTATTTATATTTTGATAAATTTATTCAAATAGCCAATAGGTACTCTATATACTTTGAGCTTTAAGCAGTTAAGGCTTTAAGTATGTGTTATTTTATAGTGTAATACTAAATAAAAATAATATCATTCATAATATATTAAAGAAAGTTTAAAGATCTCTACTATTAAAATATCTTTGATACGTAAAATGTAGTTGACGTCATAAATATTTATTAATTTTGTATGGGCGTATAATAATATCGTTCTACGCTCAACTAAATATTAAGTATTGAGATCACGGTGTATTGCATTATTTTAATAAAATTAATAAAGGCAACACAATATAATAAGTAACAATAGACCGTGCATATTGGCAAGAGGGGAAATAATAACTTCAAGCGTGTGATACTGTTATATATATGAAATCATTTAGCTATGGTAACAAACAAGTGAACGGTTAACTTTATTTATTCATAAATCATAAATATTAAACATTATCATATTATCGTTGAAATATGTGTATTTTCAATTCAATTTTAGTTAAATTTAAAACGTATACTAGAAATTTCAGACGTAAAGTTAATGAAATATTTTAAGTACTTAACACAAACTTTAATATAAACAAAATATTACATCTTGTGATATACGCGTGGTTTATGAGTTATAAATGGCTATATATTTTATGACATTAATCATTACTTAATATTCTATCATTTTTAGAATCTCATTGAGAATTAGTATTTCAGTTTTAGTTATTTTTTATATATATTATATTATAATATTCAATAATCTATAAAAAAAAACCATATGAAGGGATACTGTAATACACTTGATAAAAACAATATATGAAAAGGATAAGGCAGATGCTACTGGAGTCAACTAGGGGTGTAATGCTAATCGTATATCATAACACGTGGTTAAACGGAGGGTTATAGTGTTATTGAACAAATCAAAATATATAGGGAGACTTGGAGCGAATACCCTAATTTAGCAAAATATTTATTAAATTTGACATACGTTTCGACACACGACTGATGCCGTAACAAATTAAATAATTTGCTAGCGCTTAATATATTATTATATACATATATATATACACACACAGAATTAAAAGAAGGATTTATATATTATACAACTCATATATCATACATCATCTCATAATATTTACTGCTGTCGTAAATCGTAATAATTGAAATTACTTTTTTTGCTAAAATATATTGATAAGTTTCATTAGTTTACGTTGTATAAAAATGTTTAACATTTATACTAATTATAAACTATTTGGTTTTATAATTTAAAGTTCTTACATTTTTTTCTTAGTTTTTATTTTTATTACTTATTATATTTTAATTTTTTGTATGCAATATTACTTTAGCTTTATATTCTTAAGCATAACTTTTTTTGTTGAAATTCTTATGAGTAAAATTGAATATTAATCGAGTATGTAAATATATAAAGAATAAAAAATAATTCTGCTTTGGAATTTTTGAAAATTGATGCTTAAGAAAGTAAAAAGTCTAAACAATTAGAGCAACACAAATTGTAATTTTGTAAAAATTATTATTTGCAATTATTAGATACAGGTACTTATCATAGGCTACTCAATACTGATCATCTTGTTTAAGAACAGCAAATATTTTTAAAAGATTACCTCTACCCACTTTAATAGACGAAAAAACTAAATAATATACAATTGTTTAATATAAGTTATAACTTAAAATGGGCACAATACTTATTTATAAACCCATATGCCTTATAGAAGTTTAAAAGTTGATTATTATAATTTATATAGTTGATAGCAACCTCGTTAACCGCAGTAGTTATAGGGGTAAATTAAACAAACTGTCCGCGCGCTCTTAAAATAAAAAAAAATCGTTCGGTACAACAAAAATTACCGCTCTGTTGTACATTAAGTGTTGAGTGATTCACTATAATAGGTATGTTAAATTCAAATTCAATGATGTATACGAAAAATGATAGTGATTGGAAACCGTCTATCAGTTTTTATCACTAAGTATATTTCATGATAATATATTTTTTTTGTGTAGCTATGTTATACCATATTATTATTACAAAATATTGTTATTAACTTTTGAATCAAAACACCTTACATTAAAATAGACTGATTAAGTCCACGCTATAGGTAGATAATATTATCTTAAAATTAATCTAGATATTTTTAATATTTATTCTGTTTAATATTACATTGAAAAATATACATAAAAGTTATACACAACAATTATTTTAATAATACTATTGAATTTAAATTCAATAAATTAAAATTTCCGTTTTTCTTTAATTTTTTGTTAGTTATTTCTGACTGTAAAAAAAATACACAGAATTTTTAATTTTGAACTCTTCATAAACTTTAAAGTACAAGCCGAATCCGATTTGCTATACAATACCATGCACCTCCAATCTCCAAAGTTTCGAAGTTTTTTTATTACTTATCGCGTACACAGACACACACAAAAAACATATCTTAATAAAATCAATACCATTCATCGCTTTGCTTGGAATCTAAAATTGAATTTAAATATATGCACTTACCATTTATATTTTATAATGTATTATAATGTATTATCATGTAATAACAACACAATATACATTTCTACATCATATATATATATATATATATATATATATATGTCGGTAGACAGTAGTCGTAATAATTTGCTACCTATAATTCTTCATAATTAGATAATTTTTTAGATGGATTTTTCCAGATTTTATTCATGTAAAGTTATTGATGTTATTTTAATAATCTAATCATGACGTTATGTCACATTCTATGTTTATTGCGTCCAATTAATTTTATCTTTCTTGTAATATTTATTTATTTATTTATTTTCTTGAAAAAGAAAAACGAACATTCAGTGCTTATTAATTATTGGCTTATGTAGATACAGATTAAGAAGGACAATTTCTATACTTCAGCTAGTACTTATAGATCTTTCATAATAGGCATGTTAATAAATTAACTTCAATAGTAACTAGGTAAGAGTAGTGTAATTTTCTGTTCATTGAAAAATGTCATTCGGCATTTACAAAAATTAAGTAAGTAGTTCGTTTATAAATTAAGTTTTTCTAATAAAAGAAAGAATTTTTAGTTTATTTTGTAGATACAACATAGTTAAAATTCTTTAATCTTTTTTTAGTCTATTAAGTTTAAAATTTTAATTCATGTAATTTGGTAAGATAAAAAGGCTTAAAAATATATATCAATATGCTCTTCGACGTTTGTACTTTTATTTAATTACGATAAGGACAACATGAGCAACTATGTAGACACTAGACAGTATGATAGTTTTTCTATATTATGTTTAATAAATTGATCAAAATCACAAAAATGTGTAAACTATTTAATTATAGTTAAAATGCATGACATATATAATTTTAATACATTAGTCTTAAAAATTAATTTTAAATTCATCATAACTCATAAGTATATAATAATATATATACTATATAGGTACTTATATGAATATACGTATAAGATTATCATATACCTTTATCAATAAATAATTGTATCAAACTACACAATATTAGAGTAATTCCATTTTCTCTTAACAGGAAGTATAATTTATACTTATATGATACATGTATATAAAATATACTATATTTTATGTATCTACCTTTCTTTCAAATTTGTTAACTGTTCTTTGAGCTCTCAAAATTGTAAGTAAGATTTTTAATTTGATTTCTCCTATACTTTATGAGAAAATATGTAAGTATCTAATTCAAAGTTTTGATGCTGGTTTTTAATCTCACTTATAAATAAATTTATAAATGTTGGTCCGGTGATGGTTAACTGCCTGATTTAAAGCTATTGATTAAAATTATAAGATAAATTCTTAAACTTTGGTTGTATTATATTTTTATTGTTATTATAAGAATCACATAGCTGTGTAGCCACATATTGTTGTTGGTGAATTTGACAAAATTAGATATTCTGACGTAAAATAACAATATCAGTTTTTTTGTATCTAATTTAAAAATTACAAGTCATAGAAACTTGAAATATATCATGGTTACTTAAATCATCATTTTCTATAGTCTACGAAACATAAAATATTTATAGATTGAATTTAAGCATTTTAAATGTATAAAATAGTTTGAAATATTTTTAGTTTAAAATTATTAAATTTTAAAGGTTATATAAACATGTTAGTTTAATATCTATAACTATGGATAACAGATAATACGATTAAGGATAATAAAGGTATACGTTATAATAAAAATATCTTTTTTCAAATGTTTTATACTTATTCATATTTTATGCAGTAAGTTAATAAAGGTATGTACTAAAATGCACCAAAAACGTAATACCGTACGAATTTTTTTTTATTATTATCAACAACTCAGGCAATGCATTTATAGTTGAAATTTTTTATGATTTTATACAGAATTATACAAAATAATATTTCAATATAGCGAGAGGGATGAAACGGACCAACATCTGCTTGCGTTACCATTGGTTGTTCCATGGACCAATATCATGCTTTTACAAAAGGGGAAATACGCCCCCGGTAAACTCGATGTATTTTCTCTCATATTCAAAAGTACTGCACAATGATGAGCAACGGATTTGTGACTACGGGTCATACACCCACTTGGGATTCAAGTTTGACGAATACAGTAAGTAGGCATTTTTTAACAAATATCTAGAATAATTAATATAGTTGTTAATGCAAAAAAATAAATATTTTTAAAACTTTTCTATAGTTAGTTTTTACTTGTATAAAATTTTAACATACGTAGACCGTAACTAGTTATGAGGTAGGTATCATTTATGCTGAATTATATAGTTTTATATACCTATCTTAAATTAAGGTAAGGACATATCGATTCAGTTCTTCTTTTATTATATTAACATTTTTTTTTTAATTTAAATACATTTTTAAAACTTTTTTAAAATCATATGCCCTTGTATATACTTAATAATACTCATGATTTATTTTCGGGATTTTTAATCCTTTGGGGATATGTATAAAGCCCTATATTGCTTAATGTCTTGATATTATATTAATAAATAATAACGATTAATCTTCTTATAAATTGCTATGGAATGTGATAACATAATTGGCCTAATCTGAATTATCTATAAATGTATAATATTATAATTTATTATTACAATAATACCTTGTATTGTATTGAACATTAACAGGATAGTCAAAGTTATGATGAATGTTGGCCGGATGCTCATCTTTATCATCACCATCATCATTTACACCACCACCATATTCACCAACACTCGTCTACAGTATCTCAAATGTGGCCAAATCCGCATAACCATGCTCAGCAACAGAGTATAACTCAAAATGCTGTACCCAGGTAATACATCATAATTCAATTATATATACAATACCAATTCTGTCTACCGCATACTATTATATCTATTTTTTTGTGATAATTTTATGTCAAAATATAGTCTTGAGTACACCATGTACGAAAAACATACATAACATACTATAACAGTATTTAATATGTGTGAATGCATTGGTTTTTTTGTACATTTATATAAATTATTAGGTAAGAAAAGCTGTATTTACAAAGCTAGTAGTAAGAGATACCATCACTATATGGGGAAATTTTTAAGGTATTTAGAGGCGATACACTCGGTGGTTTTACTTAACCTATTGTCCAGTATTAGTAATCTATTATTTTTTATACATATTTTATCAACTTTATTTCATTTTTGTTATCATGTTCAAAAAATTGTATTACCTAAAGATCACAATAACTGAAAGTTTAAAATTATTTTATTTTCAAATATTAGATATCATAATTTGCGTGGTACTTTCACAGGCGCTAAAAAGACGAAATCATAAACTAGATACCATTATTGAGCATAACAATACCTATAAACTTAAAACAATATATAATATATAGCTGGTACCAAATGTTACAATACTCATTTATACTTTATAGGATTTATATATAGATTTATATAGATCATATAATTATTTATAGTGGCTTGTTTAATTCATTATTTTAAACTTTATAAAATATTTAGTATGATAAAAATAGTAGTATAAGAAAATGACTGGTAAAATAATAAAACTAAGTTTCTAGAATATTAGAAATGAAAAAAAAATTAAACATTCACTTTTATTTCTATTAAGTTCTTAAACTAAATAATTATTTGAATGACACGATTTTTAAGGAGAGGGTAATATCAGTGAATTAAAACTTTATTTAAGACTCCAAAGTTATAAGTATGTGTCTTTTAAAATAAACGTATGTATTAAATATTTCTTGTAAAAAATGATACATAAAGTAAAAGTATGTAAGTAGATTATGCATGAACTGTATGTGGATAGTGGACCTTGGTTTAGGTAGGTAACTGTTTGAAGATGTATTCATTGTTCTGCATTTATGTCACTTTATTGTTTAAAATTCCGAATCAAGCAGTTTTATTTGATTATTTAAATAAGTAATAGGGTATCACTAAATTTGTTTTTTAATATTTTGAATATGAATCATCTTCAATACTTGTAGTTAATTAATTAATTATTATTATTATTATAAATCAAACAAATGAAACAATAGAAACACAAGTGTATTAATATGAAATATGACATAATAAGACATAAGTGAGATAAGCAAAGAATTACATATAGTTACATTCTATAGAGATAATAATATTATATACCTCTATAAACTACATTATTTACTATACAACTGAAATTATTTGTAATATTTTATACTTTATACTTATACCCATGTTTTATATAATTATAAAACAAATTTTAAAATGTAAGTATATATAATATATCAGTAAATTTTAATAAATTTAAAATTTAAAAACAAACAAATAATTCTTTGTATATCACATACATATTATGATATATTCATTCTAATCATTTTATAGACATGTACAATGTAAATAGTAGGTAATAATTACTTAGAAAAATTATTTCTTTATTAATATAGACCATAGATACTAAATAGGTAGGTAAGTACCTATATCGCATTATTATTGCGTTTATGTTATAAACCTATATTATGCTATAGTATATTTATATAAAATAAATAATAATATTAATTAAATTTATAATATTGACATAAAACATCAATATTCGTAATTTATTTTGAACTCGTAGTAAAAATTTATAAGATCTTAAATTTTTATAGCAAAGTCTTAAAAATTGAACGCAAAATCCTTCGTTCATTAGTATTTTATTTTGTCACCAAAAAATTTAAAAAATTTAAAAACATGATTTTCTTTATAGACAATAGACATTTGAAGTTCGATAAACATAAAATTTTAATTGATTTAATTAAAGAACAATGATTTTAGTTATTTTTCTGGAATTCAAATATATTTGTAGGGAAATTTTCACATAGGTAGGTATCTATATTATTATACTTTACTATACTATATATATTAAAAATATTAAGATTAATTTAAGGTATCATGCCTATTTTATTACAAACAGTAAAATAAATAACTATAATAACATTATAAATAAATAATGAAATAAATTTAATAATAGGTACAGACTATCTTCACTCAAAATTATTTTTCGTACATACAATAGTTTATTATTTACTCATTTAATGCCAATTATATGTGGTGACATATTATAACACTTGATTTCAAGTGAACAATAAAATAATAATCTACTTACACATTCTAAATTTTTTTCAGACATTTAAAGTTCAAATTTGGGGAAAATTAGATATATTACAATGAAAAATACTGATGTTAATTATTTTGTTATAATTCAAAAACAATTTGAAGCTATTATACATATAAAATAATTGGCATAGCTAGGGGAGGGGTTGAAGGGGCTGCAACCCTCCACGAAATTTAAAAAAAAAATGATAAATTATTTTAATGGTCTATGAAAAACGTTACAAAAGTCTTAAATTATATTTTACTGATTTTAAATTATCAACGTTTTTTTATTAGTTGTATATTAATTAAATACTTCGGCATCTGCATGTTACACTTATGGAAGAACCTAAGTAAACCACCGCTGTGAAAAAATTGATGGCCTCCCCCGAAGAAAAATCGTGGATACGTCACTGTAATAAATAAAATATCTATACCATTTACTTATTTTACGGTAAGGTGATATTTACTCAAAGTTAATTATAATAATCAGAGCCTGATTTACCAAATATATGGCCCAGGAAAAAATAAAAAATAAATTTTTATTTCAACAAAATAATATATTAGTATATAATATTACATAGTTAGTGATAGTCATCGGTAGGCCCCTTGGCCACGTAGGCCAGGACAAATGTCTATTTTGTCCGTGCTTAAATATGACCCTAATAATAATATAAATGTATTAAATATAAATGATATAATAAATGCAAGATTCGTCAAAAATTAAACCAATTTACCATATAACCATATAGTAGTAAAATAAATTACTAGCTATAGTAACAATATGTACACACTATAGTACTAAACTATGCATATTCTTTTCATATATATAGTAGTCTATAGTTATAACTGGGGCTGGGATTTTAATGCCCTAAAAAATCTAAAAAAAATGCCCTTAAAAAAAATGCAAAAATGACTTAAAATTAATAAAAAATTTAAAAAAAATTGTATAATTAATTTTTGTTATTTTACGTTGTTACTTGTTTTGTTTTGTTGTATTTCTGTTTTCTTAATCAAGCATAATAAAATAATAATTAAAAAAAAAAATCGTTCAATATTTTAACTTGTTTTTGCTAGTACATAGGTATTAGCCAATAAGTATAAAACGGCGATAATTTAAGCGGAAAGTCCTAGTTATGATAAAATTGTTATCGACGATAATCGATTGTCATGCTATATAATTTATAAATCGTACCGTGGCGCGTCGGTAGTTAGCCGAAAATATCTTGTTAATCGCAACAATTTTCGTTCATTTTATGAACAAATTGTGAAAAATGCTCTAAAAACTAAGAAAATGCCCTAAAATGTATTATATAGTATAATAACAGTCAACAGAAATTAATGTATTAATTTTACAATGATATGTGTTGTTTTTTTTCGTCAGTTATTAGCTTTTTTTTTGGGAGGGGGGGGGGTAGAGAGGCAGTAAAAAGTATCAAATTTAAAATGGGGTTTTTGATTTTAAAATAGTTCTTTAGAGAAACAAATGCGAAAAATTCTCCAAACTTTTCTTACAATAATCGGGGAAAAGAAACTAAAGAATAACTAAGTTTTCTACGCTTTCTTATATGTATTTTATATAAAGGCCATATATATAATATATAATAAGTCATATATGTTACGGTAAAAGTACGAATACTTTAAAATTCAGACAATCACCTTTACTTTATAAGTTGGATTTATTCCATTATTTTTGTCTGATATATAGTCCATGAAACTTTTTTAATTTTCGAATGCATTCCCATAAAGGTTGCTGACCACTGGTTAATTATACCTGCCTAGTACCTTAAATATTAATAAGTTATAACTCATGAATTACTCGTACAAATTTTTTTTTCTATATTGATGAAATACTCCGAAAATTATTTGGCTTCAAAATATAAAATTTAAAATGTACAGGTATGTAGTTATTAAAAAACTGTAAAAAAACTTAAAAACCGATAAATAATAAAATATTTTTTTAGAAAAACTTTATTTTGACTGGAAATTTGATAAGAAATTTTTTCTAAAACATTAATATATATTATGAAATAATGATAAAATATTGAATAAAATATTGCTATAATTTAAAAATATTTTTCATAGTTTTTAAACTTTTACTTAGGCGTATAATAT